>NC_091758.1:30293575-30603575 GCF_043380555.1 Nothobranchius furzeri
ATAAAATAATAATAAATCCTAAACTTCAACATTCTAGCTGCTGCCTGTCAGGGCAATACCACCATCTGGAACCAGTTGTACCATCGAACCTGCAATCAAAGACCACTGGAGCCACAGGCGCCGATATGTCAATCCCGTCCTCAATTTAAGGTTTTTAATTCAGCCACAACAGTTTGAAATAACACACAGAGAGCTTAAGAAATAATATGACGTGTCATTTATCCATCAGAGACATCCTGTCGTGCCACTGTCAATGAAACAAACCGGACAGAGACACACAAATGGTACAAATAAGATTTTATATTAAATAAATGTCGTATTTGTTGTTTATGTTGCAAAAATTAGAGATGAAGAAATACATTTTTTAGACATGAAAATATAAAATATTCTCATTTTTAAGTCAGACAAAATAATCTGCCTCAAAGTTTCATGAATCTAGTGGATAATTAGCTTCATTTGGAGTGTTTTGTTGCTTTCAGCAAATTAATCATTTACCTATGTACAACTATGCATTTACCTTAGCTTTGTTTACAGTTATTTATTTTCTGACCTTGGAAAATTAACAAGCACCTTTATTGACTGTTTTATTATTAGACGCATTAATTAAAGATCACCCACAAAGGCCTCATTTCCTCAGTGGTCATCATGTACGTGTAGAGAGTGTGACTTTAACCCTCCTTTCACCGTAAAAACACCATATTGTCATGAGTGCTATAAAAATAACCAAGAGTCATGGTAACAAGTCGTTCAGTGAAATGAGGCTAAATGGCTCCAGGACACGTTGAGCAGAAACAGCTTAGCAACAAGAACCTGAGGGTCTGACAAAAAAGAGAAACAAGGAGTATTTCTCAACGTCAAGGATCCTCGCCTTGATGTCTTGGTCCCATCTAGGAGATACGTCATCAGGAACCGCCGAGACGTGTTCCAATGAAAATGTGCCACAGAGGCGTGTGTTCGTTTGTTAGCCGTTTAGGTAGCTGAGCGAGGATACACGGGAGGTGTCTTGTAGCTAGCCTTGGTTAAAAACTCCCCAGAATACAGCGCAGTATTTTCAAACGGATGGTGGATCAGGAGTCAGCAAATACTCCGGAGGCAAATTTCCTGTTTAAATGTAAGTCAACTAACTGTAGCTGGCAGGCTGCAAATGATTTTTATATCCAACGCTGTTAGCTATGAATGGTTAGTTGCTTAGTAGTTGCAGCTTCGGTGGCTAGCAGCTAGGAACTTATGTTTATGTTTATGTATTTAGCAGACGCTTTTGTCCAAGGCGACTTACAAGTGATAAACGGCATGTTGCCCTTGAGGCTAGCAACAACAACAACAACTTGACATCAGTCAAGGAGAAGAGGGAACAAAGGAGTGGACGGGGGGGGGGGGGGGGGGGGGGGGGTTGGGGGGTGCAGGGAGGGTGTTGGTTTAGAAGATGCTCTCTGAAGAGCAGGGTCTTCAGGAGTTTCTTGGAAATTGAAAAGGAAGCCGCTGTTCTGGTAGTTCTTGGTAGATCATTCCACATTTGTGGAACGATGCATGAGAAGAGTCTGGATTGTCCTGAGCGTGGTGTAGGCACTGCTAGCCGACGATCCTGTGATGACCGGAGCGGCCGGGCCGAGACGTAAGCCTTTGCAAGAGGATTCAGGTGGATGGGAGCCGTACCATCTCGGACTTTGTATGCTAGTGTTAGCAATTTGAATTTGATGCGTGCTGCTAGCGGTAGCCAGTGGAGCTCAATGAACAGAGGGGTGACGTGTGCTCTTTTTGGCTGGAACTTGCTCACATATTTAAGTTTACCAATATGTACACAATTCAAAAAGTAAAAGGCTCGTTATACATTTATATTGAAACTTATACGTATAAAATATAACGTTACCTCACGTGTCATGTCACGTGACTGCTGCGGCAATGGGAGGTACGTCTGTTCCATTTAACCACTTTCTTTGGCTGAGGAAGGACAGTGTCCTCGTAAGCAAGGCGTCATTGCAGCTTTTGAGTGTGTGTGTGTGTGTGTGTGTGTGTGTGTGTGTGTGTGTGTGTGTGTGTGTGTGTGTGTGTGTGTGTGTGTGTGTGTGTGTGTGTGTGTGTGTGTGTGTGTGTGTGTGTGACAGAACAAAACTTTTAATATCTATAGCTGCCTTTTGGTGCTGATCAGTAACTTCACTCGCTGCTGAAGCAGTGGCAATTTGACGTCTTAGTGAGGTCCTGAGAAAAACGGCTAGGAGGACCAAGATCGTAATCTCCCAGTTGATTTCACCCCCCTCGTAGAAATTTCCCTGAACGTTTATTGTGGAAACACAACTATCGTTGTGCGTTTTGTCTTCTTCTGTTTTTCACCTTAAATGTTCAGATAAAGTATTTTCAGTATTTTCTTGAGACCATTTGTGTCTTTTGAAGGTCCAGCATCCTACATCATCTGGTCATTGGGAGAGTCGTGTGTGTTTTGTCTTCTACTCATCATCATTACTCATCATCTGATCTTCCACAGGTGCTGTGGTGGTTTTGTGTGGCTCGGACACTCTGCAGGCAGGATGCCGGTGACAACTGAGCATCCATTCAACACGCCGGGGGGAAACGCTGTGACTTTTCAGTAAAAACTTCATGACTGCATTTCTGGAGACAATTCTCCAGTTGTTGTGTCCCCGAAATGCGTCCCCAGGCTATCCGACACCTCTTCCTGTTTGGACATCAGGCCCCGGAGGACACACACAGCTGTGTACAAAGTTAGCTCCTTTCTAGATACACTCACATAGCACAAAGTTGCCTGTTAGATTCCATAAATCAGCTTCATCTGTGACACTTTCTCCTTTTCATGTGTGACCAACAGTCCTCGGTCACATGAAGGATGTTACAACAGCTGTGAAGAACACACAGAGGAGCATCTGTGTATACACATGGGTGTGTGTGTGTGTGTGTGTGTTGTGTGTGTGTGTGTGTGTGTGTGTGTGTGTGTGTGTGTGTGTGTGTGTGTGTGTGTGTGTGTGTGTGTGTGTGTGTGTGTGTGTGTGTGTGTGTGTGTGTGTGTGTGTGTGTGTGTGTGTGTGTGTGTGTGTGTGTGTGTGTGTGAGAGTGTGTGTGTGTGTGCGTGTGTTTGCATTAATGCATGCGTGCACGCACCTCTTCGTTCAGACAGGTTTTCTTTGACATTGCCCTGTCAGTTGTGTTGTATTTAAAGAAAGATTGTGACATAAGAAAAGAAGGTAGTGAATGAAAGTAAAACACACACCTGCATCCCTGAGGACAAAGAGGAAGAAGAAGAAAATGTCGTTTCCATAGCGCCTCTCAAGATAAAAATCACGAGGCGCTTCACAAAAACAAAAAATGTAAAAATATGAAAAAGAATTTAGAAAACAGTTAAAAATATATTTAAAATGACCAAAAAATAGACAATTGTGATTTTAAAAAATGTTAAGAAAGAGAGAGAGTGAAGAAGAAAGAGGGAAATCAGTGGATCCTGAGGAAGGTGGAATAGGTGGGGAGAGCGATGAAGGTCATACAAAAGCCAGCTTGAACAAGTGAGTCTTCAGCTGCTTTTTAAAGGAGACCACTGAGTCCACTGATCTCAGGCTCAGGGGGAGAGAGTTCCAGAGTCTGGGGGCCACAGCAGCAAATGATCTGTCACCTTTGGTCTTCAGCCTGGTGCTGCACAACCAGTAGGCTTTGATCACTGAACCTCAGGGACCTGCTGGGGGTGTAGGGACTAAGAAGATCACCAATGTAAGATGGTGCTTGTCCATGTAAGGCCCTATAGACCAGAACCAGGATCTTGAAATGAACCCTGAAGTTGACTGGCAGCCAGTGAAGCTGGAGGAGAAGCGGGGTGATGTGGGTGTGTTTGGAGGACTTGGTCAGAAGCCGAGCACAGGCATTCTGAACCACCTGTAGCCGATTCAGGGAGGTTCTGCTCAGACACATGAAAAGAGAGTTACAGTAGTCTAAGCGTGAGGAGATGAAGGTGTGGAGAACTGTCTCAAGTTCAGAGCGGGACAGAATGGGACTCAGCTTAGCAACGTTCCTGAGATGGAAGAAGGAAGAGCGAACGAGAGAACTGACATGAGAATCCAGGGTGAGAGCTGGGTCAAAGGTCACACCAAGATTCCTGACGGAAGGTTTGGTGTGAGAAGAAAGCTGACCAAGAGAGTCTCTGACTTTGGGAACCAGCATGTCTGGGGCACAGATGAGGATCTCAGTCTTATCTTCATTCAGCTGAAGAAAGCTCCCAGCCATCCAGGTTTTGATAGAGTCTAAGCAGGTGTGTAACAGCTGCAGCTTAGACATCTCACGGGGCTTAAAGGAGATGTACAGTTGGATGTCATCTGCATAAAGATGGTAGGAGATTCCTTTGAAGGAGCTCAGGATGTGCTGAAGAGGAAGCAGATAGAGGCGGAAGAGCAGAGGCCCCAGCACAGAACCTTGTGGGACACCATGGGTAAGGGAGGTGGTGGAGGACCTAAACTTGGAGACAGCCACAGAAAAGGAGCGCTCAGAAAGATGAGAGGAGAACCACTCCAGAGCAGATCCTGATAGGCCTACCCAGTCTCTCAGCCTCTCCAGTAGCAGGTGATGGTCAACAGTGTCAAAGGCTGCAGTCAGGTCCAGCAGGACCAGAACAGAACAGTCCCCTGCATCACTGTGAGTCAGAAGGTCATTAGAGACCCTAAGAAGAGCTGTTTCAGTAGAATGAGCTCTACGAAAACCTGACTGGAAGCTATCATAGATGTTGTGTTCATCAAGAGCAGCTGTGAGTTGTTTAGCCACAACCTTTTCCAAGATCTTGGAGATGAATGAAAGTTTAGAGATGGGTCTGAAGCTGCTATGGAGAGAGCGGTCAAGACTCGGTTTTTTAAGAAGCGGGTGGATTACAGTGTTATTGAAGTAAGCAGGGACCTGACCAGAGACCAGAGAAGCATTAATTATAGAGACCACGCTGGGACCGATGCACTGAAAAGCACTTTCAAACAAAGATGAGGGTAAGATGTCGAGGGGGGCATGCAGAGGTCTTCATAGAGTTAACTAGTCTGGTTAACTCGGGCAAAGAAACAGGAGCAAAGCTATCTAGGATGATGGGCCTGGTTGGAGTCGGGAGAGGCAGCGATAAGGCTGAAGGAGAGATGCTAGATCTAACCTTATTGACTTTGTCCACAAAGAAAGACCGAAAGTCCTCACAGTCTGCAACAGAGTGGATGGAGGCTGTAGGAGAGGCAGGAGAGATGATGCTGCTGATGGTGTTAAACAGCACCTTGGGGTTCCCTTTGCTCTGGGACACCAGGTTGGAGAAATAGGAAACCCTAGCGTCTCTGACAGCAGAGTTAAAGGATGTCAGAAGATCCTTTAGGTGCAGCAGATGGACGTGGAGATGGGTTTTCTTCCACAAGCGCTCAATTTTTCTGCATTGGCGCTTTAGGCTGCGAAGGCTGTCATTAAACCAGGGAGTAGGGTTCACTGCAGGAACTGATCTGGTTCTGACAGGACAGATGTAGTCCAGAATGGAGAGGCAGTGCTCGTTAAACTGAGAAGGAATCTGGGTCGTTATCAGAAGAACAGGGTGGATCAAAAGCAACAGAAAAATTGCTAGCTGTGCTCTCATTAAGAAAACGAGAACTAGCCATACGGCGAGCAGGAGGTGGGGACGCAGAAACTGACAAGTTAAAGAAACTGCAGTGGTGAGTCGGCAATCACAAAGTACGGAGACAAAAAGCAAGGTCGCCTATCAAAATCTAAAGTACATTTTAACGCGTGTTTTTGAACAGGATCACAGAAATATGTTGGCTAATTCCTGATGAATCTTGTTTTTCATTGCCTCAGGTTATCTCGGGCTTAGGTCAGTCCTTTTTGTTTTAGAAAACTTCCAAACTCTCATGTCATCCAATTATTTTCAGCCAACAAAAATGTATAAAAGGACATTTGAGAGCAATGGTTTCTGCGTCATGGCACCAAGTGAGAAAAATATATATGCAAAAGGACAAAGACGCGAAGCAGAGTGGCTTTAATCAAAGGCAGTTTTGCAGAACAACCAGCACGCACAGCTGCAGGAATGGAATGCAGCCCTCATTATTACACCCGTTCATGCAAATCAATGTTCTGATGCAATGAGGGGTGTTGATTCACGCTTTCTCACTTGTGTTGAGGACACTAGATAAACCCAAATGGGTGTAGATGTACCAGAACAAGTGTCGGTTCTTGCTTTGGGCGTGTATATTAATCCCAGCCAAACAAACTGATAAGTGAGAAGACACGGTGCATTAGAGGAGCTCCTTAGCCACCAAGTGCAGCAAATCCCTTCTTTGATATGAGTGAACCTGAGCAAAACAAGGGGACTATCTAAACCCGGCATGCCAGTTCAGCTAACCTTGATACGAGACTTGACGTAGAGCAGGAGATGAGGAAGAGCAGAGAAACCCTCTTCCTCATCTCCAGGCAGCAGGATTAGAACGTTTCCACCCTAATTTCTTCCGGCACGCCGAGGTACGGAACAGTCGCGCAATCGAGACACCATACACGCAAACACGGATGAAAGAGCAGACATGTGTTGTGTGTGCATAATTCAAGATGTATAAATACACACTTGTATCGATCCAGTTCTTTCAGCTGGCCTGGCCTTGTTTTGTGTATTTGTTGGTGCTGAGGTCTGCACCCATCTGCTCCTGTGTGTGTGTAATCTGCCTCAGACAGGCTACGGTGCTTAGAGAGGCCAGACTGCAAACACTGCACTGGGATGAGACACCTGCCACAGGACTAAGACCACAGCCCTGACGCACAAACACACACACACACACAGATGGGGAGGCCATGGTTACCAGGGATGAGCGTGTCCACACCGCGCACGCCAAGAAGCGTGTTTCCTGCTCCTCAAAACCAAATTTTTCCTTGTTGGATTTTCCATCCTGACGATAATTAGTTTAATCAAAAACACATTTGACAGCTCCTTATTTACAGTCTTCATATTGCTTCTTGGTAAAACCTCTCTACTTATCCTCATCTTGAAGTCTAGCTTTGAGCATCTGCTGTCAGGGTGTCACGTCTGAATTTAGCAAATGCCCAGGCACGAGGTGGCTGCGTTCTAAACGCCCAATGCTCAAAGGAGTGTCTGTCGTGCCGCGGCTCTGCGTGCCAAATCAGAGCTGGCTAGGAGCTCCCTATAGGCGAACAGATGGCCATTACTATCATTTATAACTTATTAGGGCCTATAATCCTACCTGCGTCAAACACGCCCCAACGCTAAGAGCTGGTTTCTCCTTTCTCTTTTTTTCTTTTCATTTAAAACTCGTCCACGTGCCAGAAAAGTCCAAGTCACGATTTTCTCAGGGTTTTTTTTTCCACCACCATCTCTTTCTGTATTTTTAAACTGCATGATTGACACATATGTGCAGAGATAATATGAAATAGGGTTATCTTTCCGTTGAATCAACAGTCAACAGATTGCCCCATGATGGTGCAGAGCTGGAAACTGATAGCACTGGACGGAAACGCAGGCACAACATGTGGTGTACAATCATTCGCACCAACTGCACAGGAGAATCAGACTTAATATTTATTTTCATCGCACCGCTCTGTTTTTGCCTTCATGCTGTAATGATGGGACTAATCGGCAGCTCTCCGGCTGGAGTCATATGTTGCAGGCCGATGCCGTTCATGAGGGGTTTTGGGTGGAAGCTTTAGCAGGTATTTATTGTCAACGTGTTTACGACGGTGTGCCACGTTCTGGCAGATATCTGCATCCTAACTAAGTCCTTCCTCCTACTTTGTCAGCGTCTCAGTCTGGCTCCATGGAGGCAATCGTCAGCGATGCCTCACATTCACCACCCAAGCAGGTGTGGGCATTGACGTTTCTACTGTGAACAGGCTGCATCTGTCATGTGGCAAAGAAGAAATAGCTCCAATCAATGTTCCCCCTTGGACACACACACACAACCCAGGCACTGCAGCAACACACAAGCACACACCATCGAACGATCATTGTGAACCCTTCCAGCTAAGAGAGATCAATGGACAGTTGACACTTCGAACGCCTCCTTCTTCAATTTGACGTCCAGCGGTGTCCCGAAACCCTTGACTCACCTCTTCTCCTTCGCCATTTTGAAATAGCTACTTTGCTGCAGCCATTTTGTGTCCAAATGGCACATGTGAACCCCCCTCCACCCTCCGCTCATGTACCCAACACCATCATTTGCGAGCGTTTGGAGAACAGACAAATAGAGGGGCAGACACACGGGCAGACAGTGAGACAGAAGGAAGGCAGATGACTGGCTTTGATGAGTTTTATGGGGATGTGCGCAGAAAGACGGACGGACAAATGTTGGCAAACAGACAGACAGACGGCATACATACATGTGTGGTTCTGCATGCACGCATGTGTGTGCGTGTGTGTGTGCGTGTGTGTGTGCGTGTGTGTGTGCGTGTGTGCGTGCGTGCGTGCGTGCGTGCGTGTGTGTGTGTGTGTGTGTGTGTGTGTGTGTGTGTGTGTGTGTGTGTGTGTGTGTGTGTGTGTGTGTCAGACCAGGTTGTGTGTTCCTGCAGTGGCAGAGATGAGAGGGAGAGAACAGGAAGCTGCTCTCCTGGAGACAGATGGACTGCCATGCTGTGGACAAACTCTCTCACACACACACACACACACACACACACACACACACACACAATCAGAGAACGACTGGTGAAAAACACAAAAACACTCTTGGCTAAATACAGACGACGCACATCTGAGATGAAGCAAGTGAAAATTTCACTTTGCAGGAAATCTCAAGCATCAGCAATAAAACAAGAACTTCTGCTATCTTGTTTGACAAACTCTTTGCAAGTTTCTGCAAAAAAAAAAGTACCTAAAAACGTTAAATCCAGAATGAACGCTGCGACACGATGGCTGACAAACATGCATGACACGCTGGAGCTCATAACAGGTGTTAATCCCGCCAGCTTCAGGTATGTGATGACAATCTTCTCACACCCAACTTGAGAGCACTGGCGGATCTAGGCTACGCCAGGTTGTCGCACAGGATGTGTTGTGTGTACACACACGCGCGCGCACACACACACACACACACACACGCACACACTTGCATCTTCTCCTCACTTTTTTCTGCTCCCCGTTTGAACGACGGCGCACAGGAAAGGGAAGGAAACGGGAGAACGAAGGAGCGAAGATGAGAACGTTTTCACAGACATTGACTCCAGCGGCGACAACAGCAGTGTCACACCGTGTGTTTGGGTGTTTCTGCCACTGTGTGTGTGTGGGAGCATCTGTGAGTGTGTGTGTGTTGCCCGGGTGTGTGTGTTAGGTGTGTTTCACAGGATTGCCAACACATCTCTTCGCAGCGAGAGCCCTATAGGAACAGAGACATCTGTGGAGTGAAAGGACGCCAGTTTGCATGGCCGTCTCTGGAGAAAGGGAGAGGAGAGCAGAGGAGAGGAGAGGAGAGGAGAGGAGAGGAGAGGAGAGGAGAGGAGAGGAGAGGAGAGGAGAGGAGAGGAGAGGAGAGGAGAGGAGAGGAGAGGAGAGACCACCTTTAACTGAACTGTTATTAAGGTGGTTTTTACTTACGATATAAACTTGTTTACATCAAACACAACAAAATAATGATGCCATTGAATAATACGTTAACTATTACAAACCGCTGGCCTCTTTTTGAGGCAAGTCAAGTGCTCAGCTTGGCTTGACCCAATAAAAATGGAACGTTCCCTCAGATTAAACACCGTTTTTCTTCTAGAACACGACTCAGTCCATTGAGAAAGTGAAGTAATCCTTAGAACAGATGTGCTTCAAGTCATTCAAATTGTGAAATTTGACAAAAACCATGATGTGAACCCTCAAGTGTCAGCAGCGGACTTGATGCATCCCTTTACCAAAAATGTAAAAGCTTCTGCAGCACAAAAAGGCAACAGCAACTCTCTGAGAAGGCGGTGTGTGTAGGAGACGGGGCAAAAGCATGGATTCCAGCAGGATCAATAAACCGACTCGCAAATACAACCAGGGACTAGAGGCCTCTGATCAAGCTGGCCTCTATCATGGATGACCCATCACACGTATTGTAAGATATCCTGAAAGGACGGTGCAGCTTCTTCACTGACAGTTGCAGTTCCACTGTCACAGAGAACTATTCAGGAAATCATTATTCCTGTTCTTGATAGATCATGCAGATGTGGAAGGTGATCAACTACTGCAAATATGAACAACTCGTTTGGTTTGTAGCTACTTAAATCAGTCCATCCACGGCTCATTAAATGGGACATGTTATGACTTTTAAGCTATAATTATTCTGTGGTCTTTAAAAAACAAGTTTATCAAGCTATCTGAACTGAACCCCTCTCACATGAAGGAATTTCAGCACCTTTATTCTTGAAATTTTCAGTACCTTCCAGAATGAGACGTTTCAGGGCTTTGTCATTTTAAGAAAACAGGCTGAAGCTGGCCACGCCCACTCATCCCCCGCTCAAGCTGCTATAAGCTGAGAAGCTCCAATATAGAGCTCGGAGTAGAGGTGCTGCTTTTCCAACAGCAGCTTTCATGTGAAAGGTAGTTTTATGCTAATTTCCCCATTTGCGACATCACAAACTGGGACTGTATAAAATGCTTGTTTTAGACACATAATTCTTAAAACCAAATGCTGACAGAAAACAAATAAACAAGTTTTATTCATGTTTCGGGGGTTCATAGAGGCGGTAGGGACCCACAAGGCAGCACAAAAGGATGCAAAAGGTGAGTTTGCATAAATTGTCCCCTTTAATGTTGGCCATGTTTGTCCTTCTATTTTTTATGATGTCGATCTGTTTAATTAGAGTTACCCCAAAATTCCACTACCTCCGCTCCGCTCCGCTGCGCTCCGCTCCGGCACGAACTCCGCAGCAAAAACGGTCCCGTTGTAGTCAATCAGAGCTGTTCCACTACTGCGGCCGTGCGGCGCAGTGCGCCGCCCGCCGTTCCGCCATCCGGCGAAAATAGGATCGATTCTATTTTTGCCGGACGCCGGAGCACCTCCGCAGTCAATGGACAGAAATCACAACTGCCCAACAGGAAAGGGAGCAAGCACAACTTCCGTTTTTTCACAATAAATCGATAAACAAAAAGTGTTTTTTGTTTCATATGCACAGGTTCAACAACTTTTAACAGCTATCAATGGCGGCTGAACTTTAAATGCACAAAAATAAGCCATAAATACAGTTTCCACTATCAAAGTGGTCACACTTTGTTGATCCAAACACTGCTGATCTCTCAACACAAATGATGGGCAGATTAAACAGTTCATTTCGATGCTTCTCCCACACAACGGGTGTTTGGATCGAACTTCCGCGTTTATTGCTCGGACTGTATCGTAAGATCTCGAAAATCCCGCGCATGCTTGTTTGCGCATCTTAGGTCTCCGCACCGGAGCGGAGCCGTTGTAGAGCGGGTACAGTATAATTTGAGTTCGGAAGCGAGCGGCTGCGGAAGGCGGGGGCGTAGCGGAGCGAAGGTAGTGGAATTTTGGGGTTAGGGTTACATGTCAGAAATCTATATTTCATTGTGATTTATAGAATGCATTAAATGTAAAATGGCCTGTATTTGAAATAGCGCCTTCTAGAGTCCTGGATTCCCCCAAGGCACTTTACAACACAATCATTCACCCATTCACACACATTCACACATATTAATTCCTTGTTCTTTCACAAATACACACTTGCTTATGAATGCTATCATTTAAACAACATTCCTTGTTTTAAAGTAATTGGTCTTTTTACAATAATAATAATAATCCTGAATTATTAAAAGACTCAAAACAATCACTACATTAACACGTTTTGTCAGGTTTCCTTGGTGTTTCTGCCTAAAGGTTCTCCATCGCTCTGCTGATGTTCCATCCTGGTTTGTTGGTCACCGTCGGCGACACTTTAAAAATCTCTTTTGAATTTGAGTCGCTGAAGAATCTGCCAATGTTTGAAGCTTACATCATTTATTCTCTTCATTTTGGACACAAACCCAGTTCAGTAAACAGGCCCAGGTATCACTTACACAAACACATGCAATCAGTGATGATGCTCAGAGGCAGAAACTTGGCCAGAGCTAAATAAATAAACAAAGCAACTCTCCTGCATGTTCGACTCACTCCAACCACAAACCAGTGAACTGAGCTGCTCTTTAGAGAAGAGGCATCTATTCCCTGCTGATGAAGAAGGTTGAAAGCTCAAAATATAAACACTTCTAAACACTCACACAGCAGCTCCACCTGCTCACCTACCACTTCCATGCACAAGAGCAGAGAAGAGGGCAAAACGGTGAATTCTGGCTTATTTATTCTGAATAAAGTATCCAATCATGCGCTGAGTCGTAAAATTAATAAAAACTGAAAGAATAAGCTCTTTAATTTTATGTCAGTTTGTAATTATCAAAGACCTTTGGGGATAATAATATGATAATCCTTGGAAATACTGTTTTTTTCCAGAGCTTTTCTATTGTCTCTTCAGAATAAAAATGCTCTTTTGGAGGAAAATTTATTGTTTACGAGTCTTTTCAGCAGCTGTTAGCAAAAAAAGGAAATTGGAGATGGTGGCCTTCTTCAACAATTCATCCACAACCCTGCAGCCAGGGACTTCCACCGCAAATGGAGTCGATGAGAATACAAGCAAAGGTCCTCCTTGTCAAGCAGGCGTACTCAAGCAGATGTGCTCTGCAGACCTTGGGAGCGTGAGCCAGAGAACAGGTGCACCTGCTCCGAGCTCTCGACGAAAGGTCAGCCAAACTTCAGAGGAGGATGCAACTTTACAGTTTTTATAAAATCCCAGCATTAAATTAATTTATGGTCCGTTTATGCACAAGAAACATAGTTTTGAACTTTGTTTGTCATCGTATGAAATGACGACGAGAAGGGTTACTGCCAGTGAAAAGATGGGGGAAAAAAAACAATTCTGTCTTTAATTTGTAGAACTCAGAATTTTGACTTTATTCTAAGAATTTTAAGTAAAGTTGAAATTTCTGATATTAAAGTCAGAATCCTGGAAAAAAAAGGAAAACATCAGAATTCTGAGATTAATGTCAGATTTCTGAGGAAAAACATCAAAATTCGGAAAGAAAAGTTGAAATTCTGAGATTAAGGTCAAAGATCCCAGGAAAAACAATCAGAATTCTAAGATCATTGTCAGGTTTCTGAGGGAAAAAGTCAGAATTCGGAGGTTAAGGCCCAAATTCTGGTCTTCGTCTGAAAAAGATTTCTTATAGGAAAAACATCAAAAGTCTGAGATTAAAGTCAAAATTCTGTGATTAACGTCAAAGATCCCAGGAAAAAGATTCTGATATCTGAGATTAATGTCAGATTTCTGAGGAAAAATTTGAAATGCTGAAATTCTGAGAGTAAAGTCAGAATTCTGAGCAAAAATGTCAAAATTCTGAGATTAAAGCCAGAATTTAGAAATTATTGTCAGATTTCTGAGAACAAAAACATCAGAAGTCTGAGATTAAAGTTAGAATTCTGAGATTAAAGTTAGAATTCTGAGATTAAAGTCAAAGATCCCAGTAAAAAAATTCTGAATTCTGAGAATAATGTCAGATTTCTGTGGAAAACTTCGAAAAGGCTGAATTCTGAGACAAAAGTCAGAATTCTCCATATTTAGAGGTTAAAGTACAAATTCTAAGATTAATGTCGGAAATCTGAGAAGAAACGTCAGAATGGAAGGTGGCTTTCTTTCTTTTTCGTATTGGTGGCCCTATCCCTCTTCTGTTTTCTCCATCTATGGGTTTCTTATCCTTTACCTTTTCTTTTTTCTCTAAACATCACCATCATCGCCACGCGTGGCTCCGCGTTTGACTGCCAAAGTGCATTTCCAGCAAACTGAGCAGGTACAGAAGAAAACGTGCAGCCGGACCAGTGCCAGGAGAGACAGAAGGTCTGCAATGATGTTCCACTACATAGATTATGCAGATACCCCAGTCAGAAACAGGAACATACACAGCAAGGGAAACAGAGGGCACCAAAAACAGACAATTACAGACAGAAAGGGAGGACGGAGTTGAGTCGGCGCAAAGAAAAACCCAGCAAGTGTAAGCATGAGAAGGAGAACATGAGAGACAAAGAGAGGGGAGTGAAACGTGTGTGTGTGTGTGTGTGTGTGTGTGTGTGTGTGTGTGTGTGTGTGTGCGTGCGCGTGTGCGTGTGCGTGTGCGTGTGTGTGTGTGTGTGTGTGTGTGTGTGTGTGTGTGTGTGTGTGTGTGTGTGTGTGTGTGTGTGTGGGCTACAGCTGGCAGAGGGATTCCCAGAGCCAACTGCCAGTGTAGTGGAGCTCCTTAACAACTTCACAGGCCTCTCAGAAAGGAGCTTTAAAGTGGCCACATGGCCTGGCCAGCTCAGCAGAGCAGCCGGCTTTACTTGGGTTCTGCACACACACACACACACATGCACGCGTGCACACACACACACACACACACACACACACACACATTTGTGCACTCACACACAAGCTCAAACAAGAATCAGCTCGCCAGCTGCTGACAGGGACAAGAGTGTCCAGAGCGATAAATCTGTGAGCATGTGTGAGAACAGGAAGGGGGTTAAGGAAGAAATAGCAAAAGAGCAAAAAAAGAAAGAAAAAAAAGCTTCCTCTGGAGTTAGATGCTGCATGAGTGACTTCGTAGTTAAAGGTGACGATTCGGTTTGAAAGATGAGATTCCTCTGGAGCTTTGCCTCGGAGGTCCCTCTGTGCCCGAAGACAGACAAACCGACTCTAGAAGCTGCCGTTGTGTCCTATTTGCGGCGGAGAAAACATGTGGTAGACGCTGTTAAGCAAAGCTGCTTTGCTCTTCACCCTTTGATTCCTCCGATAACAGTAAGCAGTGGCCGATCATCAAATGTGCTCAGCGAATTAAGCCTCCTAATTTCAGAATCTCAGCCTGATCCTTTAAACGCTCAGTGCAGAGCAGAAATTGGTTCTTTTATCACCCCATTCATATGTTTGATTATCATCATCCCTCTCTGGAGCTGAACTGAGGAAGAGGTTTTGGAGGAGGAGGAGGAGGAGGCCGGTGGATGAGATGCCATCACACTGTGGTGAGAAAAAGGTCTCCTTCTTTTGCTTTTCTCCTTCGCGAATCTCCGCTAGAAGCTCGTCTGTCTGGATCAGTGGAGTGTATTTTCCAGGGGTTGTTTAGTGACAAAGGTTTCTCAGCCAGGATCGCGGTCTTCCCGTTTTTTCCCACCATCACTATGCCAGACCTCCACTACTCTAATGGTGGGGCATTAGCATTTCAAGGAGCTTCCATTAAGGAGGGCAAGAAAAGCTGCTCTCGGCGGGGGGAAATCCATTTTGTCCCAAGCTCCAACATCTGCTGCAGCCGTCCCGGCCAGAAGGACGCTCGGATAAAGCCGAAGAGCCCTCCGATTTACTGTAATGACAGACAGACAGATAGACAGGCAGAACGGGTGACCATATGTGGAAGCGAGGGAGGAAAAGGAAATGACAAAAACAACTTCTGCCTCGCTGTCTGTCGTTTTCCTGGTTCTTTCTGTGTACGTGGTTAAGGAATCAGGTGGCCGGCTTAAAGCGAGAGTGCTTAACACGTAAAATAATAATAAAAACTACAGAACGAGGCTGATTTGATGACTTTTAAAGAGAGGTGACGAGAGGACATCTGTGGTCATAATGAGAGAGCGCACAAGCTGCTCATCATCTGGCCTCACATAACGGCTAAAGACCTGAACCAGAATGAGAAGACGAGTCAAAGAGAACGACAGAGGGACACTGGGCCTTGATCCCCACCCCATCTGTCCATTTCACGCAACTCCTTCCATCTCTTTTATCCCTCCATCCCGCTACAGTGGTCTCTGTTTGTTTTGGTCTGAGACTACTAAAGTCTGTCACCGCGCTAAAGCCCAAACAGCACGGAGGTGAGCTGAATCACACCCTGGGCAGCTGGGAGCTGTTTTTGAAGACATCCAGAAACACGGAGAGGCTTTTGAATCTAGGAGAGCTGATGTTGTATTCAGGAGCCGGTCCAACCTCTGGATCGCAACACAGCCCTGCTGGGATGGACGCTGACTGTTGCTACGCAGCAAAACAAGAAGATAAACACACCATTTCCTTTGTTCTTCCAGCTGAGAACCTGGACAAGTCACAGGAGCATTTGACTGTAAAGAAAGAAGTTCTCTGAGACACTGGTTGTTACTTTTGTCTTTGAAATGTGATCGTCACTCTGAGTTTCACGTGCAGGGTGAGCATGAACGGTCTTCCTATTTCCTGCGTTAGCCGCCATCACCGATAGAAAACTACACAGATCTGCGTCATACTGTAAACTAACATTCGCGGACTCACCCATCTTGGTTCCTGGCGGGGAAAGCTGCTGTTGATTTAGGAGAGAGCAGAGCCCCTCTCAGCTAGTCGAAGCTAGCTGTTAGCATTAGCAACCCCACTACATGGCAGAGTTCCTTCAGGCTTGAGTTATTTGTGGAGATGAAACATCAATGTTTGCAAAGCAAACAGAGGTAGTGGAAGAGTCACGTTGCTGTTAACCAATCAGAGGTGAGATGTCTGAAAATAATGGATAATAATGAGTTTAGCCCCCCCCCCCCCCCCAAACACACACACACACTCCACATGCTAAATTCTACTTCCTGAAAGAGGAGCTCCAAAGCTTTTATCCACAGAAAACGACTCGCAGAGACTACTGCAGATTTGTTCAATAGAAGAACGACCCGCACTTGTATAGCGCCTCTCAGAGTAAGGACTCCAAAGCGCTTTGCACTACAGTGTATCATTCATCCATTCACACACACACACACTGATGGTGATGAGCTACGATGTAGCCACAGCTGCCCTGGGGCGCACTCACAGAGGCGTCCCAGTGTGGGTCACTGAAAAAAAAAATTTATGATTATCTCTGATTATAATCGATCACTTTGAGTTTTCATGCAGGCTGAACATGAAAATAGTCTCCTACACCTACATTAGATTCTGATTCTGATTACATGCTCACCCATCTTGAGTCACGATGGGGAAGGCTGTTATTGGATTAGCGTTCAGGAAGCAGCCGAAAACGACTCGGCTATTAGAAGCTAACCATTAGCATTAGCAACTCCCCCACACAGCAAAACTCCTCTAGGCTTGTGACATCTGTGGAGAGAAAACAACGACGTCGCAAAGTAAATGGAGTCAATGTTGGAGTCACATTACTTTTAGCCAATTAGAGGCAGGATGTCCAAACATCAGGACATAAGTCTCCAAATCCTGTCTGATCTACTAGATCCTCAATCAGGCGCACCAAAGATTTCTGTACCCAGAGTGCAACTTCCAAGGCATTCTTTTCTACTAGAGAAGACTGCAAATGAAATAATCAAATGAGTGTTCCACACCTTTAAGATAAGAAAAAAAGTCGGTCTTGTTCAATCTTGAAATATTAACTCTTCTGCATTTTAATAATCGATTAAATTACTTACCTGAAAGAAATCCTGTCGCTTTCTGAGAATTTTTGTCATTTATTTCCATTTGATCGGACGGCCTGATTGAAACGTTTTCTGAGTGCGTGCGCGCACGCCCACAAGCTGCTTGCTCGGCCTAAATCAGTGTGCTAGAAAGAAGCAGAGTGATGATGTCACAAGTCGGGCCGGTGCACCGCATCATGGAGCCGACCCGGTGATGTCGCCTGCGGTGAGCACCTGGCTGCTTTCACCATAAGAGAGCCATTACATGTCAGGGGGGGTGTTTAGAGCACTCAGTCATTACACAGAAGCACAACCACACACACACACAGAGAGACACACACACATCTATAAAGCCAGCAGCTGGTATGCAACTCCAACTGGACAAAACAATAAAACTTGGAACACCACAGCCTGTTGGATAGTACAGAAAAACCTGGCAAATTTGGAGCGCACTCTCTGTTTCCGTCTGCCTGCCTGTCTCACTTTCTCACACACACTTTGGTGCCACCCAGCCTCGACGCCACCGCTTTTATGCAACACCAGCCTGAGTGATGCCTTTTTTCTTTTTGCTCTGTGTGGTCCAGACGTAAGTCATCCAGGCCACTCGCGCGGCTCTGTTTACCGGCTGGTCGCTTCTCACACACGTCATCCCTCCTCCGTCGCTGTCTCTGCAGGTCTGGTTCTGAGCTTCCTAACAATTATCTTAGGTGTTAGCTCAAAGTTTAGGCACCTCAAAGTCTGGGCCTGTCACAGATGAAGTGCACGCTGGCTTAGAGATGTGTTTACAACAACTCTGAGGTGTGTGTGTGTGGTGGGTAAACTGTGTGTGAGAGAGAAAGAGAAAAGAAAACGTATGAGACGTAAGAGCAGAAGGCTAGCCTAAAGTGTGCTACTGTCAGCAACACTTTAAAAGGAAGGCTTGTGTTGCTCTTGCCTCTAACAGATCATGTCCAAATGTCTATACACATGCGCACAAACGCGCGCATGCACACGAGCCAGATGGACAGCAGCGCTAAGGCTTAGTTTAATGACAAAAGGACCCTCAATCTGGACATGGATTTATCACTCACTTTAAAGTCCATCTGCGAGGAGTTTGGAGCGAAAAACACAACTGCTCAATCCCTCTGCCTTCCTCTGCTTTGTGCAACTTAGCAAGTATCTCGCTCCAACCGCACTCAAAAACTTTCCCACACAGCGAGTCCCCGCGCATGCCTCGCCTGCACCTGTAAAGAATCTGAATGAGGAATGACAGAGCGGGGGACGCTGGACGATTCTCAGGCTGGTGGGCGTGAGAGCGTGGGGTTCTTATTTAACGGGTTTAGTGGTGTCCAGGGGCCAGGAAGGACCAGGGTAGTGCTGGGGGGGTGAGTCAAGAAGCAGACAGACAAGTAGAGTGACAGCGCAGAGATAGACTGGCTACCTATTTATAGATCGGGCCATCTGCAGAGCTCCCTCTTGTCTTTGGTCATCCTGTTCACAAAGGCTTGGAGGCAGATTCCAGCAGCCCAGCGCCCAGCCGCTCCATTCACTATTCATTCCAGAGCCGTCAGCACCATATGGATCCGGCCCCACTGCTGGGCCCTGGCCGGCCTGTTTCTCCTACTCTACTCTCTCTCCTCAGATTGACATGGTAATGAAGCCTGGGTGGCTTGCAAAGCACTCTCCTTTCTTTCTTCCCTCCTTCTCCCTGTCCTTCCCTTCTCTCTCAAAAAACGCCGTGCTTGAGCATGACCGGACACCCCCCTCCTCCCCCTTCCCTCCTGCTCTCTTCCTATTCCCCTCCCTCCTCCTTCCTCCTCCTCCTCCTCCTCTCTGCAGCACTCTCCTTCTGTCTTTCTTTAGAAACAGCCCTAGCTTTCTCCTTGTGTCCACTCTCGAATATTTAAATGATCTCGTTTGATTCCATCACACCTGCAAGGCGCTAATGGAAGTAGTCAAGATGCTGTATTTCCGGTTCACATATTTCAAATAGCGATGAGTCAGAATTTGATTTTAATCATCCGTCACATGTCAGGAGGAAGAATGGATACTCCCTAAGACTACATCCTCTTTCTCAGCTCAATTCCCCTTTTCAGCTTGATCGTCTCACTTCAGCAAAGCATAAAGAAAAATTTGGAAATTGAATCAGAGAAGGGG
The DNA here is from genome assembly GCF_043380555.1 of Nothobranchius furzeri. Classification (NCBI taxonomy): domain Eukaryota; kingdom Metazoa; phylum Chordata; class Actinopteri; order Cyprinodontiformes; family Nothobranchiidae; genus Nothobranchius; species Nothobranchius furzeri. The sequence continues at coordinate 30,313,075 of NC_091758.1, forward strand.
ATTCCATACGCAGAAACTACCGATGACATTTTAAAGTGCAACTTCTTGGGAAAGACGGAACCCAGACAGAATACGTTTGTCCGGGGTACGTACTTTGAAATGTCCTGGTCGAGTCGCTGGGCAGGGCTTGCGGTTAACTCGTGCTGATTGGTTGTAGCTCAGTAGGAAAGTGGCATTTTAAGCAGAAGCAGCATTGATGCTGCTTTAAAATCACCATTTTTAAAGTTCCAACACCATAACTGCAGCAGAAATCCCCCCACAACTCTGTAATTTACACCGCTTTGTGGTCTCCGAAAGAGCACAGTAAGAATCAGCATTCTTCTGGTCGTTTCACAACACTGTTTACCTTACACTCCAATCCCTTCAAATTTCCTAAATGGTGTCAAATATGGCGTATTTTGATCAAACAAAATGTCTTTAATGTTATTAATGTCTGTAGATGGCTTCTAGTGACATCATTACTGGAATGGTCATGATTTGCTGAGGGCTCGATTTTGCACTGAGACGTCCAAAATGTCATGTTTTCTCTGTCACCTTCCCCCCTGCCGGAAACGTCTCAGAGCTCACCAATTACCATTCAGTAAATAATCTGTCCGTTTTTATACCCTCTTGCTCCTGTGCAGGCTCATGAAGCATAAATAATACAATGAAGGCTTTTTTCTTTCAAATTTAAAGACCCCTTGATGCGTGACATCACACACTCAAGATCCCACCCCCAGCTTCTGGCTGAGGGGCAAGACGATCCCCGCTGACCACTGTTATCTGTCATTTGTTAATAAATTCCCCTAAATGATTGCAAAATCCAATCTATCAGTGTGGTTGACTCATGCAGCACTGTAGGCTGCACAAGTGGACGAAAGAAGGACATCCATCCATTGGCTGAACCCACTTTGTCCATGTAGGGTCGCGGGGGGGGCAGGTGCCTATCTCCAGCGGTCAATGGGCAATCAGGCGGGGTACACCCTGGACAGAGAGCCAGTCCATCGCAGGGCAACACAGAGACACACAGGACAAAACAATCACAAACACACACACACACACAATATAGACATACCAATTAACCTAACAGTCATGTTTTTGGACTGTGGGAGGAAGCCGGAGTACCCGGAGAGAACCCACGCATGCACAGGGAGAACATGCAAACTCCATGCAGAAAGATCCCAGGCCGGGAAGCGAACACAGGACCTTCTTGCTGCAAGGCAACAGCTCTAACCACTGTGCCACTGCGCAGCCCTGAAAGAAGGTCATTAATGTAAACGTTACAGGTTTCCAACTGATAAAATACGCCAAAGGCAATGGTCAACAGCCATGAAGAGAGGTGGAGCCAACGGCTCATGACGGGATAAAAAAGTAAAACATCTGCCCCACATGTCCAGACACAAACAAGTAATAGCCATCTAATCTGTATGATGCATTTGTAAATAAAAATAACAAAACAAAAGATTTATGTAAAAGCAGCTTTACATTAAAAGGTCTTTAGCTGTTTTTTTCAAAAGTGTCTGAAATGTCAACGCTACGTAAGGATAAAGGAAGGTCATTCCAAAGTTGGGGTGCAACAGTCTAGAAGGAGTGAACAACTCAACTTTTTATCTGGTTTTTGGAACTTCTAAGGTCCTGGTTTGCAGACCAGCAGTTCAGTATAGGGAGGAGCTTGACCATGTAGAGCATTGAACGTTATAGTCAGGATTCTAAAATGAACTCTAAAGTTAACGGGTAACCAGTGGAGAAACATTAGAATAGGAGTGTGTGCTGTTCTGTTTGCTCCAGTTAGGAGCCTTGCTGCAGAGTTCTGGACCAACTGAAGGCGGTCAAGGACTTTTTTGTTAAAACATGTGAAGATTGTGTTACAGTAATCTAGACGGGAGGAGATAAAGGCATGGAGAACCATTTCAAGTTCATGTTTTGACACCAACCTTCGCAGTTTGGAGATATTTCTTAAAAGATAAAAACAGTTTAGGACCAATGTTTTTGAGTGGCCTTCAAGAGACATTGATTGGTCAAAAATAACACCCAAATTCCTTAAGTTTGTCTTGACAGCAGAAGATAAATGACCAAGTTTTTGACTAATCAGGGGAACCATGCTCTCTGGGGCAATGATCAGACATTCAGTCTTTTCAGAGTTTAACTGAAGGAAGTTATCTTCTAGCCAGCTGGCGATAGCTGATAGACACTCTAGTAATTCAGACAGTTTGTAGAACTCAGAATCCTTAAAGGAGCAGTACAGCTGAATATCATCTGCATATAGGTGATAAGAGACATTATGAAAAGAATCAAGTATCTGTCCAAGAGGGTGTATGTACAGCAGAAACAACAGTGGACCCAAAACAGATCCTTGGGGTACTCCACAAAACAAATGACACTGTTGTCAGTCACAATCACACATGACTTTTTCCAGTCATGTAACGAACACTTCCTGCAGATTAACATTTCTAATACAGATGATATGCTGGTTGGTTCTAGGGAAATGCTCTTAGCACAAAACGTACAGCTATGAAAGCTATCACAGCTACAGCTATCTTGGTTCAGTTATCAGCAGAAAACTGACTTTTGTCACAATTGTCACCTTAGTGCAAATTAAATGTACCTTCGGGTATAAAGTTTTCCCAGCCAGCATACATAGGTGGCTCCATATGGATATATATGGGCCAACAGAATGGACCCCATAGCTGGCCCCAAAGAGGTTTGCCCACATAGATTTTAAAGAGCCCTACGTGGGTTTTCAGAGGGACCCAAATGATTTGATTCATACATGGGTCCCTTAAAGTCTATGTGGGTAAACCTCTGTGGGGTCACCATGGAAACCAAGGACAAAACCTGTTGGCACCCAAAAGATCTGCCCATACATATCCATGTGAGGCCCACCTACGTACGTTGGCAGGATTTTCTAGTGTCGTCGTCGTCGTCGTCTTCCTCCGCTTATCCGGGTCCGGGTCGCGGGGGCAGCATCCCAACTAGGGAGCTCCAGGCCGTCCTCTCCCCGGCCTTGTCCACCAGCTCCTCCGGCAGGACCCCAATGCGTTCCCGGACCAGATTGGAGATGTAACTTCTCCAACGTGTCCTGGGTCGACCCGGGGGCCTTCTGCCGGCAGGACATGCCCGAAACACCTCCCCGGGGAGGCGTCCAGGAGGCATCCTGACCAGATGCCCAAACCACCTCAACTGGCTCCTTTCGATCCGGAGGAGCAGCGGTTCTACTCCGAGTCCCTCCCGAATGTCCGAGCTCCTCACCCTATCTCTAAGGCTGAGCCCGGCCACCCTACGGAGGAAACTCATTTCGGCCGCTTGTATCCGCGATCTCGTTCTTTCGGTCATTACCCAAAGCTCATGACCATAGGTGAGGATTGGGACGTAGATCGACCGGTAAATCGAGAGCCTGGCTTTCTGGCTCAGCTCCCTCTTCCCCACGACAGATCGGCTCAGCGTCCGCATCACTGCAGACGCCGAACCAATCCGCCTGTCGATCTCCCGATCCCTCCTACCCTCACTCGTGAACAAGACCCCGAGATACTTAAACTCCTCCACTTGAGGTAGGACCTCTCCCCCGACCCGGAGGTGGCAAGCCACCCTTTTCCGGTCGAGAACCATGGTCTCAGATTTGGAGGTGCTGATCCTCATCCCAGCCGCTTCACATTCGGCCGCGAACCTACCCAGCAAGAGCTGAAGGTCAGAGCTGGATGAAGCTAGGAGGACCACATCATCCGCAAAAAGCAGAGACGAGATTCTCCTGCCACCAAACTCGACACACTCCACACCACGGCTGCGTCTAGAAATTCTGTCCATAAAAGTGATGAACAGAACCGGTGACAAAGGGCAGCCCTGGCGGAGTCCAACCCTCACTGGGAACAGGTCCGACTTACTACCGGCTATGCGGACCAAACTCACGCTCCTCTGGTAAAGGGACTGAATGGCCCTTAACAGAAAGCCACCCACCCCATACTCCTGGAGCGTCCCCCACAGGGTGCCCCTGGGGACACGGTCATAAGCCTTCTCCAAATCCACAAAGCACATGTGGATTGGTTGGGCAAACTCCCATGCCCCCTCCATCACCCTTGCAAGGGTATAGAGCTGGTCCACAGTTCCACGGCCAGGACGAAAACCACATTGCTCCTCCTCTATCTGAGATTCAACTATCGATCGGACCCTCCTCTCCAGTACCTTGGCGTAGACCTTTCCAGGGAGGCTGAGGAGTGTGATCCCCCTATAGTTGGAACACACCCTCAGGTCACCCTTCTTAAAGATGGGGACCACCACCCCGGTCTGCCACTCCCTAGGAACTGCCCCCGATGACCACGCAATGTTGTAGAGACGTGTCAACCATGACAGCCCTACAACATCCATAGCCTTGAGATACCCAGGACGAACCTCATCCGCCCCCGGGGCTCCGCCGCTGTGTAGTTGTTTGACTACCTCAGCAACTTCTGCCCCCGAGATCGGACAGTCCATCCCCAGGCCTCCCAGCTCTGGTTCCTCCTCGGAATGCGCATTGGTGGGATTGAGGAGCTCCTCAAAGTATTCCTTCCACCGTCCGACTATAGCCTCAGTTGACGTCAGCAGCTCCCCATCCCCACTGTAAACAGTGTGAGCGAGTTGCTGCCTTCCTCTCCTGAGGCGCCGGACAGTTTGCCAGAACCTCTTTGGAGCCGATCGATAGTCTTTCTCCATGGCCTCACCAAACTCCTCCCACGCCCGAGATTTTGCCTCGGCAACTGCCACTGCTGCACCCCGCTTGGCTATCCGGTACCTGTCTGCTGCCTCCGGAGACCCACAGACCAGCCACGCCCTGTAGGCCTCCTTCTTCAGCCTGACGGCTCCCCGAACCTCTGGTGTCCACCAGCGGGTACGGGGGTTGCCACCACGACTGGCACCGGCCACCTTACGACCACAGCTAGCAACAGCCGCCTCGACAATCGCAGAGTGGAACAAGGCCCACTCGGACTCAATGTCCCCCACTGCTCTCGGGACGTGGTCAAAGCTCTGCCGGAGGTGGGAGTTGAAGACCGTCTTGACAGGTTCTTCTGCCAGGCGTTCCCAGCAGACCCTCACTATGCGTTTGGGTCTGCCAGGTCTACGCGGCATGTTCCCTTGCCATCTGATCCAACTCACCACCAGGTGGTGATCAGTTGACAGCTCCGCCCCTCTCTTCACTCGGGTGTCCAAAACATACGGCCGCAGGTCAGATGATATGACTACAAAATCTATCATCGACCTGTGACCTAGGCTGCCCTGGTACCAAGTGTACCGGTGGGCATCCTTATGTTCGAACATGGTGTTCGTTATGGCCAAACTGCGGCTTGCACAGAAGTCCAATAACAAAACACCGCTCGAGTTCTGATCAGGTGGGCCGTTCCTCCCAATCACACCCCTCCAGGTCAAGCTGTCATTGCCCACGTGAGCATTGAAGTCCCCCAGCAGGACAATGGAGTCCCCTGATGGAGCACTATCTAGCACTCGTCCCAGGGACTCCAAAAAGGGTGGGTACTCTGAACTGATATTTGGCCCATAAGCACAAACAACAGTCAGGACCCGTTCCCCGACCCGAAGGCGCAAGGAAGCTACCCTCTTGTCCCCCGGGGTAAACCCCAACACACAGGCAGAGAGTCTCGGGGCTAACAAAAAGCCAACCCCAGCCCTCCGCCTCTCACCCGGAGCAACTCCAGCAAAGTAGAGTGTCCAACCCCTCTCCAGGTCTCGGGTTCCAGAGCCAATGCAATGTGTCGAGGTGAGTCCGACTATATCTAGCCGGTACCGCTCAACCTCTGCCACAAGCTCCGGCTCCTTCCCCGCCAGCGAGGTGACGTTCCATGTCCCAAAAACTAGTTTTCTTGTCCGGGGATTGGACCGCCAAGGCTCCCGCCTTGGTCTGCCACCCGATTCACATTGCACCGGACCCTTCATGTTCCTCCTGCGGGTGGTGGGTCCACAGTTGGACGAGCCCATGTATCCGGTTCGGGCTGGGCCCGGCCGGGCCCCATGGGCGAAAGCCCGGCCACCAGGCGCTCGCTCACGGGCCCCAACCCCAGGCCTGGCTCCAGGGTGGGACCCCGGTAACCCTCCGGGCCGGGTACTCCGACTCTTCGTTTTCACCGCCATGAAAGATCCTTCGAACCGTTCTTTGTCTCACCCTTCACCTAAGACCAATTTGTCATGGGAGACCCTACCAGGGGCACTAAGTGCCCCAGACAACATAGCTCCTAGGATCATTAGGGCACTCAAACTCCTCCACCACGATAAGGTGACGGTTCAAGGACGGTTTCTAGTGTGGAAAATGAATAGCCAAACGTGACTTCGTAATCCATCCAGGGGTTTGGGATTATTAATTTTACGATGTTTCGATGGTTTTATATTGATGGTTATTAAGGTGACAAGTAGAACTCTGAAAACTTAACAAAACTGGCTATGCGTAGATGCTTCAGTACGTGTTTCTGGTTTAGGTAGCACTAAAAACACATTAATAGTCAGAGGTATTATTGCAGCGTTGCAGTCACCTTGGGATCCGTGGAGCCTGAGGCCTAGGCCAGCCTAGTTAACCATGCATGCTGTGCTGGGCCTAACCCAATTAGGTGCCCATCCCAAAGTCAACATGCTGCGTTCAGAGTCTGATAAAAGACAAGCCTTTTCTTCTGCTCCCCATACTGTGACAGGGCTAAAAGATCTGAGTTAGTAAGACCCCACCATCTGCAGGCTCTGTGTGTGTGTGTGTGTGTGTGTGTGTGTGTGTGTGTGTGTGTGTGTGTGTGTGTGTGTGTGTGTGTGTGTGTGTGTGTGTGTGTGTGTGTGTGTGTGTGTGTGTGTGTGTGTGTGTGTGTGTAGGTCAGCATATGATGTACTTTTTTTTCGTCTTCGACTTTTAAACCCTTTGCTGCAAAAGGCCATGCTAAAAGTTTTGGGGTCAGACCCAACCGTTGCCTTGACACATAATCATTTGCATCTTTTATAGAGATGTTCCTAAACATCTCATCTGCTCATCTGTCGGCGGTGATTTGGCGTATTTTGAGAATCCACTCCAGTCGGTTTGCACTCTGATTTAATTTTGATGCCTTCATTTGTCATTTTTTTATTTAACCTCACATCGTCTGCATCATCAAAGCGTGGAAACACTTTGCATAGAAATTCCAATTAGAGTTGATCAAATATGGCTTCTGGAGCACAGAGGCAAACACGCACACACACACACACACACACTCAGCGCTGCCTTTTTAATGTTTTTCACTAATTCCATTTATACAGATAAAACACTCTCACAAATAGATTACCTGCTGCATGCGATCCTCTCTTTCACTGTGAAATCGTGGCACGCAGCCACATCCTCCCACTGCTCCTTCGTCCATTAAAATACAGATGAGAGCATTTTACAGAGCGCGCCAGCAGCAACGCCTCCCAGCTAATCCAGCTACAAACACAAACATCAGATGAATTATCTGTAATGGAGAGGACTCAGTTCTGGCACCGCTGACGGAGAAATGAAACAAAATGCGAGTTTATTTCTGTAAATATTTGGATTTCATTTTAAATTTGCCTTTTTTTTCTTGCTCGCAATAGCAATTAGCAGGCAAAAATAACTCCGCCTTGCTTTTTCACCAAAGGGTCTCTTCAGGTGTGCTTCCACTGAGTTCTTTTCACTTCCTTCAAGAGGGAATATTTGTTTTTCCCATCAGCGTTTGAGGAGTTTATCAACTCCAGCTTCTAGGAATGCACTTTAAGAGAAGGAATTTGCCTTCAGAATCTGTCATCCGTCCATCTGGCCGAGGCCAGCAGCACTTTTGACGGTTTTTCCGGCTCAGGAGCAGAGCGAACAATGCTGCTCCGACAAGTGAGTCTCTCCCGTGTCGGAATCTCATCTCATCTACTTAAAGCACTATTTATTCAGCACACATCCTTTTAATGCTGAATCTTGGCAGCGGCGCATGAAATCCAGCACCTTAATTCCATTAGCTTGTTACTTCAATAAGTCCCAATAATCTAAACCTAACTGCAGCATGCACTGACTCAGGAAATACACAAGCAGTAGCTACTCCCTTGGGGCCATTTTAATAACACTAATAGCCTTTAAAGGTTGGTTCATTCTACTGATATTAAAGCAAATGGCAGCATTAACCTGTTGGCTGAGACCAACGCTGGTGCGGCTGATAGTGCAGATGGTGCTGAAACCTGAAACACAGCAGGTTATTGGGTATTTTAAAAAATTACGTAGCAAAGGAGGAAAAAGTTGATTAGAATGGTGCTCATTCTTCACTTTGCAGCTTAGTTTCCCACCATCCTGAATGAAGCGTCTCATCCTCCATCACAGTCCACACACGGAGCTTGGGCTATTGTTGATAAGAGACTGAAGCGTCTCTTCAAACGGGGCTTAGCGAGTGTCATTCAAAGGCTCTACTCTTCATTTCAAAAGTGACTCAGCTTTTGTTAGTCGAGGGGTAAAAGAGGGTCCTTTTAGACCCAAATGCCCTTGGTGGGAAAAAAACACAAAAACTGGCAAAATACTAATAAAAAACAGCAAAAAGAGACCCAAAAAAGAGTGCAAAGGGGAGACAAAGGGGAAAGCGAGACCGATAGCAATAAGGACATTAGGAGGCACGGCAGAGGAGAGAGGCATGAGAAAGTGTGCGCTGGCGGGTCTGATCCTACGAGAGCCGATGAGATAGTTGACGGGTGAGGAGGGGAGAGAGATAAGAGCCCACAGAGGATTACGGCCGTGAGAACCTTTGTTGTTGTGATCATTTAAAAGCACCACCTGACCACTTCAACGTGCCTACTGCAGCAAATCTGCAAGTGAGGGACGTCTGCACACCGTCTGCAGCCAAAACGGGCAAAAAGGGCATCCGAAGGCATTTTGGACAGATCAGGATAAAGATCTGGAATGCTATAGTCTATTTTTATCAGAAGTTTTACAACTTTATAACAACATTTTAGCTTCAAGTGGACTTTTTATGAGAGAGAAACGAGCTTCCAAGCTGCATTTAGAGCTTTGTGTTGGAAAATCTAATCATCCTGTTTAATTTCATGAGTACGCCAAAGAATCCTGAGAAGAACAGATTAGAACAGATTATATTTGTGCCAAAGGGGAAATAAACAGAAACCTTTTAGAGAATGAGTTGAGTCGCGTTTGCAGGCATTTGATGGTTTTTCTGAAAGGAACTCTAGATTTTCAATCAGCAAAAAAGAAAACATTTCAATGATTTACATATCTATATGCAGTCTTGGCGTTTCTCTCCAGGGCAATGTGACCTCTGACCTCAGTGTGTTCTGGACAAGCCAATAGGAAGCTGAGTAAATAACTTTCATTGTGAGAATGTGGACTTTTCCAGTGCAACACATTTTTCACACTTTCTCTGTACAATAAGTAACGCTTCAGAGACAGACAGTGAAAGAGCATCTTGGCAGTGATGTTGTTAAGCTGTCATCTTGGAATGAAACAGACTGCATTGTCTTTTTTTTTAACTTTCTTCCTGTTTTAGCATTTAGAAAAATGTTTGTATTTAAAATAAAAGAAAAATGTACATTGTTGTGGATAAAATTATTATTACATTGGGCCTGAAATGCAAACGAAATTGGACAAAAGACTAAATTTAGTAAACTTTTTTTAAATGACTAAACATTTTAGTGGCATTTTTAGAAACATGAAATTACAAAAAAATGCCTTTTTTAAAATACTCTTTTGATATGAACATTCAACAATTTTCTCACTATTATACAATGTTTTAGGATTGTTATCATTTTATACTAAATTGTTATTTTTTTCTGAGACATTTGTCAATAATTTTCATATGACCCTATTTGAGTTCTCAATTACCCATGTTTTGTCCTTCAGGGCCACCGTATGGTTGAATAAAAGTGACCTCAGTTTCTCATTTTTGTGAATTAAATTTTATGGCAACACTTTACAATAAAGGGTCCCATTGTTAACGTTAGTCCATTACTAAGCATTAATAAACAAAGCGTCCCTTTATTAATGTTTCCTTTGTTGTTAACTATTCTAACATCTCACACCTGATTGGCTAACAGCAATGTGACTCGCTGACTCAGTTTGCTCTGCAACATTGATGTTTTCTCTCCACTAATAACACATACCTAAAAGGAGTTCCGCCATGTTGTGGAGTTGCTAATGCTAACAATTAGCTTCTACTAGCTTAAACGTGCTCTGCTCTCTCCTGGATGCTAAATCAACAACAGCCTTCCATGTCAAGATCCAAGATGGGTGCGTCCTTAACTGCCAGTTTTCAGTGTGAGGTACATCTGACTGGCCTTTTCTGTCCAGAGTGTTTCCCCATCTAATTTTCATCAGCGACTAATGCAGGAAATAGGAGTAGGAGACTATTTTTACATTCAGCCTGACTGATTGAATTCCAAAAATGACAGGTGAAAAATTTCTACTTCAGCATCATCTATCAGCAGACTTGCATGCATAATTTAACTCAGAAGATCTGAGACGAGTGGTCACACACGGGACAGAACGTAACAATGAATCAGCCTCCGGCCTGTTCTCCGTTTTCACAGAAACTAGTGTTTCCTACATTAACTCTCTCTTCCCTTTGTGTTGTATAAATAGACAAAGATTGAGTAAGAGCGAGAAGACCGAGGCTTGGAGGAAATGAGCCTTTCTGCAGCAAGAACTCAAAGGAAACAAAGTTCTGAAGTCTAAAATGTTCTTGTACTTAAAGAATGGTAGAATAATCTTTAATCCCAAAGAAAGCCTCATGTAAAGCCAAATAAAAGTGTTTTTTTTTATTCTACATATTTCACTCATTTCTTTTTACGTTTTAAAAGATGGCTGAATTTTTATTGATTAACTTATTTTACCCTTTACTTAACCAGACGATTCGGTTGAGAACTCATTCTCATTTACAACGACGACCTGGCCACGAGGCAGCAGCAACAGACACATGTTGAGCCTTTTACACCAAAGAAAAACAGATAAGATTAAAACAAATGAGATCAAAATAAGATTAAACAGTTACACATAAAGACAAAGGACTGTTCTCATATATAATATGTACAAGCAATCAAAATAGACTTAAAACAGTGTTTAAGTACTCAGAAGCAGGAATATTGATCAGAAACTATCGAAGCTATGAATTATTGAAGGTAGATAAAGGAATGTAGGTAGTGAGCTTTAAGCCGGGCGTACACTGTGCGACTTTTTCACTCGCAGTGTTCAGCTTCAGCTCAAACTGTATGACTTCCTCGCAGAGCAGATCTCACGAGTCATGTGCTCACACTGCACGACCCAGTTCTCGCATGTGACCTGACTGCTCACACTGTACATCTGGTAGCAACACGTCGGCCCTAAAAATATGCTAGAAATAGCAGTTTTTACTCAACACGTCAGACTTTTTTGTCTTGTTTTGCCTGTTGTCCTTCGGGAGTGCTGCAAGAGGACACACAGGGATTTATGGGGGTTGGATTAGGAAAACAAAATAAAGAAAGTAAATCTGTTTTGTGATCAGTTTAATTTGACATGAACACGACAAACACGCTTTCTTGACAGTCTTTGTGAGTAAAAAAACGTGTAGAAACAAAACGAACAGCGTGTGTTATTAGGGAAATAGCGAGCGAGCGAGCGGCGTTGATGCAGGATTGCGCATGCGCCGTGAGTGGTTCTGATACTTTTTGGGTCACAGCTGCTCGCAGCGCCGCTTCAACAGTGCGACGAGCGAAATATTAAACACGCCAGAAGTCCGTGCGACGTCACGACTGCTGATCGGCAGCTGGTCACGTGGTGGTAATCGCCTCTCGTAACCCCCTGTACACTACACGACCGCTCGGCGCAAAACTCGCCCCGATGTCGTGGATTCTCGCACGACTGGAAAATCGGCTCAAAAAAGTGAAAAAGTCGCACAGTGTACGCCCGGCTTTAGTGATTTTGGAAGCTCATTCCAGTCGTTGGGAGCAGCAAACTGGAATGAGGAGCGGCCAAAAAGGTGCGAGCTTTAGGAATAACTGATTAGTTTCCAGGAGCACTACTCAGCTCTCCTCGACCGCAGTTTCCATGGGCACGGTTCGGTATTTTCCCTCTACCTAATCCCCTATTTTTAGTCCCTGCTCTGTTGAGGTTCCTGGCAAGGCTGAGTAGGGCCGGCATCATGATTCTGGCTGCTGATTGGCTACGGGGCGGAGTCACTGGTTGCTCCAGAGTTTTCTGCCTTCTGTTTCACTGCCTGCAGCCATTTCTTGGTTCAGAGTCTGACAAAAAGCCATAAAACTGAGGTAAATGTCTAGCGACACCACCATTTTTGTGTTGAGCTGCGTTTCGGTGGAGCACACAGGCTACCTATAACTGTTTACTGATCACTCGAGCTGTGTCGTGAGTAAAACTCGAACCTCCTCCCCCACCAATTATAAGGGGCACGCCCACTTTCTGTCACAGAGCTGGCATGGGAAAAAAACTACATTCATGGCTGACTCAAACCTCGCTGTACAGAGCTGTTTCAGGCTGAGTAGTGCTCGTGGAAAGCTAGCTCAAGTTACTGGAACGTCAGTGGCGCTGGTTGTTGGAAGTGTTGAGCAATGATGGGGTTTTGCCGATGATTGATTTGTACATAAACTGTAACAACTTGCAGGGATGGAGTGATGGCCAGTTAATGAGTACAGATCACAATGATGAGTAGTGAAAGAGGCACCAGAGACTGAACGGATTGCTGAGTGATAAATTACATCGGGTATTTGAAGAAGTTTTTTGGAAGCAGTTCTATAAATGATGTCGCCATGATCTAAAACGGGAAGGATTGTCATTTTGACCAAGGTTTGCTTTGTGGAATGATTAAATGATGACCTGTAACAGTAGATACCCAAATACTTATAGGAACTGACAAGTTGTAGTTCTGCACCATCCAGGGAAAACTACTAGGGTGGCAAGTTGAACGGGAAAACTCAACCTCCGTTTTTCCTGTTTTTGCATCAATACTCATTTCTCATGAATATTCCCAAACCGATGAAAATTGTTGAAATAAAACACCAAAAAATAGAAATGACTAGATTAGGAGCGTTCAGACACCTTAGACAAATGATAACCGCAAACAATTAAAACCCAACAACACCTGATAGAACTTTTGCTATAATTAATAGAACAACAAACAGAATGAAATTATTACACACACAAGCTAATTAACGTATAGCAAACATCGCTGCTCCTGAGACAAGATGTTAAATGTTGTCTGTTAATTGGCTCCACACGTGAATCCAACACAAGCCTCCTCAAATGTGTGTAAACATTATCTCAACGTGGGCCGTTTAAACATCATTGCTTAGAATAAAAAAGACGAGAAACAATGACTGTTGCACCATTAAGCATGGTAGGAAATTAAAGGCACTAATTGTTAAACACTCTGCGATTAAAATGCATCAGCTTCCTGTCAGCTGACGGAATAAAAAGGATTAAATAAAGCTACTGTTTGTGCATCACAGCATGAGGCTAGTCTGAACAAATCTGCTTTTACTATACGAGTTCCGTTTTAACCATGAGGATGCCGTGACGGTGTGTGAATCATCAAACTGACTCAAAATATGGGAATAGCTACACTGTAAGAAATAAAACTTTACCGGGTTGCGTCAACTGGTCAGTGGCGGCTGGTGAATTATTTTTATGGCGGTTCGCATTTTAACAAGTTGCGCGGAGCCAACTTTGTAATATGAACTCATTAATGGCTGCCATGCCAATCAGTGAGTTTACATGCAGCCAGTAACCCTTTTAAAACCCGAATATTCACAATAACCCGGTTTCGCAGGTCCTTGTAAATGCCGCCAAAAACCCGGATATGCTCATAACCGGGTTTTTAAAAACCCGATTACTACACCTGGGGTAACCCTTTTCTAACCCGAATGTTTGGTCGTGTAAACGCATACCGGGATATCCCCATCAAAGCGTGTATTCTGCGCATGCTCTGTTCGCAAGGAATCTTGGTCTTTTGAGTAGCGAGACGTCTTGTATCCGCCAGAACACCGGAAGTAAACAACAAGTTGGGAGCAAAATGGCGAGTCGCGGCACAGCACCACACTTTTGGAGTGACGAAGAAACTAAACAAACGCGGTCGCTATCTCTTCCGAACTGGGAAACATGTTGTTGTTTTCACGGATACCGGAACAAGAAGAACCAGAAATGACGCATATTGCGTCTGGACGTAGTCCATACGTCCTGACGCTACCCCAACATCCGCATTTAAATCGGGTTATGCAAGTTAGGGGTAACTCTTTCTATTTATGCTTGTAAACGGATTATTCTGATCAACTCAGAAACCCGAATACCGACCTTAACCCGATCATAACCCGGATATTGGCTGCATGTAAACGTAATCAATGTGATAGGCAGAGCAAAATGCTAACAGCTAGCACCCAGAAAGAGAAAGGCCACTGGAACTAGCAACTACAGAGTTCTTTACTGGACAGCTGAAGGATCCCATTCCTCGATATGGAACTGCTGCTCAATGTGAAAAATTCACTCATTCACTGCCAATGACAACTAAAGTCGTCATTTGCATTTTTTTTAATGTGTGGGCATTGGGACGAGCCCCCGCACCACGAGAACAAACATCCCAGCTCTAAAGCCAATCTTCATATGCGTACGTCACACGTCACGTGATCAGGAAGCAGAAAATGTGTGTGTTAGGAGACCGTTTTGGACCGCTGCTGTGAAAAAAGTGAGGCGTGAACCGGAAAAGCTTCTGCTGATCAAAATTTGACAACGGGTTATGAAAGAACAGGGAACGTGCGAAACGCGCAGTTTCTTCCTGATGGAAGAGGTGAGTCTACTCTGTGTTTTGTTAATTTTGGCTTTGACATCATCCTAGCGCGCAACATTCTGTGACTCTTAAAAACAACAGCAAAGGGCTTTTCTAATCAGGAAACGGCTGGCAGTGAAAGAGTTAACACCAACCAAAAAATATCACCATCAGAACATTAAACAAGAGATGAACAACCAACACGTCACTAGTTATAGGACCACAACAAACACCTGAAAACACACCAAAAAAGAACGAAACAACTAAAAACCAGCTACCCACAATGCACCTCGCCTGCTGCCTGTACCACAGTGGGCGGGGTCACTACACAATGGACTACAAGTAGCAAAGTTGTTCCAAAAATATGCTTATGCACCAAGATATGCAAAAAAGCAAAGCGTACAAAGAGGCTTTCATGAAGTCAAAAGTGTAAATTCAGTCTTACCTTTGTTGGTTTATAGTCTTTATAATCCGTGTTATAGATCAGTGGAGAGTGTTTATAAGTCTCTGATGCCACATTCCATCATTTTCTGGTTCTTCATGATAAATAAAAAACTCCATGAGGTGTACTCAGCTGCTCTCCAACAACAAAGGGTGGTGAACTGTGGAGAATTTCCAGTTCTGTCCTGACCTGTGCTGAGACTCTGCCCTGATGGTCTTCTGCACGTTTTCTCAGTTGCAATACTTATGCGCCCAAAGGCTCTACTATACGCCAGATATAGCGTAGGTCTATGGCAGGGCTGTTCAGTTCCGGTATCCAGCACGTTTTAGTGGTTTCTCTGGTCCAACAAACTTGATTCAATGGTAAAATCAGTGCAGCAGCAGAAGCCCGTTAATCACCTATTAATTGAAACCAGGCGTGTTGAAGCAAAGTCAAAACCAAAACATCTTAAATATAAAGATTATAGTACTTTGTTATGAAGTAAATGTATATTACTCTTTACATTCAAGCAACGGAGCAACCAGTTGACATAAATTGAGTATGTTTATTAAACAGTTCATTTTTTGGGGTCAAAAAATTCAAATAAACTACAAAGTTCAGTCCTGATGTGTTTGAAAAATCATTTAGGAGGTTTATTAGACACAAACTATTACTGTTAGAGGATTTTTTTCCTTTAAATTGACATTTTATGGATTATTTTCTTGTTCATTTTAATAGAAAATGAAATTATGTGGCCCATTTAAAGAAAATGAATATTTATTTGAAAAACTTGCAAATAAAAAGCAAAAAAAAATTAACAAAACTGAAAATACTGCTGGTTTCTCCTCTAATAAATTAAAAGTAAAAAATTCTTTACCAAGTCGTGTCAACTGGGTCCACTAAACCTAGTTGCTTAAATGTAAATATTAATTACAAATACATTTACTTTTAACACACTAGAGTATTTCAATATTAGGTTTAGTGGAACCAGTTGACATATATTGTTTAAGTAAATTCAACATTTAATTTTTTACAGCGTAGAAAGTAAATATCAACATGAAAGTTAATGAGCAAAGTTTTATTCAATATTCTGACTTTTAAAAATGTCATCGTTTCATTTAGGCTTCACTTTTTTAATCCCATCTTTTGTTCATAATATTGTTTTTGCACCATAAGTTTCCAACTCAGAAATGTGTTTCAAAATGCAACAGATGAGTTTAATAAGAGTCGGTTGAGGAGAAATGGTAGCAATGTGATGTGATGGACCACAGGGGCTGGGGGAGAAATTCCCTGAAATGAAATTCAACACTGTGACTGTTGGACACGCGGAAGTGTGTCACCACATAATCCAGATCCGTGGGCTGAGTGGTATCAGAACGTAGTTTCAGGTCTCTTATGAATATTCTCAATTCCCCTTGGAATGGAGGAACCTGACAAACTGCACCCTGGGATTGAAACAACCACATGAATTCAGTCTGTTTATGGTTTTTTTTTAAATGCCCAAATCCAGTGATATCCCACTATTCCCGCCTGCACCTAAAGCTCACTGATCACTACAGCCGTAGTGCTGACACTGATAGTACTCCGAAACACGGATCAGTGACAGATCCCAAATCCTCTGACATCACCTCACCTTCCATCCAGGCTTCACAGAAAATTCGATTCCCACAATCATCCACTAGCAGTATGTTCAACGAGAAACCACACAGTCTTCAGTCCCTGTGTGACAACGGAGATATGCAGATATCTGATTACGGGGGCACAGACTACTCGCTGCAGTGACAGCTGTGCCGCAGTGATAGGTGGGCGACACAGCAACGTTAATGTGTGATTGCACGCCAACGGGCAATATTGCTCTAAAGTTACACTGCGGCCAACTTTTCCACATTGCCAACTGTTTGGTGGTTATCGGAGTCCAACAGATCTGACTCTGTGAGAACATAGGAAGAGTTTTAGCAAATGTTGGTGAATAGTTGCTGGTTGCAGCCTCACAGTCCAACTGTCTCACCTCCTGCAGCCAGCTGTGTGTTGGGGGTATGAGGAAGAGGAGGGGGAGGCTTCTGGAGAGGACTGGAGGGGCTACTCCACACCAGCCTGGAAGGCACTCAGGCAGCAGTGGTGTCTTTTGTCTCCTTGTCTAATTTGGCCACCTCATCTCCCCTATTCTCCCAGGGCTTGGAACCGCCCCTGCTGCCTCCTCTCACATGACAGCAGAGCTATGCAGGCTCCATCTGGACCTCAGGAAAGAGAAGACAGACACCAAGGGAGAAAGAGATCAGATGTGTTTGTATAAAGACCAAAAACTGGTTAAAATCAGAGCTGCTTTTGTTCAAATAAAAAAAATGAAATGAGTGTTTCTGTTTGACATTTTCATGATTTTCCTGCTGTTTTAGGTAATAAACCATAACTGGAATCACTGTTGATTACCACCCTTCCTCCTTTAAAGAAGGCTGGTGATGCTTTTACCTTCTTTTGCCTGAACTCACCACAAAAGCTGATGTTTGGGGGTGTATGATGACAAACCCCGCCCCACGGGGGTCGACGCTGAGCCACTAGATGCTCGTACTCCTCCACGCGACAGGCGCGTGGCAGAAGAGAGGAGAGGGAGCGCGAGACGCTTCAGTCAGTTCTCAGGGATCGTGTTGGGAGTAAAACTCGGTTTGTTGCCACAGCGAAGGATTAAAAGACGCGGTATCTTGTATTTGTTTTTTCTTTTCTTTTTATGTTCCATCCTTTCCTGCGTTTATATTTTTAAGGTTTTAGCCCGACTGCTTCCTGTTTAGGGACTAAAACGAGTAAAAAATAAGTAGGATTACTTTGTTACTTAAATGTTAATCTTTGTGTCGGGACTTAAACGCTTAAAAATAAAGTAATAATAAAGTGATTTAAACTATTTGGTCACGAGGAGAAAACAAGCAAATCAGCGCGTGCCAGTGAGGAGGACCCGGAGCATAGAGAGTGAGACACCGGACTCCAGGGCGCTTTGGGCGGCTGCTGTTCAGCTTCAGACCCGATAATTTTACTTTTAATGAACATTTAAAGAGATCTAGCACCCCAAATGGTTATATTTTAGCAAACTAGTGATATAAATAACACACACAAGCAACGTTTATGAACATAAAATGTGTTTTAAAATATTGAAATTGTGGCTTAAGTTTATCCAGTTGGCCACAAAAACCAGAAGGAAAATATTGTTTTTGGATGGAATAAAGATTAACACCAATTATGCCATGGCAATTATTAAATTGTACAAGGGGTGTATTCAATGTTTTACTTCTAAATAAGAAAATAATTGTAAGATATCCATAGTCTGCTGCACCACGTGCTTCATATGCGCAATAAAATGAGAATAGTTTGCATTCCAGTGCTTGATTCTGAGTTTTAGAAGCTCCACTAGCCCCTGAACGCACCACCAAAGGAGAATCCTCCAGAGACCCAAACCCGTACCCCTGGTTCAGACCCCGGGTCGATCAGTTGAAAACCTCCGATTGACATTCCCAAAACCCGGTGGCTATGGAAACCGCCTCAGCGGCGCCGCGAGGGCTTGGCTCAAGGGCTGCTGTGAATGAGCTGACGTCACGGCGCCAGAGAGTCTGCTCTCCAAAGAGCGAGAGGGGCGGAGAAGGGGAGGAGAGCAAAGGGAAGGGAAGGCAGGGTGAGGCTGCTGCTGCTGCCAGTGGGGCGCTCAGATTTGCACCGATGTGGTCTTGCGCCAATTCATCACCTGGCTGTCAGGCATCAGTCAGGGGCGTCGTGCGAAATGAGTTCACAGCTGTGGGAGCGATGGGAAGAACGGGAGAAAATGGAACAATTCTTTGGCGCCAGATGTGGACGCAGACTGCAGGAGTTTCAGATTATGTTAGAAATGCATAAAACAACAACTAAAGGAGGAACAGAACCGCGCGTAAAACAGAAGCACAGATTGTGTTTTTCTGAATAGAACATTTATTTGGGTTCCAGCATCTCCGATCTATATCGGCATTTTATAATGCAAAAGCTTGTTTTCTTTCTTTCTGGTGTGTTAAGTATATTAAAATTACCTGAAAATGAAATTATATTTTCTAACACTCATGAAAATGTAGTTTCCATCTCCTTAGGAACGCGTGGGTTGCTCCATGGATCAAACCTAAAGCCCCAATCCACATCCCAAAAGCCTTCACCGGCCCCTGGGGGTAATTACTTTGCAGCG
Source organism: Nothobranchius furzeri (assembly GCF_043380555.1). NCBI lineage: Eukaryota > Metazoa > Chordata > Actinopteri > Cyprinodontiformes > Nothobranchiidae > Nothobranchius > Nothobranchius furzeri. The sequence goes on from NC_091758.1 coordinate 30,332,396, forward strand.
GCTCCAACAGCACCCCTGTCAACTCCAGCTGAAGAATGGAGCGTGTAATTCCAACAAACAAATGGCTCATTCAGGAAGCATTAAAATGTCAATTGTTATTAATCACTTTTTTCACGTGCTTAGTGTCACATTTTTCAATTTCCACAATGCCGACGGCCATCAAGGTGCACAGGATACGTTTTATTATATTTTAGATTCTGTTATATTTCCAAATTATTATTCACTGTATACGCCAAATTTACTATTAAACGCGTCTCCAAACTTTTTACGCACGTTTTGCGCGTAAAAGCGCAAACGCTTTAAGATTGGATTTTTTTTTCTGCAGGTAAAAGCGATTTTATTGTCCTGATGGACCCTCTGGGATTTTGGTTCCTCACAAACTTGCGGGCTGATGTAAATTAGGGATGATCAGACGCGCCTGAGCTTGGTGACCAGATCGCCAAACATCTGAGTCTGTCATCCACAAGAAAGGCGATCACAAAGGCGATTTAAAAAGCCCGTTTGGCTTTTAAATAGTTCAAATACACAAAAGCTTTCACGATTTACACCAAAACGTCCCCTTGTCTTGCTCCTGTCCACTCATATCCATCATTAATTTTCTTGAGCAGAAACAGGTAAGGGCTTAATTTTCCCAATTGCCCTCCGGAGCTGCTGGAGCGCTCTCTGTGTTCCGCCTCCAACATGCGTTGCCAGTGGTAACGTGATGGAGAGTGGGCGTGGTTCGAGCGAGAGAAGCCAATAGTTGGTGCAGAACACGTTAAGTGACAGCTTGGATACTCCCTATCAGCGCGTTTGACCCGCCCACGTCACAAGCACGGGCTGTCATCTATATAAACCACACTGACAGCTAGGTAATCCAGTCTGATCGCTGATCGTCTGACTAAAACAGGACTTACCAGAAAGAAGAGCGGACGCAAACGCCTCCTAACTTTCCTGACAGAATGAAGGCAATAAGCCCCGTGCGATCCTTCCGGAAAAACAACGCGAATTTTTCGGAGCACTCCTTGGGAATCTCTCGGAGCAAGACCCCGGTGGACGACCCTCTCAGCCTGCTGTACAACATGAACGACTGCTACTCCAAGCTGAAGGAGCTGGTGCCCAGCATCCCACAGAACAAGAACGTCAGCAAGATGGAAATCCTGCAGCATGTCATCGACTACATCCTGGACCTGCAGATCGCGCTGGACTCCAGCGTGGCGCTCACCAGCCTGCATCACCCAGCGCGGCCGGGGCAGACTCCATCCAGGACCCCCCTGACCACCCTCAACACAGACATCAGCATCTTGTCATTACAGGTAATTACACCGGAGCTGAAAACACTCTCATACACGCGCACACGCACAGATCCACTAAGGTGTCTTTTTTATTATCTGAGCGCAGAAACGGCGCGCCTCTGCCGATGCGCACAAAATGGCTTGTTGGGGGCGAAAGAAAATGGCTTTTTGTCTTCCTTTTGTTCACAAAGACAAAAAAATCCGCCCAGATTGTTGCACCTTGACTGAACCGACGTCTGCGCGGAGACTTTAACATTTGGTTTGTGTGTTTGTTTGTTTTCAGTCCCCGGAGTTGCCGTCAGAGCTGATGACAGATGACAGCCGGACCCTGCATCGTTAAAGCGGTAAGTAGGCTGTCCTCGTGTCTGCTGCTGCAGTCTGTCCAGGGCTTCTTCCAGCCTGTCTCCCAGTCTGCTAGAGCAGAATGGAATAGAATTACCACTCACCAATCCATTTGTTCCCCTGCTGACGTCTCACGTTGCTGTAATGATTTCAGTATGCGTCTTTTCTCGGTGTTGGTGTGAAAGAAACGCAGTTAGATCGACCAAAAACAAAATAATCCTAAAAAAAAATGAGATTTTGAGTTTGGATCTGAAAGAAATCCCCCCCCATTCTACTGTTGTCCTAGTGGTGTTGCCTCTTGTGTCTGTAATGAAGAGCATCTGCAACAGGAAAATAATGGCTGTTTGGATTACTGCTACTACGATGTCTGCACATAATTGGTACAAGAAGTGGGTAGGCGCCAGCTGAGCGGCAATTACGCTGATTCTTCCCCAGATTGTAGGCTGAAGTTGTGCGAAAAAGTGCGTGCGTGCACGCGGCCCCTCCCCCGTTCCCATCGTGTGTGTGTGTGTGTACATCTGGAGCGCAGGGTTTGCTTAGCATTGGGAGTGTTTGGTTAAATGTTAAAAAACTGCGGCTTCCTCCCTGGCGCCAGTCTGTCCGGATCTCTGCCCTGTGTGCGTTTTCTAAACACGCCTCTCTCTCTTTCTCAATCTTTTGCAGGTGTTTGGTCAAGACGCAGAAAAACACGCGTGCGCGCGCGCACAGGACCTGGGGAGCAGGACTTTCCTCCCCACCTCTTCAACCTCTCTGTCCTCCAGGCCTGGACTTTTTCTTTTTCCACTTCTGCTGAAATCAAGAGACTTTTTTTTTTTTTTTTTTTTTTTTTTTGCTTATTATGGGACAATCTTTATGTGATGTGTTTTCTGTTTGGACACCTTGTTATTTAATTTAAGACTTCTTTATTTGTGGGTCCTTTCTGGAAATGGAAGGCGCATTATGTTCCGGAATCACAAGGATTAACTCCCGTTCCCTCACCCCTTGTGTCCCCCAATTCTCCTTGTTGAACTTCGCTTTTTTTGCGGAGGTGGGAACGTGTACATAACAGGCAACCTGGTTAGTTACTGTAAAATAATAATATTAATAATAATAAAGGTTTAGTCTTGTCTTGTCAGAATTGTTGGCACATGAAGGACTGGACGATGTTTGAAAGAAAACAAAAAAAGGATCAAATGAAACTTTGTGAACTCTCACCGGGAGTTAAAATCTTGTATAGTTGCAGGAATTTGAAACTTCTGCAAAAAGTGTAATGTTGTACTTAATTATGCTGAAACTTTTTATAAAAGTAATGTAAATTGTACCTTTTTATACAAAATAAATTAAAAACACAACGTGAACATGTTTCATTTTAAGGGGGGATATTTGGGGGTGTGGAGCGCAAAATCGGCTGATCCAGAGGCGCGCGCGCGCTGATTTGACATCAGGGACAATTGGAGTCCAGTAAGGTGTTTTTATGTGACCCATGTCATCTAAAAGACTACATCTCCCAGAAGGAACAGTTGTTTGGAGGACCAGACTCCACTTTTACTTTCTCACGTGGAAATGGGATTAAGGCTGGAGGTCTGACCCACTTCATCACAATTAGTCGAGGCTGTGTATTTTATTTATTTAACCTTAATGTTTAATTTCTGGTTCAATAATTGGTATTTTTTGTTTATGTTCATAAATGTGTCGCTTTTCTTTGTTATTCTAGTTACTGATGGAGCACATGCGTAGAAAGATCAAATATTTGACAAGAACAAGCAGCAAATCTTAGTGTTAAAATTAAATATATATTTGCCTATTTTTTAAACCCTTTTTAGTGTCATTGATGAAGCGTGGTGCAGCTGAAGCTGGCTTTGAGTGGAATGACTAATATCTGCACTGTTTCATTTGTTTTCTAAACATGTTTGAATAAATGTGTTGAATAAAACCAACTTCCAACAATTTCACCTCCATTAGAAGCAGCATCACTCCCTATAAGCCTGGAGCGGGTTTGCATGGAGAGTGCGCCATCTATCGGCCAACAGGAATGATGATGAACTGAACCAAAACACGAAACTCTTAAAAACTCCCAACTTGACATTTTATGTTTATTTTATTTAAAAAATAACAGAAGTCTGGTTGATTTAAAGGATTCATGCAGTGAAATGTTTTATTGAGTCACAAAAACACCAAACAACCACAAGCGCCACAGCTGAGTCCATTTCATCGTTCTCTACTACAAACACCGCGTTGCGCTAAACAACGTGAAGTGTTTTAATGACAAGAATTCTACGTTGGAGGCTTCGGTAACTCCGCTAAAGTATCGCAGCTTAACTAACTTTTCTGTTTATTCAAAAATGCTACACAACAGCACCACACGGGAGAGAAAACACGCTAAACCCTGGAGTCTCTGATGGTTTTGGTGACAAGATCCAAATAACTTTGGATTTTTAAAGCTTAATGTTGGATTCACAGCTACACCTTCTAACTACAGAACACACACACACAAGCTCTGAATCTTGGGGACACGTCACAACACCATCAGCTAAAACCTCCCTAACAGTTCTCAGAGGATGCTCTCCCTCTCGTCTCCCAGGCTGATGCTGCACAGGTTCTGGTTGTGGTGGATGGTGGCCGCCGTGGTGTTGGCGGTGCTGCTGCCGGGGGTGATGATGATCTCTGGGGAGAAGACGATGCTGGCAGAGGAGGAGGAGGTGTTGTCCTGCTGCTGACGGCTGTTGTTGGTGTTGGAGTTGTTGGGGCTGCTCGTGTTGTTGTTGAGGGTGGTGTTGCTGGCGCTGCGGTTCAGGTTGCTGACCTCGTTGGCTGACCAGCCCTCATCTGGGCTGCTGGCCATGAGGCTTGCTTCAGACGGAGCGTCAGAGCAGATGGACATGCGGGCCACTGCGGTGTCCTGCAGGTCACTCAGTCTGCTCGGGAGGACGCCTCTCTTCTTCACCAGCCCCTCCAGCTCCAGCTCAATCAGACCGGGCCTCGGTTCTTCCCTCTGTCTGCCCGCACCTCCTTCAGTCTCCTCCAAGGAGGGATCCGGAGAACTGTCGCTGGAGCGCATCCCTGAGTCGGAGGAGTCCTTCTTATCCAGGAGGATTCCTGTAAGGAGGCCAGGCTTGGTCAACGGCCCGGCGGTTTGGGAGCTCTGATGAAAAGACGGAGCGCTGGCTCTCGTCTCCTTGCGGAGGAGCGGTGTGGTGTTGTCGGCATCATCTGGGCCTGAGTCTTCTTCATTACACAGCTTGTGGTATAATGATCCAGCTCCCTTCTTCCTCGAGCCTGAGGTCCTCGAGGACAAGCTGTGGTCCAGCTTCTCATCCTCTTCACTGATGGGGTCTAGGAGCAGAGCATCGGCGCCGGAGACGAAATCTGTGGCGTCGCTACTCTTGGAGGCTCTCTTGTTGAAGGGTTTACGGCCATCTTGGTCTGTTCCTTCTTTGGCCTGAGGAAAAGGAAGGGGAGTCACTGTAGAGGCATAGAAATATAAAATATTCTACTGCTGCCGGTCCCCGAGCGTCCTCTGAAGAAGACATTCCTGTCTCCATGTGAAGCATACAGCCAGTAAATAAGAAATAAAAGAAGCAATAATTTAACTTTTACATTTCAAATCAGCCAGGAAGAGCTCAAACCCGTGAGTGTCCACATACCGCTTTGTCCTCTGGGCTGGTGGACTGCAGGAACTGTCCAGGATGGGGTTGGACGGGCCTCTCCCCCACGCTGCCGGACATCTCCAGCTGGGCCACATGAGCGATGTACTCCCTGTAGGCGTCCCGATACTCAGCCTGATGCTTGTCTGTCAGCTTACAGATGTCGTTGGATGATTCCTGGGAGTTGAGGCTGGACATGCTGGAAGTGCGAAGATTCACCACCTGACCAGAAGGAAAAACACTTGTGAGATTCAGATTTCTCATAACAAAAGAACAGAAGCCTTAAATCAGTCAAATGGAGAAAACTGGATCAGTAAAACATTCCAACAGCTCGTCACAAGTGAGACTTTTAAAATAGCTACAGCTGTTTGCGTGCGACTGTCGTTACAAATTGAGCTCATTTTGCAAAAGGGGGTGAGAATAACATCTTTCGGGTCTGCGTGTGTATTTTTAATTCTGTCAAACTCAAAAGCAGCTGATGTTTCCTGTGTTGTTCTCGGATCTCACACTGAGCTGCGCCAGCGCGAAACCACGGAGGTCACCATCATGCTGGCCAGGCGCAGCGGACTTCTGCACACTGACACACTTGTGTTTAACTCTTAACCGCTTTCTTTGCAAGTTCACTTGTGTAAATATGAAGAGCTGCATTCCTGCTGCTGGTATTGGAGACTGACCGGCCAGTGTGTGTTGTTGCTGCGCCTCGGAGGCTCTTCCAGCCCCACGCTGCTCAGCTCCTCGAAGCTGAGGTTGAGGCTGAAGGCGCCCGCTTCGTGCTGCGCTACTCCTGAGCGTCTGCTCGGCTCCACGTGGACCACGCTGCTGCCCTGCTCGCTGGCAGCTCGGGACTCGTCCTGCAGCGCCGCCTGGCTCTCGGCGTGTCGTTGCTCTATCACCTAAAAAACAAGACATTCAGCTTCCATCGCTGGAAATCAGTCGCTAGTTTAACAGAAATTTTCCGGACTATGCTTAGCTAACATTAATTCCAAGATGGAGCTCTGAGAGGCGAGTAACGTGTGACATACCAGCTCAGTGGCCTAGTGGTAGAGTGTCCGCCCAGAGACTGGGAGATCAGGGTTCGATTCCTGGTCGGGTCATACCAAAGACTTTGAAAAAATGGGACCCAATGCCTGCCTGCTTGACACTCAGCATTACGGGGTTGGATTGTGGGGGTTAAACCACCAAATGGTTCCCGAGCGCGGCTGTGTCTGCAGCTCACCGCTCCCCCAGGGGATGGGTCAAATGCGGAGAACAAATTTCGCACACACATCAGTGTGTGTGACAACTAATGGGACTTTAACTTTAATACGTGTCATACAGAAGCAGCAATAAAAGCAAGAGGCTGTGAGCTGTTCCTGCAGTGGAGCTACCTAGCTCTCAACAATGACCTCCCTTCATCCAGATATCAGGCAGCCATCTTGAACCAGATGGCTGCGTTTGTAGCATCCTGGCAACGCAACACAGCTTTTTTTTGTTGTTGTTGCACAGAACACTTTCCAGTTGCTTCCATGTGAGCCCTGCATCACTTCTGAGCTGATTTTGGTATTGGGAGCGGAGACGGACATTAGCCATCTCAGCCGACCCGACTCCTGGCTGACTGACGGGTGAGCTTCTCTTAATGTGGATTATGAAAAAGATGTCTTGTTACGAGACACTCTGCTGCATTACGTTTGGAATAAACTAAAGGAGATACGTGTGCCTGCGCGGCATCGGGGAGAATGGGGATGCGCGCTACTGAACGGAGGACTCACCATTCCTCTGAAGAGCTGCCAGTCACCAAAGTTCATCTCCATTTCCTTCTTCAGCTCATCTAGGTTGCAGTGAGTGAGCACTCGGCCGTTGATGTTAGCCTGCAGCGGATTTTGATTCAAACGCAAATAAAGAATCGACCGTTTCCTCATCGACTCTCCCCCCCAAGTAAAGGACTACATACCTTTTTGATCTTAGCTGCGTAGTGAGGCAACATGTTGAGGTCGAGTCCGTCTATCAGTTTGAGTCGCTCGCACACCGCCTCAGTGCTCAAGGAGCTGAGCAGAACTGTGGGACACAGCTACACACACACAAACACACAGTTATAGGACTTATTAAGGTCTTATTACTTTAAAAACACGAGTTCGGGGCAAATCGATTCCTGGCTGGGGGACGTGCTGTTACTCTGGGATGTACACAAGGCCACAGACCCTAACTGTGACTTTCCATCAGGCTTGTAACCAACGTAAAAGTAAACAAAGCTGCCAACCTGTCTAAATACAAGGTTACCTGCTCTTATCCCCATTCTGGGTGTGTGTATATAAGCTCGTGAGTGTGTGTTAAACACTTGTGGGATGGAGTCGGAGAGTCTAGCGAGCAGCCGATGAGCCGAGCCACACAGAGAGGCTGGGAGGCTCCATGTGACTAATACCAGTCTCCTAAAGCCTCACACAGAGCCACTGGTGCCGAAACCCAAACTTCATCCACTCTCTCCTTCGGTTCATCTTTTATCAAACTATATTCTCACTTTCCTTTTCTGTTTCCCTTCCTTCTTTTCCTGCACATCCTGTCCTCCTGAGCTGATCTTCTACTTTCTTTTCTTCCCCCTCCCGCTCCATTAGCTCTATTAAGACGTGGCTTCAGACTAAAGCCCCCCGGCTTTGTCTCTGGGAGAGCAAAGCACAGCTTAGCTGGACTGCGAGAGCTTGTTAGAACAAAATAATCATCATCTCATACAACACAGCACACAACAGTAGATGCCAACTTTGTGTAATGTTGGAGATGAGCGGGCGCTCGGGGAGTTTAATGACCGTTCACGTCTACAGAGGAATGGAACGTTGTTAGTGAATCTAATGACAGGAGTTGTGCTCTACGGCATGCTGAATGGTGTCAGCCTGTTAGTGCGAAAGATGAGCTACAGATAAGAGGATGAAGAAAAAAAAAAAGAGAAACTGAAAGTAGAGATAAAAAAGGCACAAAACCAAACATGTACCTGCTTCAATTTGTAAGGCAGCGACTTTAAATGCTTGATAAGGAGACAAAAAGAAGCAGACAGACAGTCAAAACCACAGATAAAGACTCGCAGCGCTGAAACCGAGAGAGGGTACCTGCGAACAAAGAAGGCTGAAAGCTAAAGACAGAACAGACGAGACGAAAGTTGAACATTTATGTGTCTCGTGGCAGGAGGAGAAGACGCCTTCTTCACCGGCGCCTGAAATTCTGGGAGCTATAAGACGCAGAATGATTCAATAAAGAGGTTTAGTCGTCTTGGAGTCGCATCAGACACCTTTCACTTAAAGACAGAAGTTAGTTTATCAGAAAGTGTGTATTTGAGGAATGTGAGTGAAAACGTGTGTGTGTGTGTGTGTGTGTGCGTGCGTGCGTGCGTGCGTGCGTGCGTGTGTGTGTGTGTGTGTGTGTGTGTGTGTGTGTGTGTGTGTGAGATAAGACTGTAATTACAGCCGGGCTGAGCTCAGGGCTGGGTAGAAGGATGGGGAAGAGGAAACAGAGCTCTGTGAGGGAGGAAGCATCTTGGTATGAAGATAAGCTCAGAGCTGGATGCATTGTCAGTGCACTGTGTGTGTGTGTGTGTGTGTGTGTGTGTGTTGCCAGCCCCAACAGTTGCTCTGATTATAATCCCAGCAACCACGGTGATCCATGCACACACTTAAATCAGCTAGGTAATTACACAAAACTGGGCCTGCTTACATATCCAAGAAGCTGCACAAGACTCTGCAAACACACACACACACACACACACACACACACACACACACACACACACACACACACACACACACACACACACACACACACACACACACACACACACACACACACACACACACACACACACACACACACACACACACACACACACACACACACACACACACACACAAACGCAGATTTACAGAAGTAAGGTGCTGCACGACTATAAATAAACCTAAAATTGGGTGAGAAAAACACAATTACACTGAAGAAAAAGGAAAAGGCAGATATGGGAGCCAAACTGTAATGTAACGATGAAGGCACAAAGGGCAGGATTTAAAAAAATAAAATAAAAAATTGAAAAAGCACAAAATCCAGACAGATAAGGAGGTAGAGAAACGGGACATTAAAGAGTAATCTGGACTTTTAATCTTTCCCACAGCTTCTCTCGATGCTTGCTGGCAGAGCCCTGATAAGTGGCTTTGTGAGGCAGAAATCTCCTGAGCTGTGTTATCATTAAACTGTTCTAATAGTAGCTGGAAACATGGGAACGTCTAAACGCAGTGGTTCAAATCAAAATAATCTAATAAGACTGCTTGTTGGAGATTTAAAACTTTGCAGGAAGTAGAGCAAACTTCATTCTGAATGTCATATTCGCACCCATCACATCCCATGCAACCTGAGGACCAATCAGCTTCTGGAAATGTGTTTGTTTTCATGACTTGGCTCCTTTAAATATACTTCCATCAACACAAACAATCAAGCATGTGCATTTTATGAATGCAAAAAGACAAATCACAAAACAAAGTGCAGAATGCATGCTAACATTAGCCAGATTACGATGAAGGGGTCAGAGGGGCTTGAGGGGAGGACTTCTCTGACATCCATCCATCCATCCGTCCGTCCGTCCGTCCGTCCGTCCGTCCGTCCATCCGTCCATCCATCTGCTTATCCAGAGTGGGGTCGCGGGGCCAGTAGCCTAAGGCGAGAGGCCCAGACTTCCCTCTCCCCAGCCACTTGGGCCAGCTCCTCCGGGGGAATCCCAAGGCGTTCCCTGGCCAGGTGAGAGACATAGTCCCTCCACCGTGTCCTGGATCTAACTTTAGGTCTCCTCCCGGTTGGACGTGCCCGGAAAACCTCACTAGGGAGGCGTCCAGGAGGCATCCTGACCAGATGCCCGAGCCACCTCAACTGGCTCCTCTCGATGTGGAGGAGCAGCGGGTCTACTCCGAGCCCCTCCCGGATGACCGAGCTTCTCACCCTATCTCTAAGGGAGAGCCCAGCTACCCTCTGGAGAAAACCCATTTCGACCGCTTGTATCCGCGATCTCGTTCTTTCGGTCACTACCCAAAGCTCATGACCATAGGTGAGGGTAGGAACATAGATCGACTGGTAAATGGAGAGCTTTGCCTTCTGACTCAGCTCTCTCTTCACCACGACAGACCGGTACAACGCCCGCACCTGAATAGACCCTACCAGGAAGGCTCAGGAGTGTGATCCCCCTGTAGTTGGAACACACCCTGCGGTCCCCCTTTTTAAATAAGGGGACCACCACCCTGGTCTGCCAGTCCAGTGGGACTGACCCCGATGTCCACGTGATATTGCAGCCAACACAGCCCCACAGCATCCAGAGCCATAAGGAACTCCGGGCGGATCTCATCCACCCCCGGAGCCTTGCTACAGACGAGCTTTTTAACCACCTCAGTGACCTCAGCACCAGAGATTTGAGAGGCCAACCCAAAGTCCCCAGACTCTGCTTCCTCACTGGAAGACGTGTCGGTGGGATTGAGGAGGTCTTCGAAGTGTTCTGCCCACTGATCCACAACGTCCTGAGTAGAGGTCAGCAGCACACCGTCCCCAATATAGTGTTGGTAGCGCACTGCTTTCCCCCCCTGAGGCGCTGGATGGTGGACCAGAATCTCCTCGAAGCCGTACGGAAGTCTTGCTCCATGGTCCCACCGAACTCCTCCCATGCCTGGGTTTATGCCTTGGCGACCACCCGAGCCGCATTCCTCTTGGACTGCCGGTACCCGTCAGCTGCCTCTGGAGTCCCACAGGCCAAAAAGACCTGATATGACTCATTCTTCAGCTTGACAGCATCCCTAACTGCTGGTGTCCACCAGCGGGTTCGGGGGGTGCCACCACGACAGGCACCGACGATCCTGCGACCACAGCTCCGGTCAGCCGCCTCAACCAACAATGGAGGCATGGAACAGGGTCCATTCAGACTCAATGTCCCCCGCCTCCCCCGGAACATTTTGGAAGTTCTGTTGGAGGATATCCTCTGTTCTAATGTACTAACACAGCCAGAGAGTGGAAGCAGAGATGGTTTAAAAATGACAATTTTGAGTGTATTAGAAACAATTAAATCAACAAAACGCAGAATAGAAAATAGAGCAAATGAAATCAGAAAGGTGACGGGGGAAAAAAAGCAATAAAAAAGGAAGGACTTGATACTGGTTTACTGTTTCTTATAAAACCCGTCTGCATGTGTTAAAAGAGTCCAGCGCTGTGTTTCTTTACTTACGAGTCCACTGGTGTCCTGAGGCTGACTGGGTGGTTTAATGGGAGGGCGTGTGGACGGGGGGACGGGTTGGGAGTAATGTCGAGGCAGTTGATACACATGATGGGGGAAATAAGGCTACAAGGGAAGAAAAAAACAAAACAAAAGAATATGGAAGGGGTGGAGGAGTTGAATGAAACAATGTAAAATCATAAAAATAATATGAGGAAAGGCACACAGGTTAAAATGAAATGACTTGTTTTCTATTTGCTGCAAACAGCAGTGGGCCGAAGACTGGACCTGAGGAGCCTCACCCGGTTGTAGAAGGGGTGCTGCGGGCCGTTGATCCCGCTGAAGTAGGAGCTGTGGGGCTGAGGAGGCAGCGATCCGGCGAAGGAGCCCGTTGGTGTGCAGGCTGCAGAGGGCTGACCGTACACTGGTTGGGGGCGGGGCATCGTCTCTTGGAAGGGCAGCGTGGGATAGGTCACTCCTCCCATATGAATCTGCTCCCTGGCCGCACGCACATCTAGGGGCAGAAGTGTTTATCTGTGATGGTCACATCTCAGAGATGACTATAAAGACTCTCAGATCCGCCCACGCATCAATAACTCAGCTCGTTTTCTCGTCTCTGGGGGGGGATTAGACAGTTATGAATCTCATATCAAACAGGAACATTCCTGGAAACTCGGAACACTCCAGGGAATTACAACAAGAACATTATTCCCAACATGTTAAACAAAAAAACAGTCAGAGGAGTTTTAAGAAAACTGGAGTTAATTAAAGAAAGTTTCAGTTGTGAATTCAATTCCCCATTTAAATTTCTTCTGAATTAGTCTGCTTGCAAACAGCAGGCATGTTGATATGATCCGTTTCTCCCAATTGCACGCCGGGCCAAGTGATGACTCTCGCACACGTAGGCTCTCCCTGTCCCAAACAAACAAAGTAGCCCGTGTACACAAACACCACGTGAACTCGTTAAATAATAGAAGTACTTTGTAACAATTGTTTTCTCATAAATCTGTTTGACTTTGAGATGGAGCTAAAAGTGGGAAGCTTTTGGGGAAAAAAAAAAAAAACCAGAGGACAGAACAGGCTCTGTGTGAAGGACCCAGAAACAGAAGCAGGCACCAGAATGTCTCCCGGTTATACAAGTGGCTGCTGAATGACACGTTGAGTGAGACCCAATCCAGCCCCGTGAACACAAAGGGTCCCTTATGATGCGAGTCAGGCTCAGGGTCGGGTATCACTGATGGCGAGGCCCACTGGCTGGCCGCAGGACACCGGGCATCAGCCACCATGGGAGAGCAGAGATGACTGGGCAGGAGTGCTGTTCATCTTCTGCTTCTCGTGGACGTGTGTGAAGGTGACACACACACACACACACACACACACACACACACACACACACACTTTAGAGCATCCACACCTCAGCAGCTTCAGGGAATGAGTCGGCAGTTACAAACGGGACATCTGGTTGGGGAGCTTGATCAGCTGCGCCGTCCGTGAGTCAAGGTTGACTGAGGGGAACAGACCTTCTCTGTGTGTGTGTGTGTGTGTGTGTGTGTGTGTGTGTGTGTGTGTGTGTGTGTGTGTGTGTGTGTGTATGTGTGTGTGTGTGTGTGTGTGTGTTTTCTGTGGTCTCACAACGCTGTGATGCAGCAGCTTCACACTAGGCGTCATTGACACTCCTGTACGAGCTGAAAGGCCGCTGACGCATGGCGGGCGAAGCGCAGCCCTCGAGCTGAATACTTCTGCACTTTTATGTCACAGAAACAACAGAACTGTGAAGTTTCTGGTGCAACAATGCAGGCAGACGGGTGACTGCGAAACGAGAACATTGTCTTGGATTCACAGTTGTGGGATTAAAAACCTGTTTGACATTTGATTGTTTGAAAATGAGAAACAGGCTATGGGTCCTCGAAAGTCACGGCAGCGGGCAGTTTTAGGGCAAACGCTGACGTGATGCTGTGAAAATTCTACTTTCTTCAATTCTAATTAAGAATGCAGATGGTTTGTAAAGCTTCAGAAGCAGCCAAGTCACATTTGAAGTTCAAACTTTAAAAAGTAGACAAAATGGGAATATTTTCAGGCCGAGGAGAAATCCCAGTACAGATATTTACAAAATCCAAATCTAGTTAATTTTTCTGTTTTACGAGGGAATTTGTACCAACCTGCTATGATTTCCCTGAGCTTGGGGTCCAGGTTGACGGTGCAGTGAAGAAACATCTCCACGTCTCTGGCAGTAAGAACCGGCGTCCTGGAGGACAGGAAGACCTCAAAGCTACGGATGTCTCCATCGATCTCCAGCAGAGGCTCTACATCCTTGGTGGTGGGGATGTTTTTGGAGATTCTTCCAGCAAAAACATAAAAAAAAAGGACTTAAAAGTTAAAAAGCCTGCGCTAAAAATAAAACAATAAACTCAACAAATAAATATCTCAGTTTACACCAAATTCAGATGTTCAAAAACAGAAACAGAAAAGTGTTACAACTGTAAAAAAAAAAAAAAAAAGAGGAAATCGCAAGCAGCACTGCTAAGATTAAAAAGATACACCAACGGTCATCATCATCGTGAGAGCAGAGAGATAACTGGATTTAGAGAAGGCAAGATAGTGAAATGGGGGATGTTCGAGGGCAGATAAAGTGAGGGATGTTATCTTTTCGAAGCAGAGAAGGAAACCTGAGAAGATGACAATCAGAGTAATTTAGCAAGCAGCAGACGGAAGCACGTCACGATGCTCTGCTGCGGTTAAACATGGCGTTTGTTATCAGAGAACCTAAACAAACGCCCTGTGTGGAGATTGTTCCATAACTTTGTGATATAGTGTTGCTGGCCTACTCTGTACAAATGACCACAACAGTCTTTAAATGCAGTTTAAAAATGCAGATTATTGGAATTATCTAAAACCAGTAACTCAACCGGATGCTTGAAATATACGTATTTATGGGCGTTTACGTCACAGTGGCGGTCCAAATTCAAGGGATACTCATAATGCATCTTTAATGGGTTTCCCCAATTTTAAAGGGTGTGTCCTCATTAGCAAAAGCTATCCTAGGCTTCACTGCGCGCCAAATGAAAATTTTTTGTTTTTGTTATAATGGTGGACGAAGCTGGGGACAGTTTACAGTTTTATTATTAATATTTGCCATGTTGTAGAGCTTTTTTGTGTGCATATTTCTTCTTGAAAATGACAATGTGTAGTTTTTATCATTAATCTCTGGAAAGATCCATCGAAATGTTGCTGTAAATTAATTAAAAGATGCCCAGTTGCTAAAAAATATTGGTAGTTTCATAATGTATAACCATAAAAATCTGGTCTAAAATACATGGAGCTGGTTTAAGTCACATTGGATGCCATGTTTCCTTCTATGGAAGCCTGTGAGGACAAAACATGTTTACTGATTTGTAAGAAATGGTTAAAAAACTTTCACCAATAATAGACGTTTTGTCTTACACATTTACCTCTTCGCTCGTTGCGAGTGATGAAAGAGAATCTGATGTTCTTGTTATTTTGCTGGAGGTTGCACTCCTAGTGATTTTTGACCCTAATGGCCATCTGTTGGTAAGGTCTTATTTGAACACAAAAATGATGCTTGCTTGCAGTGATTTAGGTAAGTACTGGCCCCTATCGCCAGGGAGAATACACACTGTCACTTTAAATAAAAATGATAAGAAAACGATTACGAGTCGTATGGCGGGTCTGTGTTTCTTCATGTATTACTGCTAAGTTTAGTATGTATGACTAGTACCGTCATGGTTGCAAGGTGACTGGACATACACAAAGTAAGGGTGGGAATAATTATGAAGGCTAGATCATCCCAATTCAGACGCTCACTTTCAGCTTAAGCAGTTGATGAACGAGTCCTCACAAGGATGCTACCCCTGACTTTGGATGCAGCCCTGGTACGAATTCTAAATTATCAGGAGTTAAAGGGGACCAGGCAGTTGTGGCTTGCTTTTAGCACCCCCTTGTGCCCATTTAGCAGAACCAAAAGCAAAACTTATCTCCTCGCTGTGTGTTCGTCTTTTAACACCTTAATCTAACAGCTGAAACGTCTCCTCAGCCTTCATTAGTGTCCACAGGAGCAGTTCATCACTAAAATAAACAAATCAGATGTATTCATGATCTAAAACATGCAGGAAATGTGCTGGAAGCAGACTCCAGTGCCGGGTATTTTTTTCTAAGTCAAACAGATTGGACCGGTACCTCTGAAGTTGCAAGTGACATATTCTGGCTACAGGGGGCGGTGGGGGTCTGAGTGACATTTCATTAACCATGTAAAAGGTCATTTTAGCACATACTGGCTCAAGAGAATTAAAAAAAAAATTGCATAGGATCTCATTAAGCTCTAAAAGTTCTAAGATGGTATCAAGTAAAACAATCAAGGTCAGAATCATCTAAACCCAAGGGTAGAAGCTTCAATAACTTGGAGCAATAAGAACATCTTGTTGATCCCATCATTCAGACATGCAAATATGAAATGTGAATTTACTTTTGCCAGAAGGAATTCATCTCCAAAGGGGGCAGATCTTTGATAAATGATGAGACTTGATCAGAAAGGAGACATTTTTCTCATCTATGCCTTCATTTGTCATCCAAACTCGTCGTCATATTCTCAATAGATGCACCTTCCCTCCCTCCCTCTACATCTTGCATAACCTTCCCTCTTTCCAGATCAAGCCCTACTTACCCCCCCCCCCCCCCCCCCCCGCTCATCCATCAGCCCAGCTGTCCAGCGCTGAGATGACACGCCAAAAGGACGGGCCTTTCCCTAGAACTGATGCCTTTACAAGAACGAACAGAGGCTGGCCTTTCTGAGACTTGATTGGATGATTAGAACCAAGTCAAGGCGAGGTCAGCATCTGGGTAGAGCTCAACAATGTTGACAATCAGTTGGTCTAATTTAGTTAAACTGGACAAAAATGTCTCGTCAGAGGAGTCAGATGATGCTCTTGTACGGCCGATCAACAAGAGTCAGCTCAGAGTAAAGAGAACAGGTAGAGGTCCAGACTCCTTTTCAAGGACATTTAGACAGGACAGATGGCTGATGATGGACACATCTGCAGCTGTAAAGCTTAGACCTTTGACCTTGTGGTTACAGGACGTCTTCAACCAACTCTGACACATAGATACACCTGGAGATGAAGAGGTCTTCTTGAGAGCATCAAGAATCCTTTTGCAGAAAACTGCTTTCCTCGTGCACTAATCAGATCAATTTCAATTTTTTCCATCTTTTATGATTTTTTTTAGAGGTTCCTCGCTTTAGAACAGCTCAGGTGGACCGCACCAATCATTGCATGACCTTTGCCACAAAAACGTGTGATCACAAAGTCGGAGATGTCACTTTCGTGCAGACACGTCAGCGTTGCACTACTGAAACTGACAAAAATAACTGTGATGTCCACCACAGACACCTTGGCGGAGAAGTTGAGGAACTTTACAGGGTGTGTGTTTTTGCTCATGTGCGAGTAGAGGTGTTTACCCATTTTCGTCTGAATTATATTAACCCGAATCCAGACTAAGAGAAGCCTGTGCTCTTCCCCGTATCCAGCTGGCTTACTGCTGTTTATTTGTGGCTCTGTAGAGACAGACCCACAGGAGCCAGTGACTCACACACACACACACACGTGAGTGCGCGCGCGCACACACACACACACACACACACACACACACACACACACACACACACACACACACACACACACACACACACACACACACACAAACTTTGATATACTAAAAAAACTACACACACACACACTCTCTAAAGACTTTCTTAGGGATTTTGCATCATCTAAAACAATTCTGTAAGACACATTGTATAAATTACAAAAACTATCCCCAAAGTGAGCACGTTTTAGAAAAATATTTGTACTCTTGACAATTGTGGGGTCTTCACTACCAAGATATACACATTTTAAAAAATTAAAAACTGCTCAGAAGCTGATTTGTCCATCTGAACACAACAGTGTATTGAACTAAATTCTTAATCTATAAGTACACACATTTTGCTTTTTAAGGTGTTTGCTCTGGCAGAGTTCTACTATACTGCAAAACAAAGTCAATCAGAAGTTGTACAGACAAGTCAAGGAAGTCCATCGCTAACTTACACCCACACAGATGGAAAGAACCGAGGACACACTGAAAGTCAGATTTGTTTCTGGAGTTTCCAGATGTGTCTGCAAGCAGACGGGACAATGAGCAGAGCTTCTACCTAAACTGTATTCCTTCCAGTGCAAATAAATAGCCAAAATTTGTTAAATACTAATAATAATGTTTACATATGTGAGAAAATGGAGCTAAAACAGCAAACACTGCTACCAAAAAGCTGTAGAACTTCAAAACTATTAGTACGTGAGGTTTAAATGTTTGAAAGACAGTGTACTTATGAGTTGTTGCACATTAATTTGTTGTTCTCAGCGACCAGATGGAAGCACCAAGAAGCTGCTATGTTACTTTCAACAAGTCGAAATTGTTCTGAGGACCTTCAGGAGCCATTTCTGTACAACTGAACTATGAAAAGCTCTGCTTATAACGGCAGCACTTGGTCCAGGCGCTCAAGTGTGTTGCGTGGTCACTGGGAGTCTTCTAGGCTTATCCAAATGCTAATAGGTCCCAAAGCTGGGAGGAGCTCCTCTCGACCTCCAGCGCGCTGCAGCTGATGGGAAAGAGCAGAGTTCATCAATCTCGCTCTTACGTACACTCTTTGGGCAGACGCTGTGCGAATGCTTCACTTGACTTTGCTTTACAGCTGTCCTCTGTGCTTACGGACAACATTCACACACGCGCCACAAAGAGGTGGTCTCGCTGCCAAACATTTCCATAAAGGGACCCAAAGACGGAGAAGATGCCAGGAGAACAGACGGGCGCCTGTGCACTTTGTGTTTAAGGAGCTCAAGAGTTTCAGTGTCAGACACTGAGCGGCCAGCATAAAAAAAAGTGTGTGGGTGAAGAAGTTAACCAGGCCCCGAGTCCGGCGCATTCCTCTCCTGGTCAGAATGGTGTCAGAGCCGCTGGCGTCGTCTGCCAAGCGCGTGGATGAGAACAGCGAGGCCCTCTCTGGGAAAACAGCGGGCAAGCAAGTTGGCGCGTGGACCCGCAACATCAATGCAAAGGGAGGTTATTGTTACAGCAAACGCTGCCAAGGCATCCAACCACCCGAACGGCAGAAAGCAAAAATATGTTTTCACTTTAGATGACGCCATGTCCTTCCCCTTCTTGGGATTCAGACATATATTCTTGATTTGAATCGAACGCTTCGAGTGCTGGGAACAACCTTGGACTTGGATTTTCTCTCACTTCTGCTCTCGTCTCATCCCCCTTGTCGTGGCAGTGCCAACTGACAACTTGTGGAAATATCTGCTTTCCATAGACATTTGTGGCAAAGTTTAGTCCACTAATTGAAACTCTCTTGTGCTAAACTGGACCTGTGCATCCCAAAGCAAACCGCAGAGACAAGCGGGCTAATGGGAAACACACCACGCTGATAAAAACCAAACTTTAGAGCAGGCGGCCTCTCAGAGAGACGGGCTAAAGACTCAGTGGTTCCCTGAAATGTTGATTAAACTCATGTGTAGCGCCGAAGCGGAGCCTCCTCGTTCCAGAGCCTTAAAACCTTAACTGAACCCTCCACTAAAAGTTACTCAGGCCTCATTGTTGTCAAATAGTAAAGCAATAAACCTCAGATTGGTGATTTATCTACAAGGGAAAGTTTAAAGCATCCTTGGGCCATGGTAGGCAGTACGTGTGGTTGTTTGAGACCTATAATGGCCAGTTGA
The DNA here is from genome assembly GCF_043380555.1 of Nothobranchius furzeri. Lineage (NCBI taxonomy): Eukaryota > Metazoa > Chordata > Actinopteri > Cyprinodontiformes > Nothobranchiidae > Nothobranchius > Nothobranchius furzeri. The sequence continues at coordinate 30,351,594 of NC_091758.1, forward strand.
TCGGCAGTCTGATGCCGAGTTAAGTAGGGTGGACAGCTAAAGTGCAGACAAATATGCAGAAATCATCAAGACATCTGGAAAAGGTCTTTATATGGATCTAAAATCCACACAGTGAGTGATTAATGAGACAAATAAAAGTTAGGAATTCTCAGACTGAACATGTAATTTTCCACTAAAACAAATGTTAGAATAGGATTTAGATAGGAACGTGTCAATAAAAGGATAAGAAAATATTCTGGCAAGAACCCACAGGACTCGAACTAGACCTCCTAGGTAAATAACTCTACCCGCTACCTGGAAAATGGAAGCATGGGAACACAGCAGTAAAAGAGCCGGAGCTTAAAGAGACAACATGTAGTTTGTACCGTTAATCTCTGGAAACATCCATCGAAATACATGGGAGTCGGTCTAAGTCTCTGGCCATGTTTTCTCCTACGTGAGCCCATGAGGACAAAACGCATTTGCTGATTTGTAACAAACGGTTACAAATCTGCCATCATCCATAAACGTTGTTTTACACATTTACCTCTTTGCTTGTTACCAGTGATAAATGTGAGTCTGAAGTCATAATGTAAAAGATGGATTAAGGAAGCCACAGAAATACGGAGACATGGATAAACGGATAAGGAGGTGATGCCGCCATCAGCGGCTAGCTCTGATGAAGATCGCAGGAGCGATCGAAACTGTCAGCAAGGTAAAAATAAACCTTTCCTGTGTTTAAAAAATAAATGCATTCAGAAGAAAAACAGAATGAATATACAAAAGATGTTTAAGTGTTTATCATTCTGCTGAAGGTTGAACGATCTGACAAAGTACTCGTTGGAAAATTGCGCTCCCAGGGATTTTTGACCCTAATGGCCATCCGTTGGTAAGATCTTACACAAACACAAAAATACCACTTCCTTGCAGTGATTTAGGTATCAAATCAAATCAAATCAACTTTATTTATATAGCACTTTTCATACAAAAAAATGCAACTCAAAGTGGTTTACAGATTAAAATGGCCCCATAGATCCCACATTCCCATCCCAGGCCCCCTCCCCAAGTATAAAACAATTAAAAATTACAGTTCCCCTCCCGCACCCAACTTCCAAAAGTGGACATACAATCAACCGCACACTCGTCCATGCACACACACACACGCACGCACACACACTCGTGAACACCAGAGTAAACAATAGGCTGAGTTCAGATGGGTCAGGTAATGACCGACACATCATCAGCGGAGCCATCTGCCCTGGCAGCAACAGTTCCACGGCAGCAGCCAAGACACCGGCCCATGACGCCCAGTGGCGTAGGGCAGAAACCCCCACCAGTGCCCGGGCACTACCCGGGGAGCGCCCCGGCCGCCGCCGCCCCTGACCACCGGCCCCAAGGGCTGCCCCCCATCGCCAGGGACAACACACACACTTTAAGCCTGTGTGCTGATCAGACGATAATCAGCCTCGGTGAGTCCTGCAAGATGACTTCAACTCTATTTAAAACTTTTTTTAATCAAAAGCCGAATCTCTCGCTGATCTCTTGCACAAAACAAAAGGTCAGTACCGATGCTCACACAGCCCTGTGCTGCCATTTATAAACCAGAAGCTCCACCACAAAGAGACAAAAACAGGTGAGTCGATTCTAAGCTATCAGGTAGATTTCTGATCCTAATCTCTCCTCATCTTCACATCACAGTTAAATGTTAGTCCGTCCCTCTCGTCGCTGATAGGTGACTCTGTGGATCAGACGTAGAGGTCAGTCAGAAGTGTAGAGGAGATTTTCACAGCGTTCTTATTTGTGTTCTGCACGAAAAGGAGAACAGAACACTTCTCTTGTTTCAGACCAATTAGACTAATCCCTCAACCTCGGCTTACAGGCAGAAATGAAAAGGGGCTTTAAGGATTTTCTAACAAAGAATGCTGCATGACGTTCTTTCCATCCTCACGTGGTGACACACACACACACACACACACACACACACACACACACACACACACACACACACACACACCTCCTGTGTCACCTGTGAACACTGGCTGTGGTTGCCGTAAATTTTATTTATTTATTTTTTACATTTTAGGCAACTCAGCAGGGGTTGAGTTGTGTTGGAGCCGAGGCTGATTTGTGCTTTAGTCATCGCCATCAAACACCTGAGGGATGAACGACACAACAGGACACGTGTGTGTATGTGTGTGTGTGTTGTTTGCATCAACATTTCCTGCAGCCGTAAACACTGCATTAAGACAAACTCCTTGAATTATTCCAATAAATTTGTTTTTATCTGGTGAGTTCCATGCTCGTGTCCATAAATGACCTCAAACTCGCTCTCATAAAGTTACATGTTTTCATACCTCGTGGAGAAAGAAGACAACTAGCAATGAGGCTAACGCTTTCACTCTAATTCGTTAAAACACTTTTGCTCAGGGGGATTTCACACAGGGACAATAGGCTCCCTCTGAGGACAGAGAAATGGGGCGAAAGCATTTCTCGCATTTGCTGTGTATCTAGAACATTGGACGGGCAATTCCATGAACAATAGAGCCATGTGGCGCGTAAATGAAGACGTTCCACTCATCGGCAGGAAAAATTCATGTAGGGTTGTTAAAAGAAAAAAACGGGATGACATTGTTTTTGCGGACAAACTTGAATTGCTTATTAATGGACTCGGTATAAAAGGAAGTGCCAGCGTGAGCTTTGGAATGGCTCTTTCAACTCAGCACATCATTGCAAGTAAATTACAATAATTGTGCCAATTAAAGTAATCCTGAACGAAGAGAGTGTCATCTTAATGTTTCAGCACTAGGGATAAGAGTCGCTCTAATTAAGAGTGGATTGCAGGGCTACATATTCACTCAGATTTGATTAGTAAAAAAAAATACATTTTTAGAGTGTCCAAAAAAGCTAGAAACATAGGAGACAAGAGGATGAATGCATGCAAACCCAAAACAGTCAAAAGCAATAACACTACAGCTGAAACACAACAGTTCTACCTGGAATGTATTCCTCTTGGTGTGTGTGCATGTGTGTGTTCATGTTTGCTAAACACAGCCTGCATCTCAGGGTCTGATTAATTACACCGATTCTCTGAGGAGTTCGGGGTGACATATGTTCATGCACTGGTGTGAGAGGTAGTTCTATGTGTGAGAAAACGCATGTGTGTGTATGAGAGTAGCACATGCACCGCATGCGTGTGATTAGTTTACTGTGAAAACTTCTTGTTGCAAATACCGTTACAGCAAGATGCATCGCCGAAACTCGGGTGTGTAGGTGTGTCGAGGTGTTTCTAAATGTTTAGCAGGTGGTAGTGTGCGTGTGTGTGTGTGTGTGTGTGTGTGTGTGTGTGTGTGTGTGTGTGTGTGTGTGTGTGTGTGTGCGTGCGTGCGTGTGCGTACGTGCGTGTGTGCGTGCGACGAACAGGAGATTCAGGTGCAAAGCCAGAAACACACTCCGGAGTGCAGCGGGGGCATCCTGGCACAGACGGGGCACCAGATGTCAGAGTGGTGCAGAAACCTGCTCAGTGGACCAGTGATACTTTTTTCTAGAGCTAAAAACTGGATCTGGGCATCCAGGAAAAAACTCTTTGATGGTCTGACAAAACCCGCCCTCGTACTTCGCCAGATGCAAATATGTTAATGTTACAGGCAGAGGTTCTTCTGTGCGAGCAGTTACAGAAAAACAACCAATAAAAATGAACAAACCGATGTCGTGCTATTGAAAGTTATGAATGTGTCTTATCCAATCTGACTTTAGACCATTCTGACTTATTCCAGCCCAGCATGTCACAGCTAACCGGTTTTTTATGCTAACATGTAAACTTGTTTCCTTTTTGTTTCGTCAGCTACTAACCTAAAGCGCAAGTTCAAAGAGAAACCGTTTATTACATTTTATCTTTGAAATACGATCCCAATTTTGATGCAGGTAGAATGCGAGAATTGTCTTCTACCCCTATTTCAGGTATTAGCTGCCAAAGAAAATAGACGGGGAATAGCTCAGGTCACAGAAAGCCACACAGATCTACATCACATTGTAAAGTTGTAATCATGGACTCATCTTTGCTCGCGGACGCAGATGGCTGGGTTGATTGTCGTCAGCTAGGAGAGAGCAGAGCGCCTCTCTGCTCGCAGAAGCTAATCATTATCATTAGTAACTTCACACAAGACATCAAAAATCCCTCAGACTTGTGTTATTTGTAGAGCTAAAGGATCAATGCAGCTGAGTGAATGGAGGCAGAGGAAGAGTTTTGTGGTGATAGCCAATCAGATGTTAGATGTCATGAATAATAACCTAGGCGTTTTCTGACTCTTACTACAGTACATAGGCTAACTTCTACTTCCTGAAACAAAGAGCTTTTCTTCCACAGAGAACGGCTCAAAAGTCACTCTACACCGCACAGCAGATTTATAATGAGTGAACGAGAGCCTTTAATCTGTCGGCCCTCGGTTGACTGCTTATTTGATGACACATTTTCACCAGTTATATATGTAGTAAGCTTCTATAAGGATGCTGAAGCCTCGTTTCTACAGACGCGAAAGCGGTGTGTAACATAAAAGAAGCGTTTTATTCTCAATCTCCCCTCCAACTGGGAGCAAATCTGACGTGAAACGGAAGCAAAAGCACTCCACAAAGTGGATCCTGTGAGGTCACAAAATCACAGGAGAATTGCAACTCTACGTGATTTCAAAAGTCCACAAAATGACAAGCAAGGAGAGGAAGGCATCTGAATGTATTCAAAAAGCTCGGGTGTATTTTTTGTTCTGTTTACATCGGCCACGGGGGTTTTATGGGCAATGACGTACTGCATGTGACTTTTATTTTGAAAGTTTCCACATGTTTTAAACTGCTTTTGTGTTTGACTTCCTATCTGGCCAGATGTAAACTGTGGAGTTTGATGTGTTTTGGAAGCGCAGAGTGTAAATAATACACTTGAAACTTAATGATAGTGTCCCTTTCGGGGGCGTGTCCAAAACGTTACACTTAGCTGCTGGTGGCAAGGACCCCGCCCACTATAACAGCGGCTAATTGCTGCAAAGTACGTTCCGCAGCCGTTTCGCAACACTTTCACGTCTGGTGGAATTGAGACTTTATGGCATTGGTTAAACTTCATGTAAACACAAAAACTAAAATGTAACACCTGATGGAGAGGTTTTGAATCCTGGCCCTCCAGGGCCACCGTCCGTATGTTTTGGATGTTTCTCTGACCTGAATCGGTTGATCAACGGGCTTCTACAAAATGTAAAGAGTTAATACAACCACTGGTGGGGAATCAGGCAAACATGCAGGTTAGTGGGCCGTCGAGACCAGGACTGGACACAACTGGTCTAATGAAAGCTGGAACAGATACTTCAGGGAGGTGGATCTGGTGAAAGAAAGTCCTAACTGTGACTTAGGTGAGGTGCTTGTAGCAGCATGTGTTACAAACACTCAGCTGGATTAAAGCTACTGTGTGTTAGTCTGGGCTGTTTCCACCAGTCTGACCAGTAATGAAGGACATTTCTGAGGTTAATAACTGATTAGACATTCTCCATCAGATTAGGAAGGCCGTGCTGCTCTGCTCCGGCTTTGAAAACCAACAGAACACTTTTTCACCATCTGTGACTGTGACACCTCCCAGCCCATAGAGGGTTTTTGTTCTTAGTTAAACCATTTGTTTTGTTTTAAGCTCTCAGTACTTTTGAAAGCCTTTGTGCTTTTGTAAGATAAGGGAAAAAGCAGGTGAGAACTTAATTTTTTGATATAACTTGTGATTCAGGTGACTTTAATCACTGGCTTGTTTAAAAAAAAAAAGAAAAATGTTCCGTATTTAATCACATTTGAAGGAATTAGCAAAAACCATGGAACTAGTTTCATTTTTTTCTGACAAAGATTTGTTCCCAGCAACATTATTCACCAATTGTGTGATTTACAGCCCATAGTATTTATGGTAATCTATGTACTGTTGAGTAGCAAGCCTTACAAAGAGGAGAGGAGAGGAGAGGAAGAGCATGTTGCCTTGTGACTGAGATGCAGGGCGACAGTTGACCTATAAGGGGCTGACTCACCCCCGCGTTCACTTCACCACTAATATATTCACTTAGTAACGCTCAGGGGATGTGCCGTTCTGCTGCGTGAAAATGGCTGAGCACGAGGATTTGTACAAGAACACAGTTGAAATGGGAACAACGCTGGTCCTGTGGTAAGAAAATCGAATGAGCTAACGCTAACAACCAGATAAGGGAGTCGAATGGTAAGCTACATGAATGAAGAGGGTTAGATGACCCTGAGGTTGTCCATCGTAGCTGGAAAAGAACAACTCATCCAGAACAAAATAGACGTAAAGAGCCTCAGAAAAAGAAAAAGAGGAAGAGAAGAACAGAGACATAAAAAGATACTCTGACAGAAGCCCGAGTCTTATCAGCGGAAGATCGGTGCGAGAGATAAGGCCTCCGTGTTTGGCCTGTTTGAGCTTCCTGTCATCATCATTAGGTCGGCTACTGCGACAGCCGCTGTGAAACAGAGCAGCCATTTGGAAAGATGCTCAGAGAAGACTGAGATAGAGACAGGAATGTTGGTCAAAAACAAGCAAACGGCTGTTTCTAGAGAGTATTTATGCAATAATTATGGCTAAAGAGCTATGCCCCTTCCCTTATATATGTCCAACGCCACGTGACTTTTTTTCTCCTAAAAGCCAAACAGTAGAAACAAACTAAAAAGAAGGCCTAATGAGGCAAAGGGCTGTTTGGGGGGGGATGGAGAGTAATCTGCTGAATGTGGCTGGCTGACTAGCTGACAGTGACTGTCTGTGACACATCCCTGCCGCGGGAGTCATGGGCGCTAGTGTATTGTGACAGAGTGCAACCTTTAAAGGCCAGAGATTGATGCACAACAGCTCCCAAACCCAGAGACTCCGGCTCTCCCAGGCTCCCCCTCTCGTCTGCACTCCTAAAAAAAGCCTTCTTGACCTCGGAGACGTCAACATTCACACTAAACATGCACAGAACGGGATTTTCAATTTGCTGCTCCATATTTGAGCACAAGTGCAGTTCCACTGTGAATCGTGTGTGGATATTATCGATTGCTTTGGAGATTATGATCAGTTAAAAAGCCCTACAGCTTGTTGCCACTTAGTGAGACACTTACTGCCTTTTGAACTAAATGCAACCAGATCATGTAAAAACACAAAATCCTCTACTGCCACCTGCTGGTTGAAGTAAACAAGACCAACAAAAAAATACTAAAACATTACAATTCTACTCCTTTTGAATTTATTGTAACGGTATAATTTAAATACATTTAATAAAAACTGAGAATAAATATCAGTAAATGAAGTAATGTGGTTGTGTGAGTGTACCTCTCATATATCGTCTTGAGAGTGACCTGATCCGACACTCCGTCAGCTTCTTCCAAGAAGAGGATGATCCACGACGTCCTGTACGGCCACTCCTCCGTCAGGTGGATCCAGGACGCCAGGCGGTCCCAGTTAAAGATGATCTGATTGGCCCGTAGAAGGCGTCCTATCAACCCAAGAGCGGGAAATTTAGTTTGACTTTTACATTTAGGTTTTGATCTTGTGGCTTGATAAAGAAGTTTGTTTACTTTTACAAAAGTTTAACTGAAATGAACCCAGTAACTGCAGTCAAAAGTCTGGTTTAGTGTGAAATCAGCGCTTACCCAACACCCTCATCATTATTTACCACTGAATTACATGAACTATGTATGTTGGAACAAAGTTAGAAACTAACACAGAACAAAAAAGAAGAAGGTTTTTTTATTTATATTATTTGGAAAGGGCTGTGCAGTGGCGCTGTGGTTAGAGCTGTTGCCTTGCAGCAAGAAGGTCCTGGGTTCGCTTCCTGGCCTGGGATCTTTCTGCATGTAGTTTGCATGTTCTCCCTGTGCATGTGTGGGTTCTATCCGGGTCCTCCGGCTTCCTCCCACAGTCCAAAAACATGACTGCTAGGTTGATTGGTCTGTCTAAATTGTCCTTAGGTGTGTGTGTGCGTGTGTGTTTGTCCTGTGTGTCTCTGTGTTGCCCTGCGATGGACTGGCTCTCTGTCCAGGGTGTACCCCGACTGATTGCCCATTGACCGCTGGAGATAGGCACCCCCACCCCCCCACCCCACCCCCCCGTGCAACCCCACGTGGATAAAGAGGGTTCAGACAATGGATGGATATTATTTGGAAACAGATGCCTGATAGATGACTACATCTGTGAGCTAAAAACCACAATCAGACCACAGCTTGATGCATTACCAAGTCCTACTCCAGATATGATAATAGCCCCCAAAAATGAACGTTTTAAGTTTAGGTTTTTTCTGAAGAGACGTTCAGGCACAAAAACAGCGCCACAATCCCCCCAGAAAAGTTTCTCACTTTCATATTACCAGTGTCTTCTTGACGTGTAGGTTTAGCTTTACTGTTTTATTAGAAAAGAGAAACCAAAACCATTTAGCGCCACGCTAAGTTGACATTGTTCCTGCTTGTTGTCAAATTTGATGATGATGAAACCTTTATTTCATTGAAAAAAAAATCTCAACAGTGTAAAATAAGGAACTATTTACCAGTAAAACACGACAGAATGACTTTTCTTTGCTATTAAAGTGATAATTCTAAATAAGCTATTAACCAAAAACTAATGATCTCAGGAATAATATTTATTTACTGAAAACCAGATTAATGAGGAAAAACTATATTTAATATTAACCACAGTTGTCAGATATTTAGAAACAGAAATAATTAATAAAACTGTGAAAACTAGGAAATAGAGCAATTTTAAGTATTTATTAAAATGTATTACAAGTATTTTCTTTATTGTAGGTGTTTACACATTTTATTAGTTTTTCTCGTTGCTTTTACAACAGTATAAAATCTTTTAACTCAATCAAATCACAAAAATCTTTTCCTTGTCAACACTATGCTACACGTGCACTTGTGTGTAGGCAGCACGATTGTGATGACTGATAAGTGTTGTGATTAAACGCTGCTGTTTAATCCCACCTCAGAATCAGAGCGTGCTACGGCACACAGAGGTATGTTTACCTGTGATGGAAACGATGTTCAGCAGCCTCCTCATAGTCTGCGGACTGATGTCACAGAACCAGTCTTCAGTCACCAGAAGCTTAGTCAGGTCAAAGGACATCTGTCGGGTGAGGGTCCTCTGCATCTGACGACGACGGTACGTGTCCTTAAGACACAAGACATTCATCATTCTACTTCAGCCTAGCTGCGATGTAAAACAGGTAGGTAAAAACATCAAGAATCCAAATTTTACTAAATAAAGAGGTTGTGTGTTCCTGAGCCCAGGGTCCCTCATTAAAATATGGAATATCAATCCATCTATCCATTTTCAGCCGCTTATCCGGGGTCGGGCCGCGGGGGCAGCAGCCTAAGCAGGAAGGCCCAGACGTCCCTCTCCCTACCTACTTGGGCCAGCGCCAACGGGGGGGGGGGGGGGGGGGGGGGGTCTCCCAAGGTGTTCCATGGCCAGCCGAGAGACATAGTCCCTCCAGCGTGTCCTGAGTCTTCCTTTAGGTATTCTCCTGGGTGAACGTGCCCTGAAAACCTCACAAGGAGGCATCATAATCAGATGCCTGAGCCACCTCAACAGCTCCTCGATGTGGAGGAGCAGCAGATCTACTACAAGCCCCTCCTAGATGATGGAGTTTCTCACCCTATCTCTAAGGGAGAGCCCAGACACCCTGCAGAGAAAACTCATTTTGGACATCGTTTCCACGATCTAGTTCTTTCAGACACTATCCAAGCTCGTGACCATAGATGAGGGTGGGAACATCAAACCGGTAAATCATGAGCTTCGCCTTCCGACTCAGCTCTCTTTTCACCACGTTGTGAGGACAAACCTGCTGACATGTCAGCTACCGAGTCTGGTAGAGACAACCCATTTAGTCTAAGGGCCTGAAACCCATTGTGGACATCAAACTAGCAACCAGGATGATTTCAACCACTCACAAACTAGATCCATCTTTCCTAGAGAAAAACTTAAGGACATACTAACTAAGGTGTTTTAATTGTTTTGCATTTTTCATTATTGCCAAATGCGAATAAAACCATTAGAAATTCATGCCGTCCACCTTGAAGGTGCCCTAGGTGTAATTGTATTACAAAACGTCATTTGAGCTTCTATTTAGCACATGAAACTTTTGTTGGGGCTCAAAATGGCCAGGGAGCCTCTGATAAATGGCCCAAAAAACCCATATCAAAGCCCTACAATGAAAAGGCTGGTTTACCTCACCCTCTTTGCCAGAATGAGCTGTCTGACACCTAACCCACCTTGCCTGCTGGTGGTGGTCGGAGGGATCGGTGGCACCAGTGTTCAGCAGGCCTCGCATCTGTCAGTGCGCCCCAGGGCAGCGTTGGCTACACTGTAGCTCATCCCCACCAGCGTGTGAATGGGTGAATGACTGATTGTGTTGTGAAGTGCCTTGGGGGGTTGTAGAACCCCACAAAGGCACTATACAAATACAGGCCACTTACCATTTAAAGTCTGGATGTTCCCAGAACATCCTGGAACGTTACATGTGAGCTCCAACATTCTTCGCTGTTTTCCTCTCATCTAACAAGGTCATTAGCAGTAGCTCGGGCTATGGTTAGCTTTAGCTAGGAGTAGCATTTTTTGGTGATTAGCATTAAGTCGACAACAATAAAGTTTCTGCGTTCAAGTGCATTTAATCTCAAGATGTATTAAACTAGCTTTTCTGAGAGCGAACCGTTTCTCTGCGGCCATTACAACATTATGAATATGCACAGGAAAGTAGGCAAAGGCTTTTTGGTAAGGTACATGTGACACCCCAAACTGCCTATATTCACCAAGATAAATGTGGTTTTGAATTATTGGATCTCTTTCAACTCAAACGTTCTTTAAAGACAAAGTTCACTCATATCAGAATGCCCTGGGAGTCGATCTCTGAGGGAAGAAAGCTCTCCCGCTCCTGTTTCAGGATCCAGAAGTGAGCCAGTTCAGAGTTGAGCTAAAGCTGGTAGCTTTTAGGATCTGTAGTGGATAAAAGGAGCTTCCCGTTTCTAGATAACATCTCTGAATGTGTCATAATACATCATCGACATAAATATATGGACAATGGGTTTCCATAGACTTCAATAACAAGTTTTTCTGATAAATTGGGAGGTGGCCATCACCGCCATTTTGACCGTGTCACAGGTTCCGTCAAGCCCAGACAATTCCATAAAAGGGAAGAGAGGTTGAGCTGAGGGTGGGGCTGTAAGGCTGGGATTGAATGACGACACCCGGTCGAACTAGCTACAAGCTAACCTGAAGCTAACCCAAAGCTAATGCAGAGGTGGGAGCTAAACTAACGGAGGTAGCAACCTAGCTACAACCGGAGTTAACTGTGCACAACACCAGAGCTTCTGAGTCAGAGATACGCCGGGCTGACAGCTGGGTAAAACCGGCTGGAACACAGAGGCCTCTGAGACCTCCACAAGCCGGCAGCCGCACAGCAGACAAGCGCCGCTGCGATCTGAGATGCACAAAGCTGCCGCTGGGGAGAACCGGGTGGAAAGGTTTCCATCCCAGAGCCCCACAAGCCGTCAGCCCGTGCAGCACACAGAAGCCGCGATCAGACAAAGATGCGCCGAGCTGCGGGGAGAAGTGGCGTATTTTGGCGGTTCTGGCTTGCCATAAGAACCAGCCGTAATACATACAGAAGTAACTAAAAGCCAGTGTCCAAAGCCACAGAGTCATGACATGGGTCGGCTATTGACACTGATCTACAGGAGAACAGCTGTGGTGATATCAAACAGCTGTCATGGTCGTGAGCCAATGGGAGGCTATTGGGCAACTTTGAAGTTATAATACCAGTCTTATGACCCATTTCTCAGGGAGACCGAACACATGGCCACCACTCAGTCAGATCTGCAAAGGTCTGTCACACAGAGGCTTCCACGGGGCTTTCTTTTCATTTATAGTACCTAAACAGTCAGTGTTATAAACGCACCATTACAACCATCTTTGGGTTTATGAAGATGGAATTACCTATTTTCAAAAATAAATGATCAGTCTAGTATACCTGCAGTAAAAATAAATAAAAAAAATAAATAAATAAGTTACAAGAAAATGAAAAGCCACTAATTGATTTCCCCCTCCTGCCCTCACTTTAATCTCCACTTGTAGAAAAACAAGCCCTCCTGCCAAGATCTAGCTTCCCCCAGAAAAAGAGAATCCTCTGACATGGTAAAAGGGCCAACAGCAATAATTGAGGGAACCAGATAAACATGGGGTACAAGCAAATGTCAAACAAACAAACAAACAAGGCAGAAAGGAAAAAAAAAGAGGGGGGGGGGATCTCACAGGGGGGAGGATGCATCAGTGAAAGCAGCAGAGTCACTTAGCCTCCTGCCAGCAGAACTGGTGCCAGTGTTTTGTCACAGGGACCCACTGCTGCTAGGCCTTGTCATTAGGCTGTGGCAACACAGCAGGAAGGATAAACAGCCATTACATCAATTACACCAGGAACCTTGGCCGCACACCGAGCACCTCTCTGTTTTCATCTATGCATGTCCCCTGTCTGTACTATGGCCCCATGCACCGCCTGCCAACACCAGGTTGGTTTCAGAACCACAACAGAACATCGCCGGCTACGTTGGCATTTACAAAAATAAAAGGGTCGACTTTAGCACCAATTACCCGTCGGTTTAGTGCATTCTTGCTGCCAAGCTTGCCCTGCTCTTGGGACAAACTGTTCTGAGACACCTTCCTGTCTGGGTCTTCAGGCCATCCTAGGGACAAGAAAGACAAAATTACAATCAGGAATGAGAAAAATGGTAAGACGCCAAAATAATACTCAAAAACGAGGGCCATCCTTACCTTCAGCAGGCAGAGCCTCTCCGTTGTTGGAGGGTGCCATGCAAAGTTTTTTGGCTCGACTGAGCCCTCTGCTGTTGAGGAATACGGGAAGGTGGACGATGTTTCTCATGTAGTCGTGCCCGTTGATGTTCGAGTCTCTCAGCACGCTGTTGAGGTTTTGGTTAATAGCTTTTATTATAATATGGGGGTCGCTGGCAAAGATGGAGATAAAAGGACCCTTCGAGAAGAGTACCCTCACCTAGACAGAGTAAAGGAACTAAAAGTAAGTACATGATGAGCATTTAAACCTTCACACTGCATGACTCATCTGAACATCTACCTGTTGCACCTGGCAGAGCGTTAAGAGCCAACGTTGTAAATTAGACCCTGAGTTTGTAGCACAGCAGATCCACTACTGAAGTGTCAGCGTAAAACTTCTCAAAGTAATCAGTCAAGGACTCAACCGCTACAGGAAACAGTCAGCTGTAATGCTGAAACTTAATGACTCTAGCAAGACCTGACTGGGACAGGGGATTTCCACTCTGCTAACAAAGCAACATTGTCCAAGAGTCACAGGAGATCGATTAGCGCTGCATGCCTTCATGGTTTGTTAAACCCTGTCCAGAACCCTCGGGCTCACCCCGCAGGACGATGAAGCTCTCCTGCCAAAGCAGCTGTCATCGCTACAAACCGAGGAGGTCTCATGATGTCTCCATCAAGGCTGACGACATTAAAGATCCAAGTAAAATTGGATTTTCAAATGAGGCATGAAGAGAATCAAAGCAGAAAGAGGGTTGCCATCTTGCCAGGGATTATATCACCAATTAACATTTAGCAGGAGGACATTTTATTACAGAATTTGGAAGGATAAACCTAAGCTTGAAGCAGCTAGTAGCACCAAAGTTTCTACGCTGCAACACAGATGCGTGAGCAAAAAGAGTCCCATTCTGCTGTAATGTTTTATTAATATAGGAGTCCTAAAGTACAGTTATGTCGATCATATTTCACATTACGCACTGTGTCCAACATCTGCAGCACTTTGTCCTGTTCACAGGCGTCTAGCCCGTCGATGATGACAGCCATGCGTGTCTGGTTCTGAGTGAAGCCATCGATCGTTTTGGCTATTTTTGACATCATCTCAACTTCATGTTTCAGGACCTGAAAGGAAATAACAACACAAGTAAAGCTACGGTCCTGTTAGCGGCGAAAACAACATCCATTTATGAATCTACCTTCATAAATCCTTCACTTTTGAGCTTATGCAGGTTGTTGGCAGCGCCGTGCAGCCGTTTCCTCTGGGAGTGGAGGACAGAGTCGGCTACCTTCCACCAGGTCTTACAGTTCAGCAGCAAAGCCAGGCCTACCACGCTGGCCATGGCTATCAGAACTGCATTTACCGTTAGATTCTTGGAGTCCACCTGAAAAACCCAAAAATGACTCAGTTAAATTAAAAGTCTGGGACTTTCCAGGGAAACTTTGCTGTTTCTACCATTTAATTCTCATCGACACACTCAAAAAAATACAACTTACAGCAATTTAAAGAAAAATGAAGTGAACAGTTCTTCTTTGGAAGGTTTAAAATAAATCTAACAATTTGTTTTTGCTTTGCCTTACCTTAAAGATGGCCAACAGGGCCACGCCTGTGATCAGACAGCCAAGAGTCAATGAGAACAGCACAAAGGAGGGAACACAGCAAGTCTTCTTCCACTTTTGACCTGAAGAAAATTAAGTAGTGAAATTAGACAGATACACATCAAGTAGTCAATTCCTGTTTACATTACACGCCTTTTAAAATTATACCAGAAAGACTAGATAGATCCCTATTTTCTAGGGATGTAAGAAAATATCAATATGGCAATATATCGTGATATTTTGTCCTGCAATATTATATCGATATTCAAAAGCCGTGTATCTGATTTTTGGAAGAATTTACATGCAAACATTTGTGCATTTTCTTTTCTTAGTGCAATTCAAACGCCGACTGCCAGTTGGCAGCAGTGTGCAGTAGGTTCTGTTTCCACCATTGAAATGTAAATCCTTCTATTATGGTTGAGATACCTCATGTTAAACTTATCAGTTTGGACTGTTTATGGAATATTCCTACAAAAAATTCAGTAAAAAAAATCGCTAATAACGTCTGACTGAATGTACCGCAATACATCGTGATATATTGTATTGTGATACATTTCGTATCGCCAGAATTTCAGCAAAACACATCCATATGTTTATCTTTAACTAATATTTTATTAATATGTGCCATTATAATTAGATGTATGTACAATAGTAAAAGAAATGCTGAAAATAAAAAGGTTTGCCTTTAGGGTTGGGCATCGAGCATCGATTGGAACCGGGACTGTCTGTTAGTTTTTCCCGGAATCGTTCAAAGTTTTTTATTTCGGTTCCTAGTTTCAATTCCTAGTATGCCGACCGGAAGAGGAATCCGCCACCAATCACCGTGAAAAATAAACGTGATCTGCAAATTGTGATCAACGCTTTTCAGAGCTGATCACACCAGCTCTCTGTGTGCAGCACCGAGTCCCCCCTACCCCCACCCGGCGCGCAGCGCCCAAATATAATCAAATGTGTCTGCCAAACTTTTATTCCGTAATGTAAACTTTAATTCCTGCATCGTAGAGGAAACGTGCAAAAAGACGTCAACACGGAGGACTCAATAGAAGCTTTAAAGAACAAACTCTGGACGGTGTGAGGTGAGTTTGTCTCACTGCAGAAATAAAAACAAACACGGAGCGTCAGCAGTCAGACGCAGCCGCTCACCAACACTCGTGTGTGTGTGTGTGTGTGTGTGTGTGTGTGTGTGTGTGTGTGTGTGTGTGTGTGTGCGTGTGTGTGTGTGTGTGTGTGTGTGTGTGTGTGTGTGAGAGCGTCAGAAGGCTGAACAATAACCTGTAGAATAATTAAAGTCATCGTGCTAGAGAAGCTTTCTCTGTGGTGGACCACACCAGCTTCTGCCACAATAAATGATAATAATAATAATAATAATAATAATAATAATAATAATAATAATAATAATAAACCACAACCAAAGTTGTGAAATTTCCTTTCTGAACCATTTCTGTTGAGTTTTAATGTTTAAAATCTGTTAGATTGTTACTGACAGCAGCTACAATTAAGTTTCACTTCCTGTTCTGACTGAATGCTGCTGCAGCATGGAGGTGTAGTTCTCAGTCATCCTGGACATGGTCATCCTGAGAGTTTCAGCTGGAAACAGCTGGACGTTTCTGGATTTGTTGGAGACATTTAGCCTCTCAACCCTGAGACTTCTTCCAGACTTTGGTTGTGGTCAGAATCAAACACTCTGGTTGTGTTGCAAGTCTTATTCTTTTTTTCTCCAAAACATGTTTTTGTCTAAATGAAGGCGATCTTATTGTTCATAGAATTAAAATTCATGTTGAAGTTAAGATTATTTCAGCAAGTAGGACCTGTGGTTGGCTGGCTCATGTAAAACACGTCATGTCTTGGAAGATCGGAATCGGGAATCGATAGGAACCGGAATCAAAACGAGGAATCAGAATCAGAATCGGAATCGTTCAAAATCAAACGATGCCCAACACTATTTTATTGCCTCTGCTAGAACAAGACCAAGAATAAGTAAGAATAACACTACGTATGTTACGCCCTATCCCTTCTGCAGAGATAAGCAAAGTTTCATCATTTGTGATTATGTGTTTGGGTTATTGACGTTTATTCATTCTTTGGTTTAAGTGTCAAATGTTTGATTTTTTTATAGCAGCAGTAAAGCATCTGGATTTGTGTGCTTACCTTTAATTTCATCATTCATAAAAACCCTGAAAAGCCTGGTGGCCAGGAAGCCAAACTCCCTCTCACAGGCATCCGACAGCGTGGCGATCATTTCAGCTAAGGAGGTCTCCCCCCCAACGCTGGACAGACGGTTATAATCTGTGAACAAAAATCTGTGTAACACGAGAAAAAAACTGAAACTTTTAGTTTGGGTAAACAAAAACACACACACACACACACACACACACACACACAAATTGTACTTTTGAGAATTCGTGCTAATATTGCAAAAAACAAATTAAAAAAAAGGTATGCTTTTAGAAATTTTGCCTCGCAAAAACAGCGTATAAAAACATAATGTTTACTTTATTTTAAAGTGTTGTTTTGCAGGTAAGGTTTTTTTCTTTTTAAAACTAAAATTAAGATCAAAGACATACACACACACACATATATATATATATATAAACTTTTTTTTACTTTCTTTAAAATTGTTTTTAAGATCAAAGACATATATACACACACACACACACACACACACACACACACACACACACACACACACACACATATATATAAACTTTTTTTTACTTTCTTTAAAATTGTTTTTTGCAGTGTAGTGCTTCATTTTACAATAAATCAGAATGTTAACAGCACGGTTAAATGTTAACATTCTGTAAGAGCTTTTCTATAATTCATCACCTGACAGGTAAGGCTCGAGTCGTCTGCTCAGGAAGCTCTAGCGGGTTTACGAACATCAGTTTGAGAAGCAGCTCCAAGTAACCGATCTGGCGGGCCAGGCGGGTACTGATGACCCACGCCCAGTTCCAGTTTTCCCTCTCACGTCGGCTTCCAAAGTAAACCAACACTGGAAACACAAAAATACATGAGCAACACATTTAAATATTTAGTAAGAATCTCAATTGAGGACATCAGGGTGATCTTGAGAAGTGGAATGGCACCCTCTAGTGCAGGGATCCTCAATTATAATGGTCCAAGGGCCACTCACAAAAAAGACCCAGAAGCAAGAGAGCCGGACGGGGTGGGGGTAGGGGGCTGCTGCTTGGATGCCTGGCTGTCATGCACATAGCTTGCAATATAAAGAAGGACAACACCTGTCCCCCTCCTGCTCGGCTGTGTGACTGCACTAACCTGTCCTGTGGGACCCTCACCATGTGACCTTTATGTCCATGCTGTCTCTGGACGAGCAGATAGGGAAGAAGACCTCCTGTAACTTAAAATGAACCAAAGCTTCGTCCCAGTTTCTCTTTAAGCTGAATTTAACCTCAGTTTATCATCATGAAACAAAAGAATAAAGTGGAACAAAAACTTCTATCTTCTATTCCTCTCTCCTTTATCTTCTCCGTGTCCCTAAATAAGAGACAGGTTACGCTGCAGCCGCCGTCACTGACCCCGCTCCCTCCCCAAGACCTGACCTCCCGACATCACAGCACTCGGTCTGACTGAGCTCTTCCAGGAGAAACAATAATGAAATTATGAAAATAATAACGCATGTTTGGAGGAGCGTTCTCCGATCCTCTCTCTCTCTCTCTCTCTCTCTCAGTCGCTGATCGAGCAAGCGGAGCACGCCACGCAACAACCCGCTCAATTAACACAATTCATGGCCCAAATAGTTCAGAACCGGTCGGGCTGATTCGGTTCGGGTTCGGTCTCAGGTTATAACTCCAGCGCTCAGCCCTGCAGTACCACATAAAGGCGGACCAAAGATTCCTACCCGGTAAATGTGGAGAACACCGCTCTGACAGATCTGGATGTTACGCTGGTACCGCCGTTAAAATAACAAAACTACATTCCACTATAATTGATTATGGTACTCTTCTATGATGCAGAATGCCCGCATCTCATGCATTGGTTATTTGATTATTTTCCTCAGCTCCATCTATCCTACACCTCCTGGTCGGCCGTCGGGGTGAGGGGGTGCGTGCGGTGTTTGGGGGCCACAAAGAGAGGGCTCGCAGGCTGGACGTGGCCCGCAGGCCACTATTTGAGGACCACTGCTCTAGTGAGTTCAGGGAGTGTCAGTATTTATTCATCTATTTAAAAGTATATTTAGTTTAAAATAAAATAACAATGAAGCTCCTTTTG
This sequence comes from Nothobranchius furzeri, assembly GCF_043380555.1. Taxonomy (NCBI): domain Eukaryota; kingdom Metazoa; phylum Chordata; class Actinopteri; order Cyprinodontiformes; family Nothobranchiidae; genus Nothobranchius; species Nothobranchius furzeri. Next base: position 30,370,231 of record NC_091758.1, read on the forward strand.
TTTCCTTACTGAAAAAGATGTAGAGCAGAGCGAGGAGGCTGAGGGAGATCGCGATTGCCAACTTGGGATTAACAGTGAAACCCAAGACGACGGAGACAGAGCCACATAGGAGCAGAGTGAGGAAGACCACCAGCCAGGAGAACTGGAACAGCGGCTCTATCTGCTGTCCCGCAAATGTCTTCATCTCATCTGATGAGCAAGGGATGGGCGAGAGAGGAGACGTGAGAACACGGACAGAGATGTGGTGCAGTTCAGAGCACATTTCTCCTCCTTCAAAGACTCACCCTCAAGTTTTTTGAGAAGAAATGATTTGCCGCTTCCCCACTGAGCATACAGGCCGACGCAGATCGGTGGCTGCATGGTGGGCTCGCTAAGAATGTCTGCCAGAGCGCTGCTATACAGGTCATAACCCAGCATGTCTCCATCTGATTCGGTCGGGGACAGGTGCTCTGCAAAAGATAAAGAGCACAGACAGAGTTCAAATAAAATCACTTGATATGTTTGAGTTTCAAATCCACAAGAGGTCACTCTGATTTTAGAATGAACTGAAGAAATGGCTCGCACTGGCTCCAAATATCTGTGTCAAGATGCTTTTCTGGTGGGTACAGTCGATGTTGTACGGAGTTTCTCCAGCTTTGTTGGGCCGGTACAACAGGCGGCCATCTTTAGGGTTCCTCAGCAGCAGCTCAGCCAGTTTTCGGCTTCGTCCGCGGATGGCGATGTGAAGAGGAGTGTCTCCTTTCTGGTTCAATAAAACACCAAACTTTGTGATTAGCAAAAGTGAAAACACTTTGAAGAAATGAGCTCAGTCTGGTAAACGTACCCTGTCCACCGCAGACACTTTGGCTCCTTTATCCAGCAGCAGCTCCACTACTTCTATGTTCCTCATTTTTGTAGCTTTAATAAGGGGGGTCTCTCCCTCCTGCATGACAAACAAAGCAGAAATTCAGTTAAAACACATTTTAAACCATCAGTAAATTTACTATTAATGCAAAAAAAGTTTCATAAAGGAAGAAATTCATAAATGTACCTTGGTGCAGCTCTCCGTGTCAGGGTTACACAGCAGGATGTCTCTCACCATTACCGCGTTACCTTTCTCAACTGCCCAGTAGAGGGCAGTCTTTCCATCCTGAAGAGGAAAGGATGAAGCAAACATCCTTAATAAACAATTACATTTGTTATAAATGAATAAATGTTGATCAGGAAAACGTTACATTTGCTGGAGTGTAAATGTCAAAGAAAGACATAGAGCAACGCCTACCTGGCCCTTAACATCAACGTCGGCATATTTATTCAGCAGAGCCCGAACAATCTCAACATGACCTCCTCTTACTGCTCCAACCAGAACAGTCTCTCCACTCTGAACACGTTTATAAAAAGACAAAAAGCCATAATTTACCCGTTTGGTGTCCAACAGCAGACTGATGAGGTTATAAATCATCTCACCCTGTCTGGGTTGTTAACATAAGTGCCAGCATCAAGCAGGTCCTGCACAATCTCAGTGTGTCCCTCTTTGGCAGCAATAGCCAGGGCCGTGTTTCCATCTTTGTCTGTCATGTTCACGTTCGGGTTCCTCTTCAGGAGCTCCTTGACAACCTTGGTGTGGCCACCTTTGACGGCGACAATCAGAGCTGTCATGGAGTTCTGTGGGAGCAAAGAAAGACGTGGCTCGTACGCGTGCGGGTTGTTTAAACATCGGTTTCCCTTTGATGTCAATCGATGTAAAAGATGTGTTTGTTTTCAAATGATACACACACAGTCAGGGATCCATGAGCTTCTTAGCAGCAACAAAATGTTTTCTGACACGTTTCAGCAGCTTTGGGAGTTGCTGGTGGCTAGTGACCATTTATTCCTGAGACTCTGGATCGTAATCACACACAAATACTTGTTTCTGCAGCATTAACTACATCTATCTGATTATTGATGCTGCATGTAGAACAGCTACATCATTCAGTTTGTCAGAACAGATGGAATACGGCTGGAAGGAGCGCAGCTGCACAACGTCACAACTGCAATCAATTTCCCTCTGGGATTAAATCAATTTCCCATAAAGTATTTATGAATTGAATTGAACTGAATTTGATAGTGTGTGCGAGTGTGTGTGTGTGTGTGTGTGTGTGTGTGTGTGTGTGTGTGTGTGTGTGTGTGTGTGTGTGTGTGTGTGTGTGTGGGTCTTAACACCAAAACAAACAGCGTCATCAGATGACATCAAGTCATTCCTTCTGAGTTTGCGACTGTAAGCTGTAAAATCAGAATTTATTTCACAAATATTTTGCAAATTTTACATTAGAAAAAACAAATGCCATCAATTTGGAAAACATTACAAACTGCAGTTTCAAAATGTAAATTGACTAATATTCTATTTTTCTTCCCCATCCACATTCGAAAAGACGCTAATTTGACATAAGTTTGTAATGTCCCATCCACAAGACCAATTCCCAGACATAAATAAAATATCGTTCATAAAAACGATCGACGAAGCGCTCTGCCTATCACCGATGGTCGATAAATTCGTCCAATCACCCAACCTTACAACCAACTTACAGCTCCTTCCTGGTCCACGTCAGCGCCGTTGGCTAAGAGGTGCATCACACTGTCATAGTGGCCCTTTCTGGCTGCCCAGATCAAAGGAGTGGTGCCATACTGTGTGGAAAATTAGAAACGAAAGACTTTAGTGCCAAAGATTTCATTATCATAAAGAATTTTTTTAAAACATGTAAAGATAACAAAAACAGACTGTGTGATTAAAAACAAGTAAACATCTGTCATTGCGTAGGTACCTTGTCGGAGCAGTTGACCTTGGCTCCATACTGCAGCAGAAGATGAACAATCTCTGCGTGGCCCCGACCTGCCGCCCAGATGATGGGGTAGACGCTGTACTGTTGGACCAGAGGACAGCGGTGAGGTCATGCTGACTGTAACTAATGATCAGTGTTAGGCCTGCAGTCTCACAAAAGCCTCAACAGCAGGAAACATTTACATTTAGTTACATGTGCACCACGGCGATTACTCCCCATTTAAACCATTTAAAATTCTAGTTTCTACAAAATTACGTTTGTTTGTTTGTTCTTATAATAAGTCCTTGATTTTTCAAAGCTTTACACGAGTCTCACAACCAACAGAAGCTAAGCATGAGCTCATTTCGACTACAAGTACCTGTCCAGTGATGTTAGGGTTAGCCCCCCTTTTTAAAAGCAGCTGGGCCACATCTGTCCGATTTTTGTAGGCTGCCCACATGAGAGCCGTCCATCCTCCCTGAGAAGAATAAGAGTTGTTTGTTTAGTTTTCAGACTCTCTAAAACATACATGCATGCATACTTACAAGGACCATGGTGTAATTTTATATCAATAAAGTGCAATGGGAGGGATAGAAGTAATACATTTAAGGCTTACAGGACAGGCCGCATCTGGGCAGCTGCAGAGAAATGTGCTATTTATGGATAACGTGACACACTTTCCAGTGAGTGAGCAGAATCACGCACAACGTTGTTTATTATAATCCGACAGCGATGACTTGTTTTGGACCTCTCCTGGACAGCTTAGACACACCCTGAACTGTAATGAGTCACCTGACACCCAGACTGTGTTTGTGACCATTAAAAGACAAAATATACATTTTCCTTGTTTCTACTCACAACAGAATGTTTTTTTCCAGTGAAATTTTTACTCAAGGAGACAGTTAGTCCCAGAAAGTATATAAGTGTATTTTCATAGATATTGAGTAGTCTAGCATGTGTTTTAAAATTAGTATAGTTTCGTAAAAAGCGCCTGTCTGTCTTTTGAAAGTCCAGATCAAATGCAACAACATCCCACGATGAGATCCCAACGCAACCAGAGCTCAGAAAATTCAATTTCTTTTAGAGAGGAGCCATTAGACAGAAACTAATTTCATTTTATGCCCATTTCCTGGCAACTAGAACATCCAGCTGAACCACGGCTTGAGTTAAAACTTACAAAGTTGAAGCATTTACGTTGGTCAAACACGACTGGTTCGTGATTTGCTCCCATTTCTTTCTTCTTGGACCTTATTATGCCCCGCTAATATTACAATAACATGAAGGTAAATATTATTGAGTGAGAAATAAAACCCCAACAAAGGCAAAATGGATACTAACAAATGTAATGGTCCGTAAACCAGAGGCTTCTTTCTCAGAAAGTGTCTCCTTTACCTGATTGACACTGGAGAGTTTCATGCAACACTACAGTTTTTATAATAAACAAACATTAGTATTAGATTACACTCACCATATCTCTGTGTTCCAAGTTAGCATTGTTTTCCAGCAATTCCGTCACAACCTCGATGTGTCCCTCCTTCGCTGCTGAGATCAGAGCAGTCCAGCAGTCCTGCACAAAGACTCAACCTGTTACTCCCCATCGGACACCAAACCCAAGTCATCAGTCAGAGCAGCACCCGGGCACACCACCATACCTACCAGCTGGTCATACCAGGTGCTCTTTGGGACTTGTTGTCGCATTGATAGACAAGAAAGTCCGCTGGTACAAAAGACAAGAGTGACTAAGGAATCTAAAGCTTCTCTTCTATTCTTTTGCGAGAGCCCAGGTTTGAGTGTGCCGTGTGTAATAGCAGGTTACGTTTGCAGGATGCTAATAAGAGGTGTGTGTGTGTGCTGATGTGGGAGGGTGCATACAAGTGCGTGAGTGTGTGCGTGTGTGTAGGGGCTGGCTTCCGAAGACACAGCGTGTCAGCTAGTGAGCAGATCCTGTCATTTAGTGAGCAGAGTGAAGGTAAACGTGTGTAATGAGGTGTCATTATGGCTCATAATAACCCAGGACTGAGGCCGCGTGTGGCGAGTTCAGCAAGATGGAACATCCTGGCCACTAGTTACGTCGTCTTTGTTAGGTAGATGATGTGGTCACTATGACAGCGCTGTTTTCTTCCATTAGCGCTTTGATGCTGAACGCCCTCACATGTGTGATCAGTATAATAAATCTGCAAACTTACGACGTCATCCATGTCAACACAAGCTCCTCTCCTGATTAATTCTTGCACTATCTCCAGACTGCCCACCTCTGCCGCCACCATCAGGGGAGTCTGTCCATTCTGAAAACAGAAAAAGACTTTTAATTTTATGTTCCTATTTTGTCATAAAACCTAAATCCTCAACAGTTAAATTCATAGTACAAATTAACTAAAGTAGTGTACCTCTGAAGCCCAAATCTCTTTTCCCACTGAACTCTTGTTGCCCCATCTCCAAAAGCCTTTTATTACTGCACAATCCTCCATGACTGTCCTAAACCAACAGGGGGCTGACTTACATCGCTCCTGCAGTCCACATCTCGGAACTCGTCCAAATGGGCCTTGATAGAAGCCAGGTCCTCCTTCTCTACATAGCCAAACAGAGTCTGGACGGTCACAGAGGTCATCTTCAGGGAAGTGGTGGTATCCATGACAGCCTGCTGACCACCTGTACCGCTGTGAAGCAGGAGGACAACAAACAGGAACTCACAGCAAGTTAAAGAGAAACGGCGCTGTTAGCGGGCGTGGTGTGCTTGTATTATTAACGTGGATTAAAATCAGCATTTTCTAAATAAACTCACAAGCAAAATCTTACCTATTCAAACACTAAACATTTTCTAAAGGTATAGTCAAAACAGAGCTATCATCTAAATTAGCGATGTCCCGTTCCAATATCGGAAGTAATTCCATATCGATATCAGCCCAAAAACAGTGTATCAGCCGGATACTCGTTTCAGACGAGTATCCGGTAAGGATAAAGCATTTTTGACGAATACGAGCATGAAATGAGTAAACCTCGTAAATATCTGTAATCGTGCTGAAGGAAAATCCTCATTGGGTAACAGACTGTCTTCACGCTCTGTGATTGGCCAGTCACATAGAGCGCCCGCCCCTCCCTACACACAAAACTCTCTAGCCGGCCGGGAGCGCAGGCCGTCCGGCTCATCCACGCACACACACAGACAGTAACGGATCTCGCTGTGATTGTTTCACTGTTGCTCACGTTTCTTCAGTTTTCCCTAGGTTTTCTTCAGCTCGCCTCTTTTTCGGTTGAATATTTAAAGTTACTTTTGTCGTAACTTACATGGTGCATTTGACAAGACAGAGCTGACATGCTGCATCAGTCACTCACTACCTCCGCTCCGGTCGGGTTTTTCATTTTTTTTTTAACTCCATCTCTCTCCCTCTCACCCTCTCCATCTCTCTCAGACACACACACCTTAATCAACATTGTTTTGTTTAACTTTGTGTGGGGCAAAATGCCAAGAACGCTAAGAAAAAAATCTGTTTAATCAAATTAAAATAAAAAATAGAAAGTTGTGTCTGGTTCTAGCATTTCATATTTCCCAGTTCCTACTGCATGAGTTCAGATGTATTGATCCATGCACTTAAATATTAATGTTCTGATTTTATTGAAACACTTGTTCTGTAATAGTTTCTTTACTATTGTGATCAAAAATATTTAATCTCAATTCTGAGGCTGTTCTGTAAATAGTTTTCAAATAAACAATACACAAATCAACTTCTGATCATTCCATATCAATTTCAGACTTAAAATAATATATTGATGCAAACCACACCCACTTCCGGTTAAAACACGCCCACTTCCGGGGTATGCCACACCCATTCCGAGTACAGATACAGATAATTTAGTTGGTGGAACAGATACAGATAGTGGTGTACTCGCTCATCCCTATATCAGATTATATCTGACGGCATCAAAAATCTCCAATATAAGCATTTTTGCAAGCAATGGTTAAGAAAAAATTGTCTTTTTTTTCATACTTACTGTTATTAGCTTTTTCTTTTCTCTCAGATTGAGTAATTTCTCTTGATCAAGCCTTTCATACATTCCACATTTCGAAATAGGTAAATGTATGATTTGTGCTGATATCGTATCAGATTGATATCGGTATCAGTCAGTACTGGAGACTGCAATATCGGTATCGGAAGTGAAAAAGTTGTATCAGGACATCCCTAATCCAGGGTTTCCCCCAGTGCTTTGTAAACCTAGTAGCCCGCCAGGCTAAGCACCATGCCCCGCCCCCCTCCCCGACCCTACCGTGTCCGCTGACACGAACTACGCAACAAAACTAGAGCCCTCCATCAGCTGATACTGGTGAGAAACAGCAGTGGAGCATGTGCAACTCCCCCACCCCCATCCCCGCTCTCATGGAGGAGCACTGCAGGACAGAGCGCGCAACCCACCCCCACCCCCCGACAGCTAAATCTGTCAGGCTTAACTCATTTTCTGCTAATCTAAATATGTGATGATTGCAGTTTTTGAGGTCAAGCTTTTTTGAAGCTAAGAGTCATTTTTGTGAGAAAAATGTTTTTTGCCAAACCAAGTGACGTCAGCTGAGGGAGTCCTGTTAGCTTAATCCAGTGAAAAATATGAACTCTAATGTCGGCTCTGACGCAGAGGAAGCTTCAAATGTTTATAGTTCTACTTATGATGGACCAGAACCATAAAGTTATGAGTTTCCTGCAAGTACCGGAGAGCAGAGACAAACCAGAGGGAGAAACTGTCGGCTAAAGCAGACAAACTGAGAACAGCGGTGGAGCAGCAGGTGAGTTAACGATGCTAGCTTAAACTCGTGTGCTAACATCACAGTATTGTACAGATTACAATCATGTACCAGAAAATTAAAATAGTATTGGTCAGTTAATATAATATTAATACTAATGAGTGTCTGTCTGCTGTCTCATACTCGTTAATATCCGTTCACGTAACGTAGTTTATCACTTAGAGACGGAGAGAGACGCCTGTGATCCGGTTCTGGAGCTCATGCGGGCTTCTGTGAGCTGGATCCGACCCAGACACCAGCGAACCAGTCGAGCTGGTATTTTTACAAGCTGCACATGATCCTTTCCTGGAGGTCCGCGGCAGTTCTGATCTGGTTCCGACCCTGGTTCCAGCTCTTCTGGTGGTCGGTCCTGACCTGGTTCTGATGGTGATCCAAGTTCCAGAAATCTGCATTTAATTTTTTAAACCCCGCCACGGGTCTCCGAAGCCCAGCACGGACCTCCCTGTCCCGGTACCGACCGCTGTGAGCCACAGAAGTCCCGTCTTTTCAGCTGCACAAAACGCCCTCAGGCACGGAGATAGAGGCGTTGTTTCTCTTATCTGGAAACCCGTACACTCGATGTCCAGATGCGCTGGAGTTGGTACAGCCTTCACAAACTATAGTTTATCAAAAATGAACACAATCCAAAACTAGTAAACACACACACTGACTGGATAACATGACTCCCAACCCCGAAAGCACGGTGGAATTCTCCCCACAACGTAATTCACGTGGCTTACAGAGAGCCGTAAAAACTGACGCCACATTTTACATTACGCAGCTGCTCTCGTCCTCTGAATGGACTAAATTATGCTGTACTGTATGGAGACACAACAGCTGAGAGGACCGGGTCATCTCATCTCCCGAACAGTTCCCTTCTCCCAGAATTTACCCTGAATTTTCCGACAATGGAAACACACCTCAAGTCCAGCACCACCTTAGTCTGCCACACAGATGTTCAGTTTTTTTGTTTTACACTAATGAGGAAGCTCATACTTCCCTCCTACCTTCGAAGTGGCCTAGTGGTAGAGTTTCCGCCCTGGGGCTGGAAGACTGGGGTTCTAATTTGGTCGGGTCATACCAAAGACTAAAAACGGGACCCAATGCCTCCCTGCTTGAAACTCAGCTTTAGGGGTTTGATCGGTGGGTTAAGACACATCAAAATTTGGCACGTCATAGCCCAGTGCTGAATGGTAAAATGATGCCATGATGCAAACTGTAACTAACTTGATCTCTGATGATTTGTTGAGTGAAATCTTAAACCACCAAATAGTTTCCGAGCACAGCCAGTGCTGCAGCTCACTGCTCCCCACAGGGATGGGTCAAATGCGGAGATGTAATTCCATTTTAACCATTATTAGCTTAATATCACTGAAACAGAATAAAATGTATGTAACCTTTATAACAAATTTTTCTGTGTATTTCTACAGGAAACAGCATATTACCTAATAAGTTCTTAAAGCATAATCCCTGCACTGGAAGCTCATTATACAGGACTAATGGGCACTTTTTTCAGTCTGCTTTCTCATGCTGAAAACATACATTTGTCTACTCATTACAATGAAACCACAACAACCTCTGTTTGAAGTAGTTAAATATCAATAAAGTCAAACAAAAGGCACTAAACTCTGATGCAGCAGTGACTAACAATAGGTGCACTGGAATGTGTGTGCTTCAATTACATCAAGGCGACTCTCCATTCGGGTCTCTGCTGCCAAAAATGACAATTTGTGTTCACAGGAAAAGAGCTGAGCAGTGTGCAAAAGAATGAAAGTTTCCAAACTGCTTACTGAAAGTTAATGATTGAAACCGCAGACACAGATGGACATCCTCCTCAATTAAACAAGTCCTTCAAAGCTTGTTTTAGTCTAATTAGCAGATCAAGATTACCTTTACAACATTTGGAATGGGGATTTCCCCCTTAATCGATGCCCACCTCAGTTAATGCATTACAAGACCAGATAAGAGAGCCAAACCTAAACCTGTTTGTTTTTTTTCTGTATTAGGGATTTAGATAAAAGGCTCATTAATGATTCATAAACTTGGGCTCTTCCATCATGGTCAGTTACTTCCTGCCAGAGAATTAATGAGCTCTATTCACTCCTAAGTTGCCTTGGCAGTAGGCTTCACATAATAACTACCCAACGTGCTGCTCAATATTTCTTCATAATCCTTGCGAGAAGCTGCTTCTCAGGTCGATGCACACTTAAACATCACATGTCCTATTTGGCTGTCGGTACAAAGGCCCAACAGTCCAGTAACCTAATCATTTCTTATCTAAAGTACAAGTAATTTCCTTTTATTTAGTTTTCTGAGACGTAAACCTTCATCTCCACATAAGGATCACCTGTAAAACTGATCTTCCAAACCACACATGCACATATCTTTTTGTTTTAATAAATCCTTTGTGTACTGACAGCAATAGGAGCCTGTTGACACACCCTCTTCACCTCCTTGTCTCTCAGGACAATGGGTGGATGTTTACTCCACAAAAGAGCCAATCAGTTCACTTTGAACCCATTTGTCCATTTAGCAGCAGTCAAATAGCCTTCAACTCTAACAAAACATGTTCTCTATAATCTAAAGCAGAGGAGAAACAAAAACCTTTTAAGACCAGCTGTTAACCAGAAGCACATGAATTTGTTTAATTCAGTCTATAAAAATGCAAAGAAAGATTAAAATAACATACCTTAGTGGAGTAAAGTTACTTTAAGCTCACCAATTCAACACAACTACAGTTTTCCAGCTCAATCGTGCAGGCTATCAAAAAGCACTGCTGGCTCACGCTCAGCATCCCCCCTTTAAGAAAGAGCTGAATATTAGATGAGGGGGCTGGTCCACACCCATCTCTTACACAATAGACACACTCCACCAGATTCCCATCCATTGCATGCAATGGTTGGTCCAGATAAAAGAACAATGAATATCACTCAGATGCACCAAGTTTGGTTTGTTTTTGTAATTTAATGCAATATACGTCATTTTAATTGATGAATTGTCACTTTAAGTAAGATAAGTTTGTCAAAATATGTCACATTTACAAGAATTTGAGGGAATTAAGCAAGTGTTGTGCTAATAATTATATATGTTATTATTGCAATTTTAAAGACACACCTTGTTATTGTAATGTAGGGCTGCACAATATATCGTAAATATATCGTCATCGCGATAGCGTACACACATAATGCATTCTGTCAATCAAACGGAAGCATGATGTTTTTTCAACAAATCAAATAGAGTTTTTCACCCATTTGGCCAATTGGGTGGCTTCTCATAGGTTAAATGCCCACCCCCGAGGCAGACGGCACTTCATTTTGATGGTTAGCAAACACCTGAGTTAGCCTTGTTCTGCTCTTTCTGCTGATTCTGCTTTTCCCGGGATCCACTGATTGCCTTTTCTTGATTATTTTCCTTTTCCCTTTCCTCACATCTTTTGCTTTTCTCATTTTTATGATTTTTTAATTTCTTTGTTTTTGATTATTTTTGTTCCTGAGTCAAGTTTTTATTTATCACAAGTAATATTGTAATATCGTCATAGCAATAGTAATCATTGTTACCGAATATAGGTTTTCTTAATATCGTGCAGCCCTACTGTAATGTATCAAATCTGATATTCCTTTTGTGTCTGGTGCATTAAGATCGATCTGGTTTGCTAGGATGCACGTCAGAGCTGCGCCAAATTATAAACTGGGGTTTACAAACATGTTGACTTGACTTGGTCCAATTTTCGAGGACAAACAAGAAGGGATGCACGATACATCGGCATTAACACCGCCATATCAGCCAATGTTAGACAATTTGTAACATATCAGTCTGATAGCAAAAACTGGGCTAATATTAACTAAAATTTATATTTATTTCCATCTAGTCATCATTTTTGTTTTGGGACGGGAAAGGGGGTGGTCACATGGTAAGTCTTTGGTCATGTGACAGTGATAGTAAACCTCTCATAAGTGTCACCGTGTGTGTGTGTGTGTGTGTGTGTGTGTGTGTGTGTGTGTGTGTGTGTGTGTGTGTGTGTGTGTGTGTGTGTGTGTGTACACACACGCATATAAAATTATAATATCAGTACATATTGGGTATTGGCCATAGCAACCATATCAATATTGGATATGGTGATCGGCCCATCATGGTGCATCCCTGTAAGTAAGTATGCTGCCAGTTGCATGTGACATGTAGCCAATCAGAAAGTGAGATGACTGAGGCACGCTGCACTCCGTGTTTGTTCACTAGGAAGTCCCGTTTGATATTGTGAGTTTTCTTCCTGACCGGGTGGGGTCTTTTTGTGTAAAAACGGTTAGTTTTTGCCGTATCTGCACACTACACGCTGTAAGCCAAAAACAGGTATATCATTATTATTTAGCCATGTGTGGGGTCATGATAAGACAATTTTAAATTCTGCAATGTGAACAGGGATTACGCAACTAATGTCATTTCTCTCATTTTCTTCTGACCTTTAACTCAGAAAAAATGACCTACATAAGAAGTTGACTGCACTAGCAGTCTGATTCAGACATCCATTTGTATCTAGAGCAAACAAAAAACACTAACAAATGCAAACTAAGTCCGTCAGCTGAGCTTGTTATCTAAATGTAAATGGAGAAGTGAGCAGGCGACACAGGACAGGATCTCTAAATTTAACTTGTCAGCTCTTTATGCCACATCATGTGGGCATGAAACTGCTGAAGATTCAGATCCCTGGTGCAAAAGACAGGTTAACTGGGTTGTCTGGGAAACTTTCAAGGCCTTAAAACAAACTGGCATTTCTCAGTTTGTGTCCAAAACGAGAATTTGAGCCTTTATACTGTCATTTTAGCCTTTGTTTATCATTTTGGCACACGTTTTGGTTAAAAAAAAATAAAAAAGAATACAGTGATGAACTTCACATTGGGAAAACTTTGTTCCTTGGCTGGACTTAGACAGGCATATAACAGGCCCACTTGGAAATTATTTTAAGTTCTCAGAAGAGCCAGGACCTCACATCAGCATGATATAAACAAACATTAGTTGCATTTCTTGTTGATTTTGCAACTGAACCGTAAATGTTGGCTGCACTCGAGTCTAAAAAGTAAACAAAAACATTAAAAATGGCTTCAAAGTTTACCAGCAACAGAAAAAAAACATGTTTCACATTTTAGCTAAGATGTTATTGGTGACTTCCCCCTGAGGAGGAAACGAAAACAAAACAAGCAGCCCAGCTCCTAACGACCAAAAGCTAACGTTAGCATGAAGCCACTAGCTTCTTCAACAGGTTTTATCACCTGAAACAACAAAGTGTGATGACGGCCTTTGAGCTCTCTTACCTGCTCAAGAGTGACTTTTACACGCCTGACAAACGCTTCGTGCAAGTAAACTCCAGCGAAAGTGTTCCCTTTTTGCTTTCAAGACATAATGTTTTGGACAACTGTAACCTGCCTGCCTCCCCAAATGTCACTTAAGCCCCGCCCCCGACTTTCTCCGGTTACAGCGGCGGAACATGTGGCAAGAAGGCCGGGGGCAAAAAATATAACCCCTCCCCCATCTCCACATCTGACAGGATTACTGGAGGCAGACTGGGTTTAACGATGGAATATTTCCATAAAATGCTACTTTCACGTTTCAAATAAGTCCAAATTTAACTGACAGAAGTGATTTAGTAGCCTGCAAAATGACTTGTTGCTTTCTTTTTTCAAAGTGTTCTTGATCAATAGCTCTTCAAGCTTTTAGGAGGTCTTTGTTTTGAAGTTTTGACAACTAATTTCAAGATCATTTTCTGAGGAATGTTTATGTTGTAAAGCCACTTCAGGCTTTAAAGGGCACATAACTCAAGGGATGAACCAGTCTTGTGTCCTCACATAAACATGAAACTTAGTACATCACAAATAAAAAAACATTTCACACACACAGGTTGTCACTCAAAGAACTATTGGACAAAAAAGCCTAAAAATAATATTAAAATATTTTGAAATGTCTCTTATGCAAATATAAATTCTAATTACTCTTTAATAGATCAAATGTTTTGATAATTATCAAAAACATGATTAGTGTTTAAAAATAAGTTCTCTTTATTTTGCCACATAAATCATTTTAATGTACTGTAATACAAATATCCTTTCAATAATCTTCCTTCCAACACAAAAATACACACGCACACAAACACATTCCGCACACAAATAATGCGCCATTTGTAATTTGGCACTTTGGACATTATGGAGCAGTTTGCATTTATCTGCTGGTTTGGGTTGCCATGCAGTGCAATGGTTGCCATTTTTGTAGTTTGTTAGACATCCTCATCTTAAATCGGCCCACACGGCCTGGGCTACAAATATGATTCTCCTCGAATCACAATTACCATCAGAGGTAACGGTGCACGCACAGACACACACAAACACACACACACAAGCGATGGCAGGAATATGTGAATGTTAGAAAGTCCAAGAGGTCCATATGTAAGAGCTCATTTCTGCTGACTTGATTTTTTTCCTCAATAAAATAAAAAAATCTTATTAATTCACTATTTTTATAGAAATAAGAACCAAAAACCTCCAGAAATATCAGCTCTAACAGATACAGAAACATATCGTTTTAGTATTTAAGCAACAGTAAGAAGCTAAACCTGCTCTGCTTCACAATTTCCAAACCAATTCCGTTTTACATTTATATAAAAAAAAATTAAATCCAACAGAAGGACCCGTTTGAATGCCTTTAGGTTGTAAAAATAAAAATTGATGATCTGAAAGGCTTACATAAAAAAAATAAGAAGGAACCGGTGTCTCTCACAACATACAGTAAATGCACCCTGAAATGTCCCCTAATAAAATATTAAGAGCACATAATATAAAATTAGGTCAGTTTAACCACTAAAGCTGGTCTAGATCTTTGAATTTGTACATTATGTCACACACAGCAACACAAACATCAGATTTCCCCACAAACAAATGCTAATTTCACATTAAAACCATTTGTTGCCTGGATATGTGTTATTTTGACTAACATGACATGATTCCACATGGCTTTAAATAACACTGGTATTCTATATTTTATTTAGAACTTCTTTTATCTTCATTTCATAAAATAATTCATTTGTCTACAGAGAAAAGCCGTCCTGTGACAAATGTGAAGAAATATAAGATATCGCTTCGTTTTTCAAACCTTTAAAAAAATACCCAAAGAGTTAATCAACTCCCTTTGAAACAATTGTTTAGCTGAAGTTAATACAAATGATCAAAATGCAGCAAAAATGAAAAAGATTCACACAAAGGAGATGAATAATATTTAAATTTCATTTCTTAATTCTGTCAGTCAGAAACTAAACCAAGCATCAAGAATGCATCCAAATAGTGTTAAAATATTCAAATAATGATCCAATTAAATGTGAAATTCTTTTAAAATAGTTTAAAAGGACAGAAATTGGAAAAAGAAAAAAAGCGAAGATCCTAAGGCCTGTTTAAAATTGGCAGCTGACGAAGCTTCGGTTTCTTTATCCGTTCAGTTTCTCTCCTCCCACCTAACAGATGCTTGTATCCAGACAACAAAAACCCTCCACATTCCGAAGGTCCAAAAATCACAATACCACACCGGATAATTACTGCTTTTAGTGTTCCTGCAGCCAGCCAGAGTACATCGAAGGTTTAAGGCAGCTTGGAAGTCCTTTTATGTATTTATTTACTTTAATCATTACAGTAACGTTAGTTTAAACCGTGGCTATTGTTTCTTCGCCATTTCTCATCCATGTGTGACTGCTGTCATCCTTGCTTCGAAAAGCCTCGACAGGATTTTTATTTTCTGTTTAGAGTTGGGGTTTTTTTGTCAGGTAAACAGACCCGACACACTCCAGTTATCAGCATTCCCAGGCCTCATGTGGCCTTGTCTTTCTGGTTGCAGTTGTTGTCTGTGCTGTTGTGATCCATCTGGTTGCCATGTGTGACGTCCTTCTGAGGGTCGTTCTGCTGCTCCTGGGTCTGCCGGCGTTTTGATTTGACAGGCAGGACCAGTGTGATGAGCAGACACAAAAGGTGGAGGGAAAAATACCAGGAGCTGAAAAAGGCATCAAAAGTTTAGTTTGGATCGAGAAATAAAAAGTATGGCTCTATGTCTATAGGTCTTATATTATGTATTAAGAGGTGCAAGAGAAAGAATGAGATCGTGGGTACAAGCGTCCGAAACAAGTTTTCTCCGAAGGGTGTCTGGGCTCTCCCCTAGAGAAAGGGTGAGACGCTCGGTCATTAGGGAGGGGCTCGGGGTAGACCCGCTGCTCCTCCTCATCGAGAGGAGCCAGTTGAGGCGGCTCGGGCATCTGGTAAGGATGCCTCCTGGACGTCTGCCTGGTGAGGTTTTCCGGGCACGACAAACTGGGAGAAGGCCTAAAGAAGGGCCGAGGACATGCTGGACAGACTACGTCTAGTCAGGGAATTTCTTAGGATTCCCCCCCGGAGGAGCTCATCCAAGTGACTTGGGAGAAGGAAGTCTGGGGCTCCCTGCTTAGACTACTGCCCCCGCTACCCAAACATGGATGGATGGAGTGTGAGAGACACAAAACTGATTATTTTACATTTAGGTTCACTAGGTGGAGCTCTCTACCTGCTTTAAGGCTGTTAGCCATTTATGCTACTGGTGGCTAATATAAAGGCTTGCAGTTAGCTTTTTCAGTTTGCTGATCTTTCACAGAAATCACAAAAAGAGGAAAAATGATTTAGCTTGTTTTGATGGCATCCCGGAAAGAAAAGTAAGAAAGCAATGTCCTTTGAGGTGAAGCAAAGAGCTAAAACCAGAGTGAATATCTATGTTGTCTACACTCGTTTAAGGGAGCTAAAGGAGGCTATGAAATTACGAACTGATGGTGACCTGGCTTTGTTGATACTGGACTTGTAAGTAATACTTGTTTTTCACCAGTGTGGAGTTTTTTTTTTTAACTTCATTGTTAGCTACAGCAGGGTTGTTTACGGTAGCTGTAATCCCGCTTTAAACCAGTAGGAGGGAGATGGCGGGAAACTCTTTAGTGTTACTTTAAGCCCCTCTCCTTGCTTCAGTGGTCATGGCTGAAACCAACACATCTTGTTCGTGAACGTACACTTCTAGTCGAGTGAGAGAGTTAAAATGCATGGTTTCACAATTATTATTCTCACGTTATGTTGTTTATTTTTATTCATATTATAGTTGTTACTGTAATTTTGTACTTAAAAAATTGTTTTCCCTTCTAAATTTCCAATGTTTTGACTTTTTTATAGTAAACTGAAACCTAATAGACCTAATACGTTCTCATTTAACTTTTTGTGTTATCAGGTCAAAAGTTAAACCTTTAAGAGTCTTTGGCTTGTGGCTTTGCCTGTTTTATACCATCTGTCTGGCAGCCACTTGCTAAAACAGCACTTTATTTTATGGCAATGACTGGGCAATGTTAGGGCCACTGTTTCAATTCCCTCCCCATCAATTGTCCATAGCCTTACCTCATTAAACTGTCTTGTTAACCATTACAGCCTAAAAGCAAAGCACTGGCCTTTAAAAGTGTTAACTCTTCACACAATGAGTAGTGATTCCATGTGTATCATTTGTGCTACAATGATTCTACACAGCAGCACCACAGACGAGTATCTGCTGATCAGAATTAAGTGGTGAATTAGTACGTACCTGTAGAATTTGAGCGAGGGTCCTACAGCGAGTAAGACAAACGGTACTACAGTGTAACAAATGGCAACCTGCGTGCACACCCACGTCAGGACATCATAGATGAACTTGGATAAGTCGGAGGCCAGAAAGTATGGCCTGATGTTGTGCCTTACCTTAAAAGAAAAAGAAAAAAATTTAAATTAGATCCAATTATTTTGCAATGAACAGAAATAAACGATTGAACTCTATAAGAAGAGACATCACTGCCTGCTTATTATCATCTGTGTTTTCTCTTTGGCCATTTCCCATCTAACAAACCCTCTCGTATGGCAGCTACTGTTAAATATATTTATGCAGAAACCAGGTCAGAATTTTCTAAATCCTCTTGAAAAAAGTAAATGAAATCCTGTAGGAAGAAATTTGCTGTTCTGATATTTGAATCAAACATCCTTTTAAAGTACATTATCAACGAGTTATAGTAACTGTTTTCATTTGACCTGATATCGCCATTTATTGTTGTTTTTACATTAACTAAAGTGTAGAAATCTGGCTTAGAGAAAAAGAATGAAAATGACCACCTCATCTAAATTCGCCATGACATGTGAGGTCCCCCAAGGCTCAATTCTTAGACCACAGCTCTTCAATCTCTACATGCTCCCCCTGGGTCAGTTCGTATACACTGCAGATGACACCCAGGTCTACCTAGCTTCATCACCTAGTTACTGTAGTCCCCAAGACTCACTCTGTCATTGTTTGTAGCAAGTTAATGACTTGATGCAGTCAAACGTCCTCCAGTTACACAAAGACAAGACTTATGGTCTTGTTATTGTCTTTGGAAAAAGGAAGGATAGGATGGAAGTTACTGCTCAACTTGGCTCCAGAGGAAAAAAGACCCAGGTTAGCTCTTTCCAAAACAGCTGAGACGCAACTGTAGCTTATTCAGAATGCTGCTGCTAGTCAACAAGAACCAAGAGAACCGAGCACATCACTTCTGTTCTTAAATCTCTACACTGGTTACCAGTAAACTACAGAATTGATTTCAAAGTACCTCTACTAGTTTATAAATCACTCTGTGTTGGCATGGGGCCAGAATACGTGCAAGATCCCCTAACAGACTTGCCCATCTCTTGTAGGACCTTAGCGGAAGCACAAAAATCCGATGAATCCCTGAAACCCTATTTTGCGCTGGTTGGTGTGGCTCCGATATCCCCCGTGGGTCAGACTTTGAATGTGATTGAGGGTGACATTTTGTTTGGCCTCTGGACTCCGGCCTCGGCAAAAGGTTCCGATTGGGCCCAAGTTAAACAGGTTGTGGTCCCTGAAACTTTGCGGAATTATGTTCTCTCGTTGGCTCATGAGTGTGAGTGGGCTGGTCATTTGGGTATAAGTAAGACTTATCTGGCCATCTTGCGCCACTTCTTCTGGCCGGGTCTCAAACGACACGTTTCTGAGTTTTGTCATAGCTGTGCTACTTGTCAGATTGTGGGAAACCCAAATCAAACGATTCGACCAGTTCTATTACATCCAACCCCTGTGGTTTCGACCCCCTTTGACCACATCGTCATAGACTGTGTAGGGCCTCTTCCTCCATCTAAGTCAGGCCGTAAATATTTGCTAACCATTATGTGTTCTGCCACTCGTTTTCCGGAAGCTGTTCCTTTGTCCTCCATCACCACGTTTGTAATAAAATCTTGTTTTTATGCGACGCTCACCTTGTTATTATTTCACCCGCACACCAATTTTGTTACTTCCCCATCCTCATCTCTCCTAAAGAGCCGGGGTCATAATAATAATAAGTTAAAGTGCTTAATTTCTTCATTGATGGACTCAATCACCGAGAAAACAATCCAAAGCCCTTTTCAGACAGACATTCTGGAACATTTGTGGACAATTCAATCCGGTTTTTAACCGGAACTGTGTTTTCAGACACACCACTTTTGTACCGGAACTTGTCCTTTCGGCTGCGTTCACACAGCAGGGAAAAGTTCCAGATGTCTGACGGCGGCGGGGGGGGGGGGAGAGAATCGGACTCATGTTAAGAAGAAGAAGAAGAAAATATTTCTATAGCGCCTCTCAAGATAAAAATCACGAGGCACTTAAGCATAATTCTGCGCATACGAAGACGCATAAGAGACCTGGATGATGAAGCTCAATGGTTAAAGGAATCACTGAAGCGGTGTGAAGCGCTCCGTCGCGCGTCTAGGCGGTACCGTAGGAGGCGAGCTGCCGTGGTTCGCCGCATGCTACAGGAGCGGGCTATCTAGGTGCGCACGGCGTCCCCCGGTCCCCTCCTCCTCCTCCCCCTCCCCCTTGTCCGGAACTTTACCTCCCCAGTCTGAAGCAGCCACCCTGTCCATAACAAGTCCGGATCTGTTACTAGGGGCTTCGTCCGGATAAATTCCGGAACACATTATCCGGATGTTTGTATTCAGACAGAAAGGTCTTACGGACAGATTCCGGAACATTTCTGTTTTTCATGGCCTGTCTGAAGGGGGCTCAATAGTTTTTTTTCTTTCAAATACGATTGGTCTCTTGTATCTGTATGCGGATTGCCTGCATTAGCTGCAGAAAGGACATGGACGGGAAACCGATTAAGTCAGAAAAGGTCAGTCTCTTCAATGTCACAGGGAAAGTTAGCATTCATGGTCTCGTCCACCTTGGCCTGTGATCGCGGAAGGCAGTCTTGATCTTGTGTCCAGGAGAGAGCAGAGTGCGCCTCGGCGTGTGGAAGCTAACTGTAAGCATTAGCAACTACACAACGTTAGACAGGAGGAGCTCAGAAGTAGGGATGGGCAACATAAACAATATAAGGTAGAAACAAAATAAAATTAGGTAATGATAAGAGTTTTTGGCTTTATCGCAATACCGCGATATCGCAATAACACGTGACGTCACTAAGACGTGCACCCTGCTGACATTGGGACAACAGAATGGCAGTGACTGCAAGCATGGAGTGGGCGGAGAAGGAGGCCTATATGCCTCAAGTGGCATATATTTGCCACATGAGGATATTTAAAAGCATGTAATTTTGACATATATAAACAGAGGAAAAAATATATCGCAATATATATCGTTACCGCACATGCTTCAGATTATGTTGCAATATAGATTTGAGGCCTTATCGCCCAGCCCTACTCAGAAAGTAGAACTGGTTGTCCTGTAATCAGAATGTTGCAGGTTAGATCCCGGCTCCGACCAAATAATGCTGCTGTTGTGTCCTTGGGCAAGACACTTAACCCGCCTTGCCTGCTGGTGATGGTTGGGGGGACCAGTTTCACCAGTGTTCGGCAGGCCTCGCCAGTCAGTGCGCCCCTGGGCAGCTGTGGCTACATCTTAGCTCATCCCCACCACCATGTGAATGTGTGTGTGAATGGGTGGAGTTGCTAATGCTAACGGTGAGCCACTACAAGCCGAGATGTTTTTTGCTCTCTCTCTCCTGGACACTAAATCAACAACTGCCTTGCATATCGTAAATTAAAATGAGTAAGTCCACGATCGCTAATTTTCAGTGTGACATGGAAACTAGCGCTTTTCTATTCTGAGCATTTCTTCGTCTATATTTCTGTAAGTGGCTAATGCAGGAAAAATGGGAGTAGAAGACCATTTTCACATTTAGCCTGCATGTGAAACTCAGAGTGATCGATCATATCTCAAAAATAAGTCAAAAACAGTTTCTCAGTGAACTTGCTCTTTAAAAAACGAGTGAATGAGACGTTTAAGCAACAGCACAATTCCTTTGTTGGTTTTAAAGTAGCTAAACGGCTGTTAAAATCCTTGAAAACTGAAGCAGAGTACCAGTTTTACTACCCAATATAAAACAAGAATTTTAGATTTAGGATTGTATTTTTTGGTTGGGAAACTCTCAGAATGCATATTGTTCAGGTGATTCCATGAGAATACTTACCGCACGAGCAGCCATGGTCATGCCGATGCCAGTAACAAAGGTTAAATAGTAGCCTGGGTACACCCCGTGCCACATGGCGGACAGCAGGAAGGTGGCTGCTGTGGGGTTGACGGGACATCGCTCGTAACAAACCCTGAGAGGAACATCGACATTTAGGACTCACATGAAACAAGTTAAAATAAATTTTCTAAATTTTTAATCCCCAAATAAAAAAAAAAACTATCTACCACAGAATTTTCTTTTACCTTTTGAGCCAGTGAGCTGTTTGAATATTCCAGTTATCTAGAAACAGCTTAAAACTTGTGGCAAACTGAAAGTAGATCCACAACAAAATATTAAAGCATTCCTTTAAAAAGCATATGTGTGTATATATTGTGGGGGAAAAGCTCATAAATGGATCCAAACCTCTATGTCCAGAATTCTGAGATTAGAAATCAGGTCCCACCGTGGGGAGCCATCTTTGTTGTAGCCATTGAAACCAAATCCCGCAGCATTGTTGATGGCATCAGCTGCAGGGGAAACAGACAAGTGGCTCTGAGAATGATTAAACATTCTTATTGAGATCTGAAATGAACTGTACGTCTTAGTACAAGGAATATAGTTCATAATATCACCACTAGAAGGCAGTGTGGTATCAAGAAACTGCATTAAATAAGAGGATTTATTTTGTTGATTAATAATGAAATTTTCTGTGAGATCACTCCATTAAAAACAGATAAACAACAGAACATTAACACACAAATCTAAAGTATGTGTTGTTTTTGCTGCTCACATTTGTCTCATCATAAAACTCTAATCTTCACCAAACTGGAAACATAACATTTAAGGTCAAATTTATGTACGACGGAATGTATCTGAGAAATAGAGTAACTTAAATAACTTATAGATGAAAAAGTCTAAAATCTCAAACAAATTTTAAGTGTTGTTGTTTTTTTGTTTTTTAATAAAACTGTATTAATCTACAAAAAGTCCCCAATGATGAGTCAAACTCACCAAGAGTCCACACAAAGTAGTACTTTGGCCTCAAAGCCAACATTGCCAGGTAAAGGTAGGTGACCTGGAGATAAAAAGGCGCTGAACTGACAAAGCTGTCATTTATGGAGTAGTCCACGGGGAGCAGCTTGTACAGTGACAGATAGATGACCAGACAGATGGCACATGTGCACAACTTGGAGATGACAGCATTCTGGGTGAATAAAGGGAGTTAGATTACAATGGGAAGCAGGAGACCGAGTGAATTTTTACCAAAACGGATCACAACACAAACATATCTAAGTCGCACCTTTGGTGAAGGCTCGGTCTTGATCAGCTTCACATCCTTGCCGTCGACGTTCTTCAGCTGCAGCTGCTGATAGCTCGTCCCTTCGATGAAGGCCGTATATTCCTTGTAGGAACACGTCGGCCCTGCCAGGATGCCCATGAAGTTGCAGTTGTAGCTCAGATACTCCAGCAGGCTAGGCATACGGCTTGGTGGTAGGAGGAAAAATAATGAAAGGAAATAAAATTATGTGAGAAAACATTTTTATGAAAGCTTCCTTTTTGCTACGACTGTTTCACTCAAAACATGCAGATAAAAACAATCAAAGACCTCGACTGATCCTTTCTGCTTTTGTGCTTTTCCGTCTAAGTCTAGATCGAACAGCCTGAACACGAGCTCGTTTTGACTTTTAATTCGTTCACCTTCCCAGTGGCTATTTCAGTGTCTGTTGGTGACTCAGTTAAGCCTGGTTTATGCTTCTCCATCAGCTCCGCAAGGGACAGACACGCACGGACTGACGGAAGCGTTTTGCTCTTTTACTTCTCCGTCTCCTGGAGAGTGTTGCAAAGCAATTGACCGGCAGGACAACAGAGGGCGTAGCGCTGTTCTGTGGTATCCTGTCATGTATCGGTCCAAGATCGAGTGTTTATATTGTGTTTTTTTGTGTATATAAGAGACTTTTAACACGGACATATTTGTCTCTCATTCTCCCACCGCTTCATGCGCTCCCCACCTCTAAACCCACGTTTCCTGTCATTTCCGTCCACAGATAGAACGCTTGATGCGCATCTTTTCACTCCTCCAGTCACGGGAGGATGAAACGTTCATATTTTTAGAGTTTTTTCGCGAGGTATTCTTCAAGCTTCTCCGTGTCTGCCGCTAGTTAAACTCGGCTCTTTTTGCAATGGCGGCGCTGTAAACAGCGGCGTCCTGACCAATCACAAGCTTGCGTAATCCGTTTCGTTCGACGGATGTTTAAAAAGTGGGCTCGACTCCATATGTACTTGCGTGCCTGCCGGATCCTTACGCAAGGACGGATAATGGCGTTGCGTGTCTCCGCACTGACGCAGACGGAGAAGCATAAATCAGGCTTTACCCAACAAACGCTTGTATAAAACAAGGATGACTCTGAGGGTCGCTAAATTCCAAGTGAATTTATTTATTTCAGACACCAGATCAAATACCGGAGGCTGCAAAAAGGGTTTACGTGAAGGCAACTGGACTTCTTTAGTTTCTTGAAGACGTTTCGCTTCTCATCCGAGGAGTTTTGTCAGTTCTAACTGGAATACGGGAAGCTGCAAAAGCATTCATTTACAACATACGCGCAGATTTACGTGCACCATGCTTAGATATTTGTTTTATCATTTTGCTTGTTCAGAGCTCTCCTACATTTTGCTCCCATCTGAGTTGGTTGTAATAGTGTGTTTAAAAAAGCTCAACATTTGGAGGATTACAGGCATTCCTACGTTATGATTCACTTGAAAGCTTCAGTTTGTGGTTTCCTGGATGCAGAAAGCTAGCAGCAACCAGATAGCAACCAAACAAGAGGGAATGTGATGATTTCACAAGCAGAATGAGGCCATTGTGGAAATAAATAACCTCATTTTTCATGAGCGCAGCTCATGAATGCTCATCTAAAATCCTGTAAAGTTTTTTTCTCCCTCATTCAGCTTGATTCTAGTGAACTGGTTGGCTAAAGAATCCAAACATACCTGAGTCACATACCTGATAGCAAGGTATTTTTGACTGGAAGTCAGCTGCACTTCCCGTTTGGTCATACCTACAAAGAGACACACATCAGTGGGAAAACACGTGTTGATGCTCACGTTCAAAAGCATCGTTCTGGTTAAATGCTTTTGAATGCAAGGTCGCCATGGTATTGTAGCCAAACCCATCCAGGGTCAGAGATAAGTGAAGATGTGTGAATAGCCCTGCAACGTAAACAAGAAAAGCAGTGTGCTTCACCTCAGAGAAGGTTGCACCTACCGTGGATCGTTCCATTCTTCAGCCTGCTCTTTTATAATAAGGTCCTGTGGCTGAGCAACTCATACTATGTAAGAAAAAGCTAGATAAACATGTTCTTATACTCCATTATGAATTTAAAAAAATACTTTTCCACTTTGTCACAGCAACGTGTGTGAATGTAGTAGACTTCTTATCAGAATCAGAATCAGATTAGGTTTATTGCCATTGTCTGTGAACAAACAATTCACAAACTAGGAACTTGCTTCGGTACTAACGTGCTATATATAACATGAATAATATAATTAAAAATAGAATAAAGTAGAATAAAATATAATAAACTAGCATAAAACTTTGCTATAAAAAAGACAGGTAATGGTAATATGGCCGATAACGTGACGTTATGTCAAGCACAGAAGACGAGCATGGTTGTGTGTTTATAAGCTGTTCACAAGTCTGACGGCAGATGGAAAGAAGCTGTTCTTATGGCGAGAGGGTCTGGTCTGGATTGACCGTAACCTCCTGCCTGAGGGAAGCGGCTCAAAAAGTCTGTGACCCGGGTGAGAAGGGTCAGCTGCTATCCGACCTGCACGCCCCCGAGTTCTGGAGACGTACAGGTCCTTTATTAAAACAAACACTGCTCAAGTGATCTTTGAAGTCTTGAACACTAACGTTTAATCTAAAAACACAAAATCAGGTTAAGTATCTATGTTTTATGTTTCTAAATCCCATTTCAATCAGGATGACTGACACACGTGCTCCGACCATTTCCATAAATCTGTCTTTTTTTGTTTTTCATCAATGAAACAGATTGTATATTGTAAAATTTTGATGCTTTATTCAAAGAGTTATTGACTTCAATGCATAAAAGTGTTTTACTACCTTTCTAAAAGACTTTTAGGCTAACAATATCTAATATGCTATATCACAACATGCCCTATGGGTTATAAATTGTAAGTCGCTTTGGATAAAAGCGTCTGCCAAATGAAAATAAATAAATATGCCAACATATGATTTTATTCTTTTATAATGTGTAAAAGATGCATATTATATTATATACACACACGCTTTCTCCTAGTCTTTACTATACTGAACTCCAATTTTTAATTTTTATACCAGTCAAGGTGTTTTAGTAACAGCAGCAACTTCTGACGCCCTAAAAACCTCAAATCCCGGTCAGCCTGTGAAGGACGACGTGGACTTTTGCTGCGCTGCCTTAAAGATCTGCAGCGTTTCAGTCTCACAGGATCGTCTCCGTTCATGCCTCACCTCCAACCAAAGCTGCGATCAGTAGTTAACACAGTGCTAATTTTTGTTGAACATCTGACATGAAACCGTTACAAAGAGAGAAAGAGAGCACACCTGATCCCTTACATAACCATGCTGATGCTCTCTTTCTGGTCCACTACTCCAGTTCAACAGAAACGTCTCAAAAACTGAGCTTTTTTAAAACTCCTTAGAGAATTCAACTGATGTTTTCACTTCCGGCATTTCTTTTTTATTGTTATTTTAAAGAAGCACACTGTGTTAATGAAAAAATAAACATCACACTTTTCTTACCGTCGTGAATTTCAAATGCCATGCTGGTGATCTTCTGTGTTATAACCATCATGGGTCTGATGATGGAAACAGACGGATTATTTCGCTTTTAAAATTGTTTTTATTATCATTTATAACATATCTAACACTTTCATTACAATTATGCTTTCTATAGTTTAAATATTAAAACATTTAAATCACAGATACACATTTGTTTACAATCTATAGTTACATGTTTAATCATCAACTGTATCCAGTTATTCAACAAGTTACCCAATTTCATCACCATCCCATATTAATTTAGCTTTGCTTTCTTTTTAATTACATCATTTAACTAATGGACTTAGATACCAATTTATTCAGTAATAATAGTAACAGTCAGCTGCTGCTACACAATGGATCCTTTCCTCCCAGATAATTACAGGCTTTTTTACTTTCTGGAGCTAATCTCACTATTATTCTCTTTTCTGTAAACCCTAATTTGCATCAATGTTGGTGAGCCCTCCTCGTATCTCCTGAACTCATTCTCCTTTAGAGATCGGACCTTTTCTTTTCTGCAACTTGAGAGGTTGTATGCATAAAAATTGATGGCAGGAGCATCAAATTACGAAGCAGAGATTTTAATTTCTGCAGCACCTTTGAAATCATAAAAGCATGTGCGTTTGATATTTTCAAGAAAAACAGATGGTCAGCCAACATCGCTAAAGGAGTGTATATACTATATATATGCCGCCACTGAGGCAGTGTGGGTTTGCTTTAGGTTGCTTAGCAACTAGCCACCCCCACCCTGCTGGGAGCACAGGCTGTCTGCTTGAATTGTCAGACAGTCTGGAGGAGCTAAAACCAACCACAAGGAACTCTAGTCCCTGTCAACGTCCCCCTGTGAACACAGCTGAGCCATGACACGCTCTTGTTTCTGTTTAGCTCGGAGCGTTTGAGCTGTTTCCAACGTGCACCCTACTCCTACTGCAAATGTGTAACTTCAGCATGATTTACGCATCATCTGGGATTAAAATTTCACATTTAAAAATGAGCCGTGGCGCTGGAGAGGCTTACCCCGTAAAATCTGCAGAGTACATCCCGTAGTCAAAAACATAGACTCTTGTGATCTGACAGCATATCAGGTAACCGAGTGTCACGATGAAGCAGTACCTGAACAGAAAGGGAAAGAATATTATGAATTAGAGAATACCACGAGTCAGCATCTGTAAAGTAGAAAAATGGCCATTTTAATGATAAAGAGTTCAAAAACTGGAGAAAACTGATTTAATAATGAGGCTTTGTTCATGAAAAAGACTCTGGACAACACAACCTTTCACAAGAAAGGCCAGCGCTTATGGTACAAAGCCACTGCAGAGCCAGCCCAAGACGTAAGCTAGCTACCGCCAACAATAAGATATTTGTGTCACTCTGAGACACCAGCAAGAGCAAGACTGCGAAGGACAAAAGACACAATCTGGTCTTTGAGAGCAGACCGTATCTGAAGAAATCCAAGACATCACCTGATTCCAGCTGCCAAACATCTGTCCAGATGGGCGTATTCTCAAACTTTCACATTAAGACTTGCAGCTAAAAAACCACAAAACCCAAAAAGTCCACAGCAAATAGGAGACAACAGTTATTTAGTCCTTTTTATGTGCTCTGAGGTTTCTCTGATTGTATCCAGCCCCCACTTGGCATCTCTTCAAGAGTAGCTTCCAGGACGTTTCTCAGCATCCTTCTCATTTGGGAGATGACATGGCAGTGGTGGTCCTATTTTCAGATCAACCTCAAAGGCAGCAGCTCACATGAGTACAATACAGGCCAAAAGTTTGGACACACCTTCTCATTCAAAGTCTTATCTTTATTTTCATGACCATTTACATTAGGAGATTCTTACGGAAGGCATCAAAACTATGAATGAACAAATGTGGAGTTATGTACTTAAGCAAAAAAGGTGAAAGAACTAAAAACATGTTTTATATGCTATTTAAGTGCAACCCTTTGCTCTGATTACTGCTATGCACACTCTTGGCCTTCTCTTGATGAGCTTCAAGAGTATGCCACCCGAAATGGTTTTCCAGTCTTGAAGGACTACCTCTTGAAGCTCATCGAGAGAATGCCAAGAGTTATTGAGGAGGTTTTTAAAAAGTCAGCAGATGGCAGAACAAAGGCATAACAAACTGGAGGTGTATGACTCACGTAGCCCAACATCCATTGATGTTTTCCATATGGTTTTATTTCCAAGCATCAATCCTTGTAAAACAAAAAACAAGAATTTTTACGAGCCCACCCCTTGCTTGGATGTCTGGGCTCCAGTGGCAGCTCTTCAATTCAATTCAATTCAATTAAAAATACTTTATTATTCCCAGAGGGAAACTGATTGCTGTAGTAGCTCAGAATAATAATAATAATCAGGTCATCAAAGAGTTATTGTATATTACAATGGCTGTTGGCAGCTAGGATCTCCAGTAGCGGTCAGTGTTGCAGCGAAACTGAAGAAGCCTCTGACTGAAGACACTCTTCCGTTGTCGGACAGTCTTGTGAAGAGAATGCTCAGGGTTGTCCATCATTTTCTTGATTCTCTGGAGAATCCTTCTTTGCATTATCTCCTCCAGTGGTTCCACGGTCGTCCCCAGAACAGAACCAGCCTTTGTTGTTAGGCTGTTGAGCCTTTTCAGGTCCCTGCTTCTGATGCTGTTACCCCAACAGACGATGGCTGAAGAGATTACACTCTCAACAACAGACTTGTAGAAGATCTGCAGCATTTTGCTACAGACACTGAAGGACCTAAGCGTTCTCAAGAAGTGCAGTCTGCTGTGTCCCTTCTTGTAAACGTCTTCGCTGTTCTTTCTCCAGTCCAGTCTGTTGTCCAGGTGAACTCCAAGGTATTTGTATTCCTCAACCACCTCCACTTCTTGTCCCATGATGGTAACGGTGTTTGACTCCACCCTGTTTCTTCTGAAGTCTAAATCATCTCCTTTGTTTTGTTCACGTTCTGAGATATGGTCCTGCAGCCACGTCTCAGTGAAACACATAAAACTGCACTGCCGATAATCTGGCCGAGTCCTTGAAAGGGCTTGGAGTTCAGCCATCTTGTTGGCCAGTGATCTCACATTGCCCATTATGATCGATGGAAGAGATGGTTTGAATTTCCTCTTTCTCTGCCTCCGTTTTGCTCCCGCTCTGCACCCACGCTTCTTGCGTTTTAGCTCATTTGGGATGTGTGGCTTCAGTTGAGGTATTATTTCAGCCTTCCCAATGTTAATTAGCTGCTCCCAATTGTAAACCAGCTTGTTGCCATGGTTACGCATCATAACAAATGCTCAAAAAGTGAAAAAATAGCAGTAAAAATACTTTAAGCTTCACAGCACCAGAGACAGAAAAGTAAAATGTCCAAAAAAATACAATTTTTCTTGAGAAACTAGAAGAAAAAAATGTTCAAAAAAGGCTAAACTTACATAAAGTCAACAGAGATACTCCAACATGCAGCCACCCAGAGCAGCGCAGTTCAGAAACGTGCCATCTCAACTCTGCCATCGGCTGATGTGAATTGGTGCTGTGGTCTCCTTACAAGCTCTAGATAGTGTTTCCTGTGGATGTGTATTCTTGTCAGAGCAGGGAACTAAATAAAGGAGCACTATCTCGTTATAATGGGAAACTCTTCGTATGAGTCAAGTATCTTGTTATAACAAAAACATTCTCATTATAACAAGATACTGGTCCTTTATTTTCTTGCTCTGACAGTAATGTGCTTCCGTAGATTCTACCCTCAGTGAGTAACTGTTTGGTCATTTGTCAATGTTGATCAAAAACAATAGCCATTAAGATTGTTTCTTCATGATCAAGCGGCGCTAATGGGGGTTGTGTATTGGCATATGATATGATAACAATATGGGGAGCAAATACAATATTTTGCTATAAGAAAAGTCAGATGACATTTAACATTTTTAAGACAAAATTTCATTTAAAAACTCTGGCGGGACGTTTCCAAGACAAATCCAGTGCTATTGCCAGATCTTGTTCCGTCAGAATGAAAGTGGTAAAACTGGCTGCCACCTAGCAATCACAGTTTAAATTGCACCACACGGAAGAAAAGCAGTAAATTCTGAGTAAAGTGGAGATCGACAGGCCAATTGGTGCTGCATCTGCAGTGGTGTGGGCGTTGTACCGATCTGTCGTGGTGAAGAGAGAGCTGAGGCGGAAGGCAAAGCTCTTGAGAACGAGATTGCAGATGGAAGCAGCCAAAATGAGTTTCCTCCGCACGGTGGCTGGGCTCTCCCTTAGAGATAGGGTGAGAAGCTCAGTCATCCGGGAGGGGCTCGGAGTAGATCCGCTGCTCCTCCACATCGAGAGGAGCCAGTTGAGGTGACTTGGGCATCTAGTTAGGATGCCTCCTGGACACCTCCCTGGTGAGGTTTTCCAAACAAGCCCAGCCGGGACAAGAACTAAAGGAAGACCCAGGACACACTGGAGGGACTATGTCTCACGGCCGGCCAGGGAACGTCTTAGGATTTCCCCGCAGGAGCTGGTCCAAGTGGCTGGAAAGAGTGAAGTCTGGGCCTCCCTGCTTAGGCTGCAGCCCCCACAACCTGACTCCGGATAAGCGGCCGAAAAAGGATGGATGGCTTTTAAATATCGATTCAGTATCATAACACAAAAAGTTGTGATATTTCTGTGCATCAATATTCTTTACACCTCTAAGCCTTAATAACTAAAAATATCTATAATGGAAGCAGGTTAGTAACTATGTTGACCTAAACTTTAGCTTTTTGATATGTCAATAAACTAATTTACAATTTACCAAAAATAAAAGACAAAACATCTATGAACATTTTCATTTAAAAGGAAATAATTTCATCCTAGGACAACAGCTGGACACAACCGTATTATTGAGTTTGGTGGACAGGTACAGCTGCAGGTAAGGGTATACAGTACAATGGCAATATGGGGGAAAAAGCTTCAACAAATACATCTCAGGCCAAGATATAGGGCTGTGTACGCTGGAGATGCCTTGAGGCATGCTGCCTGTTGGCTCAAAATGTTTGCACAGATTCAGTGGAAATTTCCATCTGTTCTCACACACGACTGTGATGCAAAATTTAGCACACGTGTTCACAGCTAGTCTTTCCCTGTAACATTAACCCAGGAATTGGATTCTTAACTGGACATGTCTCCATGATAAGAAAAGTTTTACATCTCCTGCATGAAAATAAATTGAGACAAAGCACAAAGCACACAAAAATCATTAGAGGATCCCATTTTTCGGCATAATGCAAATTATGTTCAAATGAAGCATGACGGCACTCTAACTCATCATTATTCTGTTTTGGCTCATCCTCTAGTTCCCGTACCTTCTCCGAGACTCTGATTGTAATTCTGTCACAGTCTAATAATTCACTGGTCCCACCTTTTCTGACTCTTTTACAGACCTCTGTTTTGCTCCTTGTCACCAACCAGTAGGCAGTGCTGTGTTCACATCTGAAGAGAGGGAACAGCATCTAGAACATTCCCACTCTGCTCACCACATCCAAGAAATGAGCTCGTCTGAGAAAGCAACAGATGAGGGAAATATGATGCCTTCCACTAAACAGAGAGCTTCCAGTCAGACTTGAGAAAGTCTATATTCAATTCCCAGTCGGGGCTTTTTGCAGCTTTGTAAGGCTGGAAGTCCTCACTGAACATGTTCACCTCAGGGGTTGGCCGCCTCAGGTGGGGAACAAAAATAGTCAAGTTATGCCAAAGTGAGATAGATGTGAGAGTGTTGTACTGTACAGAGTTTGGTCTTGATGTGTAATAAAAAAAGGCTTAACACCAGAAGAGAAATGCGGAGAGGGGAAAAAGTATCTAAGGCTTTAAACGTGTTATTTACAACAACTCTGACTTCTCCTCGCCATCTCTGGTGCTGTTGTTCACACACAAAACAACAATTTGTGAAAACATAAAGTTGCCTTGCATCAACATAGACAGCAGTAGCTCAGGAGGTAGAGCGGGTTGTCCAGTAATCGGAAGGTTGCAGGTTCGATCCCGGCTCCAACACAGAATTCTGCTGTTGTGCCCTTGGGCAAGACATTTAACCTGCCTAGCCTGAAGGCGGTGATTGGAGGGACTGATGGTGCCAGTGTATGGCAGGCCTTTCCTCTATCAGTGTAGATACATTGTAGCTCATCATCCCCAGCGTGCGAATGTGTGTGTGCATGGGTGGATGACTGATTGTGTTGTGAGGCGCCTTGGGGGGTTGTTTAACCCTACATAGGCGCTATACAAATACAGGCTATTTATCATTCAAATTCTAGATGTTACATGTGAGCTCCAACATTCTTTGTCATTTTCCTTTCGTCCAACAAGGTCCTTAGCAGTAGCTCGGGCTAGGGTTAGCTTTAACTAGGAGTAGCGTTGTTTGGTGGTTAGCATTACGTCGAACAACAATACATTTTCTACGTTCGAGTGCATCTGATCTCATGATGTGTTAAAACTAGCTTTCCTCCTCTATAGGGAGCCCAATCTCCTCCCTTGAATGAATGAAAGAATGAATGAATGAATGAATGAATAAATGAATACAAGTCAAAGGGGCTAAAGGAGCCCTTTTCTAATCCGCTTCGCCTTATGCCCTGGATATGTTGTAATTCAGTTTAAATGAAGAGTAATGAAATTTGTTTTGACCACGCCAGTCACCAACTTTGAGATTAATCAGCTTGCAAAAGTTTGTAATTAGCATGACTACAAGTCCGACATCAGCACGTCGCATATATGACGTCACCACAGAATCCTGTCCCCTACACCTACAGGCAGGCAGGGATTAACCGGTTTGACTATTAACCGTGGTTAACCTCTCGTAAAAACGTCTCCAATGCGGCTTATAAAAAAAAACAAAAAGACAGTAGCGCCGCTCTCATGAACAAATACAAAAGTGAGACTGAACGTGCGCATGCAGCAGAAGCAGTACTAGTGACAACCATAGGGACTGATCCATTCCCACCTAGGAAGCGGTTGAAGTCTCCTGTGTGGGAATTTTTCATATATTAGACATATTCCCACACTGCAGATGAGAAGGCGTATCTAATAGTGATATAGAATGAGGTGACCTCCTGTGCAGTCATGTCAAGGGCAGTCCGAAGAGCAAAAACTTTAGCAGGATCAACATGTACATTCAAAGGACAAATGCATAGGCCAGCAGTTAAACCAACACTGCTGAGGATCATTTGCTATGCAAAAATGAGACCATAACCTCAGCAAACTTTGACATGTCAGTGTGTCCCATCCCTATTTCTCTCTATTCTCGCTCTGAGCTGCAGCTTCATCCCAGGGTCATGGCAGACGTTACGTTCAAAAGCAAATGTGTTTTTATTGTTCTCATTGGTCAAAAACAAAGAAGTTTGTTAGTTTTACAGAAAATCTTTTTTGCGAAACCTCGCCTGAGGCCAGAATGTCATCGGTTTCTAAATCTTTTTTTGGTTGTCTTTCTGAGAGCAGCTGCTGTTGTGAGCAATGTGGTCTTAGCATCTATTTGTGTGTGTGTGTGTGTGTGTGTGTGTGTGTGTGTGTGTGTGTGTGTGTGTGTGTGTGTGTGTGTGTGTGTGTGTGCTTGTGTGTGTGTGTGTTTACATGAACGTGGTCATCATATTGAGCCATGGACACAGAAGAAAGTCAGGAGGAAAGAATCAGTGTCATGTTAACCCAGGCAGGCAAACTGATTAGAGATGAATAAGAATCATGCAACATTCGTGATTTTAAAAGGGCTTCGGATAACTGAACAAGCATAGGAAGCTGTTAACAAAAACAAAATACTCGTTTGTTTGTTTTTTAGAAGTGCTCTTACTTGTGCATGTGCTCCAAACTGGCAAATATCATCACACCATAGGACAGACCGCTCTGCACCAGGAAATGGAGAGAATACCTGCAGAAACACACATCTTAATAATATATAATAATGCATTTCCTTATAGGCACATTTAGATCTTCGTTTTTTTTTTTTTTTTTTTTTTTACTTTTGCATTCATAACTGACCCTGGCAACTTTTGCTATCCTGCCATGTGAGACCAGACCTTTACAAACACTCATGTCTAGTGACAGATGAGCAACGATATTAATCGTTTTATGTTATCAATTCATTTTCTTGTTCATAAGCTGCATAATTAGCCAATAAAAAGGCACACATTCTACTATAAATATCCACTCCTGGCCCCACTGTGAACCACAGGAGGCCCTGCGCTGTGCACAAACACAAATTAACAAGAGAGGTAGGTGTGTGTGTGTGTGTGTGTGTGTGTGTGTGTGTGTGTGTGTGTGTGTGTGTGTGTGTGTGTGTGTGTGTGTGTGTGTACAACACAAATTAACAAGAGAGGTAGGTGTGTGTGTGTGTGTGTGTGTGTGTGTGTGTGTGTGTGTGTGTGTGTGTGTGTGTGTGTGTGTGTGTGTGTGTGTGTGTGTGTGTGTGTGTGTTTTTACCAACGTCAGGCCCTTAAGGAGAGGAGAGAGGCCACACTGTGTTAGTAGTGAGTCAACAAAGAGGGCAAGGACAGACCAGACGCCGGCAGAGAAAATGTGATTGTATTGTGAGATACATGCATGAATTACTCTAAAATTAAGAAGTGCAAAATAAAGAATAAGAAAAATAAAAATGATGAAAGAAGGAACAACGAATAAAAGGAAACTAAAACCTAAGCCTGGAATAACAAATGTAAAATTAACTCCTTCAGTTTCAATCCTACAACAATTGTTTCTTTTTTCAAGACATTTAGAGAAAGAAAAAAGCTGAGTCTAGCAGAAACACATTCTAAAATAAAGTAACACCTTGTACTATCTATAGGGACCTGTGGTCACTGCACTCTACGAGAAAGAACAGTGTGCTGTGTGCAAACGACAAAAGCTAAAATTAGTAATAGCGTTCTTAAATTCACGTCATTATTATTTATGCCAGTGTTTGCTTGTATGTAAGCCTTTTTTTGATAATTGTAGGCTAAAGTTATCAGGGACCCCCTTATACTCCAGTATATGTGAATATTATTGTATTTCTTCTGTGCCTTTGTCCTTAGAGATGCGATTTCATGTATAAGAACTTGCTGAAAGTTAAAAATACAAATAAATGTGAAAACCACTTAAACACAGTGGCCATTTCTGCTACATTCACTGTGCAAACTCACCGCTCAAATAAAAATAATGTTTTATTGAAGGTTGTTTTCTGTTTGTTGTGATGCTGAGACATTTGTAGCTAGGGATGGGTACCTTTTGACATTTGAATCGATTCGGTACTAATTCCTGGTACCTAGGAATCGATACCGGTACTTAACGGTACCAATTTTCAATACTTTTGAGTGTTTATTATTTTAATTCTCTTTTATAATTAAATATATATTTTTCTCAATATATAACAATATTTGATAAATATCACGATAAATAACATTCAACTGTTTCTATTTTAACATCGTCCTTGTAGTTTTATAAGCTGATAATTAAACTGAAGCAAACATCTTTACTGTGAACTAAATTTACTGTGTATCTTCATTCCTTTTGCCGTCTTTTTTCATTTGATTTTTCCTACTGGGAAGTTAGAATTTCCGAGGAGAAAGCGAACGCACCATTAGCTGATAACAACGGTGGCAATAGAAGCTAACATATCAAGCTAACGTTATCGTAAACAGTTTATTTAGCTGCTGGAGCAGATTAAAACGATGATGCCTAACACTTAGATCGTTGTCGCTGGTTTCATCTTCACCCAATCACCCGTCACATTTAGTAAAGTGAAGCCAAACTTTAGAGCGCGTTCATGTTCTTCTAGTCGGAAATTCGGGGTTCTGAGGAGAAAGCGAACGCACCATTAGCGGAACGGAAGCTAACATATCAAGCTAACGTTATCTTAAACATTTTATTTACCTACTGGAGCAGATTAAGATGAGGATGTCTCACTTAGATCGTTGTTGCTGGTTTCATTATCACCCAGTTGCCCATCACATTTAGTGAAGTGGACCCAAGCTTTAGCGTGCGTTCTTTCTACCCATGCTGCTCTGTTTTCAACTGGTTCGCAGCGAGCGACGACATAACGCTCTTGCGCATGCGCACCTGTCTTGGCAAGTTCTCGTTATGAAGGACGGGTATCGAAACGAGGCACCGTTTGAAACGACGTGAATCGGTGCTCGGTCGGTACTATGTAATTCGGTCGGTACCTTAAAAAGTACCGAATTCGGTACCCATCCCTACTTGTAGCACATCGCTTCAGTGGAGCTGTGTTAGCTGATGTTTGCTCTTCAAGTATATTTTAGTGTACATATAATAAATTACTAAATACTAAGTTGTTACTTTGCACATAAGGTTACTGCAGCATTTTCCGCTTTCAGTAGACAACATAAACACTTATGCACTCCAAAACTTTTTTCAGCTCCTGATGCCTTTGTTGATTTTAGGTGTACCATAACAAAACCAGGCCCCTACAGCAGAAAACACGAGGGTTCAAAACAATGACATCTGCCCATCCTAACAAACAACATACCCAAAACAACCATTATGACCAGTAACAGATTTATGTGGTAGACGAGCCCCGGTGACAGTGGGAGCGTCACACCACTGACTAGCTTGCAGTAGCACCTGGGAATGGATAGATTAGTATTAGTTGGTATAACATTATTTACAAATGTTCTGGTTTCTTATTGAACAACAAATTGCTGAAAAAGGTTATGGTACAAAAAACACAACAAAACAACCAACCAACCAACAAACCAAACAATCAGACAGACAACCAACCAACCAACAAACAAACCAAACAACCAACCAACCAACAAACAAACCAAACAACCAACCAACCAACAAACAAACCAAACAACCAACCAACCAACAAACAAACCAAACAACCAACCAACCAACAAACTAACAAACCAATCAGACAGACATCCAGCCAACAAACAAACCAAACAATCAGACAAACAACCAACCAACCAAACAATCAGACAGACATCCAAATAAACAAGCCAAACAATCAGACAACCAACAAACAATCAGACGGACAACCAACCAACCAGCCAACCAACAAACCAATCAGATAGACAACCAACCAACCAAACATTTGCGTAAATACTGTAAAAAAATGAGAGTCATAACTGTTCACATTTACTCATGAATCATTTCTTAACTCTAAAATACAGGGGGGAAAAAAAGACATCTTGTTAGAGGGTGAGTGAGAAAACAAAGGGTTTAAACTTATTAAATAATATCCAACAGAGGGCTGAGGTTAGCTGTCCCCTCAGCTTGGTCTGGATGTCTGGCATCCCTTATACATCCACACCAGGAGCACTGAGAGGCGCTCTGCTAGATATCAGCAGAGCTCTTTATTACTGAGAAAAACTGTTTCATATATCAGCTACAGCCAGTTTGCTTTGGCAAAGATAAAGAGAGCAGAGGAGGATTATAGAAAAGAGGAAGGGCATGAGTGACATGTAACACAACAGTTTAAAGCCCACCCCTGTACAAGCCAACTTGAAAATGCAAGAGCAGGAGCTGAAAAAAGTTTTAATTTAAAATAAAAAGTGTTAAACAGTAAACCAGAGAAACACATTTTATTAGAATCATGAATAGAATTTAAAAATATACATTGATTATTAAAATCGTCATTGAAATGCTCAAGTAAATTTTTTGAGGATTATGAAAAAGCATGCTGGGAAATAAAGTTAAATGATGATTAAAAGAAACCGATGTGGTAGAAGTGGACACTTTATTATACAACATGTCATTTCATTACATAACATTACATAATATAGACCAATAACTGAACCATGAGAAGAAATCTAGAAAGCATTTGGAAAAGTGTTAAAGGAAATTCAAACAAGGCCACGAGCTGCAGGAAAAGAAAATCACTCTCAGTGGTGTATGAAGACATTCTGAAGGAGGAAGCAGGGAAGAAAGGAAGGAAGGAGGACGGTAATCTGTGGGATTTACAGAAGGGTGACTCACCAGCCAAAGCAGAAGAGAGCCAAGTAGAAGCCCAGAAGAGTTGCCACAAAATGCCTGATGAAGGGACTGGTTTTATCTGGATGGAGATAGATCCGAAACCACACAGCCATCAGCAGGGCGAACAGCTGACACGCCACAAAGTTGACCTGCATAGAGAGATGCACAAAAGAAAGTAAGAAGGCCGGTCTCAAAGTCCATTCGATGGGTTTCACTCACATGAGAAAGATTTGACACAGATGATCTGATACTACTGCAGGTGTTCCACCATGCTGTGTTTACGTCTACATATGTCCTTTCAGCAAAAGCTGTGATGACTCAGGGATGATGTTTAACTTCCTGTTAATGTTTGTCCCATGCGGCCCAACTACTCACCACTGCTACACTTCACACTTCAACAGAAAACTTAAACGTGTCAAAGAATAAATAAATAAATCTCTGCCTCAAAATGTACAAAACAAACAAAGCTAATGCATCCGCTCAAAGACAAAATAGGACACTTATCCACTAAGTCCATGTTTGTTTGACGTCCTGTTAAGTGGTGCATGTCTGCACATACAATGGCTCACTAATGTATATAGGTCATGTTAACAGATCTGTTTGGCTGAAGGCAGTGAAAGGCTTGAGACGCCATCCATTATCTATGGATCCTGCATGATTAATGAAAACGAAGGGGAGAGGGACAGATATAGCCCAAAGTACGTAGGTCCACTTGTTGCCATGTGTTGTAGTGACCAGTCATCTGCAGCCCTAGTCAATGTTACATGAGGTATAATAGATACAACTGGGATTTATGTTTGCCACATGAAAGCTCGAGTAATATTCTTTTACAGGTATGTCGACAATGACAAAAACAAAGCAAACTGTCTTAGGCCATCTACACATGTAACCAGGTTCTTGTAAAATCCTCCCACGCCTTCTAGGAAAGCATCCAATCCACCTCATTTTTAGCTAATACAACAAAAAAATAAAGGAAAATCCAGTGCTTTGTGAAGATCAGTCATTGGTATGCGTAGCTGGCAGTAGTTCCCCAAATCATCGGTGTCTTTGCCCAAAAACACTCCTCAGATGCGTTATCTCTAGGTGGCGGACAATAACCATCCTTAACGTCTTCCTTCACCTGGGGTTTTCTACATACAAGTAATTGTACTTGTAAAGACGAGCGAGTGTAAACACAAGTTAGAAGAGTCCCTCCGACCTCTGTTAACCACATGGGAGAGGAAACCCGTCTGGACCTGGAGCTTCCTATTAGGCATGGATTTAAGAGCTTCCTGGAGCTCAGCTGATGTTAGTGGCGAGTCCAGGACTGTAGAAGTGTGAGCATGAGGGAGGGAGTGTGCGACTGTGTTTGTGTATGACTGTATATGTCAGGTGGGGCCTTTGACTCCTCTCTTCTCCTGGGACTTCTTTTGGTGAGATAGATCTTCGTCTCCCCTCCCCCTGTCACACCTGGTGTGGAGTGCGGTGTCTTGGTCTGCCTGAATGTTCGTGGCTCCCGGGTCAGGGGGTTTAAGATTTTTGGCGTCTGCCTGATCAATCCTGGTGGCTGTCTGGTGGGTCTGGGTCCCTGGGCTCTGCTGGGTCCCCGGCGGGGGTGGTCGCCCCTGGGTCCCGGGTCGCTGGGTCCCAGGCTCTGCCGGTTAGGGGGGTGGGAGGCTGCGGGCGGGCCTGTGGGCTTGCCACTGATATCTCCCGGGACTCTGCCGGCTGCTGGTTGAGGCCCCCCTGGGCGATCCTCTGTGCCTCTTGAGGGGGGCAGGGGCCTTTCTGGTTGCAGTCTCCTTGGGGTTCCTGTGTTCTGGGGCAGCGCCTGGATCTCTGGGGCTTGGAGCTCCCCCCGTCTCCTACACATCTTTGGGGGGCAGATCTGCGGTCCCTCACACTCTCTATTGGACGCTTTTATAGAGAAACATTACATAAACAAGCGCATGTACACACACAGGTGCTCACATGGTGCTCTCATAAGTATGGGCTTGGGCACGTTCAATACATGTCTTAAGGCTGTCGTTGCCACTAAATGTACTATGATTTATTATCGTGTGATTGTTTAGTTAAACAATGCTGATTGTATATTTCTTCAAGTTGACGCAGAGATAGCTTGCTCCTGTTGTATTGTTGTGTGTCCCATTTTTTTCTATTCTTTCTCTCTCTGCAGGTCTAGAAGCAGACTCTTGTTCATTACTGTTTATTTTTGTGGAAACCCCCTTCTTCCCCCCTCTCTCCCCACCTTTTGTCTTTTCCTTTCTCTTTCACCTCTGTCTCCGTGTCTAGTCCGAATTACAAAGCATTCAAAAACAATAACAATAAAGCTTTAAGTATCAGGCGTGACATTAAAAGCAGACGTTTTGATGCTCCACCCGAGAGTAAATCTGTAAGGCTTGTCACCAGCATTCAGACATTAATTCTGTTTGCTTCACAGCCAGACAGAACGGGGGGGGGGGGGGGGGGGGGTTGGGGGACCACATGGGAGAGGATGGTTGGATGTTGTTCACCTGAAGGCAGACAGGGTTTTTTTTTTTCCAGTAATTTTTGACATTTCGGCTGATAAACGGCCGGAAAAACTAGTGGTATGCACCGTATGCAAAAAAAAGTGCTGGTGCAGAAAAAGGTGCAAGTAGTACATACTTGTGTACTAAACCTAATTCACTTAAAGCACTGGAGAACAAACCAAACTATAAAAAAAAAAATTCTGTTTTGTGGGATACTGGCTATGTGTGTACAAGGTCAGCCCTAAAAAACTCTGACAGCTTTTTTTTTCAACGAAGGTGCGTCATTTTGGCTGCAGATGTTTTCTGTTTGAATCTCAAAGCAACTTTGCAATCATCCAAGCATGGAAGATAAAACGTAAACAACCCAACCTAGTTGTGTGGATTTTATCTGACACAATCTGCTATTTCGATCACTCAACTGTGAATAATACAACAAGCAGGCATGTGAAAATGTGAAAATATAACAATGAGAGGAAACAGTGCAGGTTAAGCAATCACATCCCCAAAGACTCCCCTGGTCTAAAGCACCAATAACCTGCTTTCTATTGGTGAAAACCTCATTGTTTTCACACCTGCTAACATAATGACAACCTGGCTCTTCATCTGATGTATCCAAGAAACCACCAGAGTTAAATATAACCAGTAATTTCCAATTTTTCATGATTTCAGACAGAATCAAGCTTTTTAGTACATTTACACACGTGTTTACACAAACCACAAAAATGTTGGTCCTGCAGAGCAAGAAATGACTTCATACCACAGGTAAACATCAACAGCATTAGTCTCTGTAATAGTCTGAGAGTCAAACAGCGTGAAATGAGCCCATCCCTGAATATCGCTGTGTGGATTTTCAAAGGAAGGAATCTCATGCAGCCGAGTGGAAGGGGCGTAACAGAGGAACTGTATTGTTCAGCAGTAAACAGGAGCTGTGGATGACTTCTTCAGATCTGTCTGTGGGGAAAATCTCTGAGAAACTGTCAAAACAGGGACTTCTTCAAAATTGTGAGCAGAGTCCAACAAAACTCAAAGCTCGCTCAGTCATTTGTTTTTTAAACTCATTAAATGTTTTAATGTGAATTTTTATGGTTACTGTTCAAAGTTAAATTTTTTTATTTTTTTTGCAATTCATATTTATTTGCTTGATGTACTATTGCAGTGAGGCGACACGCCAGTCATTCTGATAGATTTCATGCACAGATGTAATATTTCACTGCTAAGTGATGCCAGCATCACATCATATCAGTCCGACATAAATATTGTTTTACACATCAGTTACAAAAACAATGGGATATGACACGATTATTATTCGCCAGCAGAGTGAATCTAAAAACGTGTCCAGAGAGAATGCACATATACTGCACACTGTCCAGGAAAAGGCAGCGTCAGATGTGCAGTATGACGGAAGACCATAGAAGACAAGGCTGGAGCAACTCAATGCCCCCACGCTATCACCAATCTAACACAGAAGCACGTGGAAAAACAAACGT
Organism: Nothobranchius furzeri; assembly: GCF_043380555.1. Classification (NCBI taxonomy): domain Eukaryota; kingdom Metazoa; phylum Chordata; class Actinopteri; order Cyprinodontiformes; family Nothobranchiidae; genus Nothobranchius; species Nothobranchius furzeri. Next base: position 30,411,916 of record NC_091758.1, read on the forward strand.
TTAAAATCAACACTAAATAACAGACATGTCTCTTGTACATTTACAAAGGCTTTGGGAAGTTGTGATTATCAAATATGATCAGTAATCTCAACTAATATAACAAGCTAACATTAGCATCCACAACAAAGCAGACAAACCACAATTGTAATTTCTTTTCTGGGGTCCAAATGTAACAAGAGCAATTGAAACTGGACATTGGATATTTGAATGGAAGATTATTTTTGGGAGTCAAACTTGGCCTATAAGATAGTGACTTGACTCAAACTAAACGAGACCAACTCTGTGTGAATTGGGCTTCCACTTGGGACTCAAACACTAAGGACTTGAGTGTGACTTGAACTCGAGAAATGACGACTTGACTCTACTAAACTTAGGCTAACCATGTGTGACTTAGACTTCCACTTGGACTCAAACACTAAAGACTTGAGCATAACCTGAACTTGAAAACCTGTCACAATAAATTCTACATAATGGAGAATAACTACGTAATTTATAGTAATCTAAAAACACATCTGTCTAAACTTGTATTCATACGTCGTTCCTACGTCATTAGTGTGTATCAGAAAAAGGAAGGGAAACTCACAGATAACAGATGTTTTGATGGCTGGCAGGCACCAGTGAGTGACTAGAGCTTGGAGGCAATAAGCTGTCAACAGTTAATGCAGGCAGCTGTGGCAAAAGGCTCAGCTCAGCTTTAAGAAGATGCATTATAGACCAACAGACATGCAGAGGAAAAAGGCTGAGGCCGAGGGAGAAAGTCATTGCACATGCAGTGGACGGCAGAGATAAGCCAGTTTTCGGAAGCTCATTACTGTGTGAAATACAGTTACACGTCTGTGTCCTAGTACACATGTGAGGGGGAGTGACATAAAGGACCTCAAGGTTGAAGCAATGCCATCACTTTAGTTTTCTCCATCTAAAATATTTTTTCCACCTACTAACACGATTTTACTGCAAAGCCAAACAGACAACTCACATGCCACTTCCTTTCATCTCCCACTGCTCACATTTTCATTTAACGCATCAGCTAGAGATTTTGTGTCTGAGAGGAACTGTAGCCAGACAATGAAGTTGTGGAGGAAGAGAAGAGGGATAGCACCGAAACCAACAGATGGATGAGTAAGTTTTTTCTTTTCCTATCTGGGCAAATCTTTTCTTGTTCATGCTAACTCTACATGCTAAAAGCTCAAAATGCTACACTATAATGTTTAACGAGTTTATCGTTTACCTCCGTGTTTTTACTGTGGCAAACTGCCAAAATAACACTAAAGGGCGCGTTCAGTGAGAAACAGGGAAATGCTTGTTTTTTAATGGTCACTCTGAGCTGCAGAAAGAAAAAAATTCAGGTAAATTATAGGTTTAGAATAAGTTTGCCTCTTCTACGTAAATTTTCATTCATGCACTAATCTTGGCTAATGACATGAAAGTCTGTATTGATTTTGCAGCCTAAAGAGAGCAATAATATGCTAAGCATTAGCAACTCCACAACATGGTAGCACAAGTTCAGGCTTGTGTTATTTGTGGAGACAACACATCAGCGCTGCATTATTTTACCCAAGAAGGAAGAGCGAATGAAGGCAGTGGAAGAGTCACGTTACTGTTAGCCAATTAGGGGCGAGACGCTGGCATATCGTGAATACAAGTGACACTCGCAATGCAGCCGTTTTCTGGACCAAGACTGTTCAACATGACTGAATGCCCGGTTTTATGATTCAAGCAGTCCACATATGCCCCTGAGCAGGCCAGAGTGCTCTTAACACACCACACATTGCAGAAATATCTGATAAGATTGTCTTTAGAGCCTTTATGGTAATCAGGAACATTCTTAAGATTGTCAGAAGAAAGGAGCAGGTCAAAAATCTGCGTGATTATCCCACATTACCATTCATAGCATGAACATGACATTAAGCAGACCAACTGTAGTTGTTGTAGTCAAGGGGAAAGAAATTCCAGGATGTGTGTCTCAAAAGTAATAAATGCTGCAGATTTATAACGAATGACGAAACAAGCCAACATGTGGCCACGTTTCTGTGAACAGTTCTGGTAGCTTTTATTGATTTAAACAAAAGAAAACATTTCAGATGGTATAATTTTATTAAAGGTCATCTCACTGGGCTGCAACTGCAGTAGTCAAATCATGAATGGCATTTGCAATGGAATCTCCAAACTGTTTCAAAACCTTTGCAAAGGTTCTATTTCCTTGTTGAAGGGTCTCACTTTCCTGTTGCTGGAATTTCAACTTTTTGCTCATTTAAAAAAAAGACAAATCCATAAATATACACAGGGTTTGATTGGGGAGAGGCTTCTAGAATCCATCTCGTGAATGAGTTTGGGAGGGGTTGGAGACTTATGGAAGTTATGGTTGATTTGAAACAAAACAAGTGAAACACAAACATTCCAGGCATGAGCAAACTGCCGTAAAACCAACCATTGAGTGAAATTACAATCGTTTGTGTCAAATGCGCGTGTGTAGGAGCCAATCAGGGCAACCCTTTATGTGGGATTGTTTAATGCTTTGGTGAAGACTTTCAACCAAGTACCATAACACACAAACACACTCTACCAGAGTGATGGTACTTTCTCTTTTCTCGTTTTTCTGCCTATGCAGCAAGCCTCCTGGATTAAGCCAGAGTCGCAGATCAGCTCCTGTTTGTGTGTGATCACAGAAAGGATAAATTTAGGCACTCATTAGCATATTTATTTTTTCCTCCCAATGTCATTAAGTCAATCCGTCCAGGCCTCTGTCAGTTTTTGTGATTTGTTCAGCCAGAATGGCAGTTGAGCATCAAAGTCTGAATTTCTAATTTATTCAATTCGACTAAACAAACACCAGTTGGCGATCGTTTTGGGAAACGATTTCTCACACATATTATTAAAAATGGCTGAATGGAAATGATAGGAAGCATAGGCGAAACATTGTTGCTCAATCTACTGCCTTTTGGATCCATTCTTGGCTAAATAACAGAGCTGGTTGTTGCCCAAACACACACACACGCCATGGCTACTGAAGTCATAGACAGTGAATGTAGTGTGTGTGTGTGTGTGTGTGTGTGTGTGTGTGTGTGTGTGTGTGTGTGTGTGTGTGTGTGTGTGTGTGTGTGTGTGTGTGTGTGTGTGTGTGTGTGTGTGTGTGTGTGTGTGTGTGTGTGTGTGTGTGTGTTACTGTGCAACTAAAAGAAAGTCCTGAAACAACACGGTTCTTGTTCTTTCCATCAATACAACAAAGACTTGAGCTGTTTCGTGTCACTGGTGTTGGTGCACTCTGCCCACACACAAACACTCATAAGGACACGGGAAAAAAGGTGAGACGATCTCTTCAACTGATGTCTGGTTTAATGAAGAAAGCGGCAAATAACATTAAACCACATCCGAACTGTTCTGACTTTAGTTACATTTGAGCTTAAGTGATAAAAATTGACAAAAATAACCCTTTTATACCCAAACTTGCACCCATTGGGAGTCTTAAAGGCTGCAGTCTCCCCTCTGAGCTGATCCAAAGAGACCTGTCAGACCCAGTGGTCTATTTATAGCCTAACTATCAGACGTTCCCCACAAGGCAACCAGCAGCGCTGGGCCAAATATCACAATCACATTTATATGATTGTGATATTTGACCCCCTTAAAACAAAAAACTAGAGCTGGGTTTAGGTGGGGGTCTGCTTTAGGGGTAATTCTGGTGCCCAACAGGAAGCTGAGGTGATCAAATCATGCCACAAAGCATAACTGTGCTATAAGTGACTACTGCAACAAACGAACACGAGGGAAGACAATTGCATGGTTAAATAAACAGGACCAAAGCATTGGTAAAGTTTCCAGCACGGAAGTTGGTTCACGTTGCCATTCACACCGAGCTGCTGAGGGAGTGACTCAGGAGGAACAGCCAGTTAATCTGCTGCCTCTCACAAATCTTTAATCACCCCTCTTGTGTAGTTTGACGGGGGCACAGCAGTGTGCAGGGAATGTTTAAGGACAACGGCTGAAAGGGAGGGCGTGTTGCCATACATGATCGGTCTTGCTTCAGTAACACTTCTGTTCAAGCTCGAATGATGAAGTGGTACAGCTTGATTTAATCTGGCAGAAGATAATTGGACCGTCTTTCTCCTAAAGTTGGTGTCTGGTGTGTGGGTTCCTCAGCACGCTACCAAGAATCCGACACCATATTACAGATATAAACGTGATCATTTCAATACTACGACAGGAAACGAAGAGTCAAACAGGAAGTATAATTGGTACTCTTCAGCTGTAGCTATAGTTTTAGCTTTTAGATAAAGAACCTGCAGCTCGGCTCTTCATCTAAGATTTAAGCAGATTAGAGTAAAGCGAAATGTGTTATAGCTGCTCCATAGATGCATGAAATCTATTAAAACTCAAGGTTCTTATGTCAGTAGTTTTTATACTTACTTTAGGGTTAGGGTTGGGTTGTATGACGGTGCATTTCGTAGCACTGTTGCCTCACAGTGAGATGGTTGCAGGTTCTAATCTCAGCTGTGCTCTTTCTGCACAGAATTGGCATATTCTCCCCATGGATGTGTGGGTTTTCTCCAGGTCCTTTGGTTTCTTCCCACAGACCAAACCTATGCAAGTAAGCACGGCTGTTCACTGGATGTGTAAAACGTAATAGAAGTGCTGCATCCCATGGGATCGCAATAGAATCACAAGATCACGTATAATTTTGCCAGTTAAATATAACAAGCCATGAGAATTGGCAGAATTTATCCAAAAGGTATTTGGTTTCCTGTCCTGTTAATTTTACCTCCCCCAGGCAGATGTCACAAGTAACAACATGATTTTTTTTTTCAAGTTAATCAATAAGAAATCTGTATGAGTCTTATTTTGAAATTTGCTGGATACTTGACATTGCTCCTATGTTCAATTTCCTGTCTGGCCCAATGTGAACTGCTGAGCTTGGCGTGTTCTGGAAACGTAGCGTGTAAAAGGATTGACCTCAAGTGGAAATTTGGTGGAGAGACGCAACACAACTTTTCCGGAACCGCGCTGCTCTGGGCGGCTGCATGTTGGAGTAGCTCTGTTGACTATTTGTAAGTTTTGCCTTTTCTTGGGCATTTTTTCTTCTAGTTTCTCAAGAAAAACTGTATTTTTTTGGACACTTTACTTTCCTGTTTCTGGTGCTGTGAAGCTTGGAGGATTTTTACTGCTATTTTTTAGCTTTTTCCACTTTTTGAGCATTTGTTATGATGCGTAACCATGGCAACAAGCTGGTTTACAATCGGGAGCAGCTGATTAACATTGGAAAGGCTGAAATAATACCTCAACTGAAGCCACAAATCCCAAATGAGCTAAAACGCAAGAAGCGTGGGTGCAGAGCGGGAGCAAAACGGAGACAGAGAAAGAGGAAATTCAAACCATCTCTTCCATCGATCATAATGGGCAATATGAGATCACTGGCCAACAAGATGGAGGAATTCCAAGCCCTTTCAATGACTCAGCCAGAGTTTCGGCAGTTTTGGAACTGCTGGAGGAGATAATGCGAAGAAGGATTCTCCAGAGAATCAAGAAAATGATGGACAACCCTGAGCATTCTCTTCACAAGACTGTCCGACAACGGAAGAGTGTCTTCAGTCAGAGGCTTCTTCGCTGCAACACTGACTGCCACTGGAGATCCTTTCTGCCAACAGCCATTGTGATATACAATAACTCTTTGATGACTTGATTATTATTATTATTCTGAGCTACTACAGCAATCAATTTCCCTCTGGGATTAATAAAGTATTTTTGAATTGAATTGAACACTTCTGGGACATGTCTGGGATTTGTTCCTGCTCGCCTGGTAGAAACAAATCTAACGCTAACTTATACGCCGCTTGTACATCGAGACTGTAAATTGTATCCAGGTGTGAGTAAGTGAATGGTTGTTTGTCTCTGTGTGTCCCTGTGATACACTGGCGACCTGTCCAGTGTATCCCCCGTCTCTCGCCCAATGACCACTAGAGATAAACACATCAGCTCCCCACGGCCCTTATGAGGAAATCAGTACAGTGGGTGAATGAATTAGTGCGAAGTAATGGTGAGTTCACAGCCCGGGAAACTTTTCAGATATTTTATTGCTGCTTGGCAAAAGTTACCTACAGACTTGAAAAACACAGGTTTGAGTTTCTGATTAGCCCATCACCGATTACGCCAAACATGGCAGATTCTGATGACGAGTCAAATCATTTGAGGTGCATCTTTAAGACAATGTTGGGCTTAACCAAACATAATTTCAGATTTGGCAGAACTCTGAAGTCGGGTGAGGATATCTACAGGAACATTTGAGACCCTTTAAAGTTACAAAAGACTGTAAATGCCAAGCTAATGTTCCGTAAGCAAGCGGAGTAACTGGCATTTATTTAGTGAGTAAAGTGTGGGATTTTTCTACTACACAACCGAAGTGCTCAGCTGTGTTACTACAAACTGAATCCTCTCCTCAAGTGGAGTACACTTCTTCTGAAGCCATGGCTGCCAACACAGCCCGTGTGTGTGTGTGTGTGTGTGTGTGTGTGTGTGTGTGTGTGTGTGTGTGTGTGTGTGTGTGTGTGTGTGTGTGTGTGTGTGTGTGTGTGTGTGAGTGAGTGAGTGAGTGTGTGTGTGTGAGTGAGTGAGTGAGTGAGTGAGTGAGTGAGAGTGAGTGAGTGAGTGGGTGAGTGAGAGAGAATGAGAGAGAGAGAGGAGAGAGAGAGAGAGAGAGAGAGAGAGAGAGAGAGAGGAGCTCCTTCTAATGTTTTAAACTCACTTTCGACATCACAAGTTACATTTTAAAAAGAAGAGAAACTGATTTAGTCGCTACAGTGACTATTTCTACTGACAACAAGACCCTGACCAAAAAAAGCAGAAAAAGTCTAACTGAGCAGCTGCTTTCTTGCCTCCTGACTAACCAAAATTTATGTTGTGTTGAATCAAAATCCATCACAGATTAGACGGTTTACACATAAATCCAGCCTTTAAATCTACTCACAGCTTCCTGGTCTACTTCTAGACAGATTTAGTGATTCTTTTGCTTTCAATTTTTTGTAATGGATTGCCATTATTTCATTTAACAGATCTCTTCAACGATCCGCTCCCCGCCCATAAAAGAGCTCTGCGTTCGACTAGGCATCACTAGATGATCGTTGAAAGGACCAAAACAGGAACTCAAATAGAAATTAATCAACAGCGCTTATATCGCTTGGAATGTAGAGCTGTTTAAATCCCTTCTCAATCATATCTTACTTTAATTTTGAATTAAAGTAGAAAATTGCTACTCTATAGATTACCATCTGCATTTCTTAAAGCTTGTATTCTATTTTTGTTTTTATTTGACCTTTATTTCCATTTGTTGTTCCATTTTATGGCTTTATGATAGGATTATCTTATGGCTGTAAGAACTTCATAAAGAACTTTTGTTCAATATTTAAAGGCATATTAAGCAACTTTCATATTTTTAAATGTTTTCCTTGGGTCATTATGTGGTAAAATTACCACATTTTACAAGGTTAATGAGAAGTCTCACAAAGTCACTTTTTAAAGCAATCCATGTTTACACCTCAAAACACACGAGCTAGCCTGGTTAGCATTTATTTCAACATGTTTATAATGGTTGAGCCTCAGAAGAGACAAGGAAAACATTTATCTGATGAGGCTAAAAAGATTAAAAGAACATCTGACCACAATAGGAGTCAAACAAGAGTCAACATTGGGCGTTTTCTGAATCATGAGGGCTAATAGACATGATTTCTCCATGTTTAAGATTGTGAACAGTTGATTTGTTTTGTTTAGTGATGGACTGCTATAGAAACTAATGAATTCTGAGGAGGCATTTTAGCAGTTAGATGAAGGTGTTAATCGGTTTCTGTTTCGTTTTTCTGACCGTGAATTAAAACAGACACTAGGGGGTGCTAAAAGCAAGCCAGAACTGCTAAGTTTCCCCTTAAAGGTGTGGGACACTTCTTTAATCAGTATTTGCAGTGGTCTCTAGTAGGAATTAATGCCTTCTAGGACTGCAAAATTTGGAGTTTTACTCATGAATACTCATTATCTGCAAATATCTGACCTCGGATTGGTTGACAGGGACTCCTCCACTGCAGTCGTTCACTCTCATTACTTTGCTGACCAGGAAGTTCGAATTTGATGTTTTATCTCCACAAACAACACAAGCCCAAAGGTGTGCCACCATCTTGTGGAGTTGCTAATGCTAATGGTTAACTTCTACTAGTCTAGATGCACTTTGCTCCCTCCTGGATGCAAAATTAGCACAGCCTTCCTATGGGTGGTAAGAAGTAGGGCTGAACGATAAATTGCATATGCAATTAAATTGCGATGTGACAAAAGGAGATTTTCTAATCGCAAAGACTGCAATTTGACTGGCAGCAAGTGGTTAGCACAATGCTAATATACATTGAAAAACCCATAGGGATGCTAACGTTAATATCGCCAATTACATTCTTACAAATTACGAATTAAGAACGAGCCAAATGATTAAATTTGGAGTCTAATAAAAAGTAAAAACTGACATTAATCAAATAAGTACAGACAATATTTTAGTAAAGCTAGAAAACTGTAAGAGAGTTCAACTCCACTGGGTTTTGGCTAGCAGCTACGACGTAACTGAACTACGGAAGCTCTGCATGGACAAGACGTCAAAAACTCTAAGCAAAAAACACTTAAAAAATGGGACACACTTGTTTCCTGCTAATAAACATTCACAGTTGATGCTAATACCTATGCTCCTTCAAGGAGTTTTATGTATGTGTAGACAAACAAACTTGTTGATATGATATGTAGATAAATATGTAGATACATAAACTTGTTTATATTCAGTACAAGTTACATAGATTTTTTTTTGGCTTCCGTTAGTTGAAAAATGAGAAAAGCCCCTTGAGAAAATAATGGTGAATTAAATCGCAATTGCAATACCGAAGAAAAATAAATCACAATTAGATTATTTTCCAAAATCGTCCAGCCCTAAAAAGAAGCTAAGGTGGGTGAGTACATAGATATTTTCTCTGATGTAGAAGAGACCGGCTTTTTCTGATTCAAGCATTTTCCCGTCTTCTTTTCTGCGGCTAAATCAGGCGATGGGGTTAGGAAAAAAATGTTCACATTCGTTAAGCATGCATATGTATCTCAGAACGACAGATGGTATTTGAAAAAGAACGAACATTACATGGTCCGTCAGTGAACGAGACCTTTAAAACAGATCAATGCTCACGTTGACAACCTATTGGAGCGCGGAGCCAATTAGAGGTGGAGTGACTGCTCCGTCCAAGGTGAAACAAACCAATTCTTTTTAAAGACTTACTTCAACAGAGTTTCAACTGCAAAGTCAGGCTAATAAATATTCATGATTGTACAGTGAGCGCATCTCCTTCATCCCTCAGCTAGCTCCAGGTCGGGCACAGTGAAGGGAGTAAAAATGATCCGTTTGGTGGCGTGTTCATTCAGACGCCGCTGGTCTGACGTGAAACTGAAAGCAGGCGTTTTATTTTATGTTTTGGTTCCTTTTGCTTTGCTGTCTTCTCGGTGTGGACACACCTAAGGCAGTCATCTGCACTTCAACCAACAACAACGCACTTTACAGATGAGTGGATTACAATAGCCAGGGCACCCTCGGTTCTTTGTCCTGCAGGAGGAGAAACTGCAGAAGCACAGAAACCGATTGTACTGTTAGGGCTGTTTCTTTAAAAGCATTGGCCAACGGAAAACTATGGGGGAACGCTCAAAATAAAGGATTATGGAGCTCAAAATTGGTCTAATTATCTCCAAAAGTGATACGTTTTGCGTACAATTATAAGGGATTAGCCTTTTTCATCGTCCAAAATAAAGTACTACAGAGAGCTGAGTAAAAACAGCTATTTTTTTAAACATTAATAAACCCAGAATAGAGTTCTGTATGGCTTCTTATAAACCACTCAGTCCCAACAACACAGCCTTCTTACATCCTCCAGAAGAAATCAGGTTTAGCTTGGTTTTTTTAGTGTTTGTTTTTGTACCATAATAAAAAATAGCAGTCGCTAGCCCTCCGTCACACCACACTAAAGGAAAGAAATCAATTAAAACTTCCCAAAGGGCAGCAAATTAAAGACAAAAGGGAGCTAAACTCTCATGAGAGATTAAAGGGAAAAAAAACAACCAAAAGTCCCAAGATGTATGGGCTTAGGAGGAAAGCCAGCTAGATATTAATAAGGCTGTTCAAATACTGTAAAAAAATATTTAGGGTACATTAGCTGAATAACTAGCTGATCTGGAGAACACCATCTAGATCCAACGTTTTTAAGAGACTGCAGACACTAATTACTTTGATCATGCTAGAACCTCCCTAAAAATGCAGAGCCTACTTAGATGCTTTTTGTGATATTCAGAAATGTTTTTAAAATGTGTTAAAAATAGGGATGCACCGATATGAATATTTTGGGCCGATACAGATATCCGATATTAATGTCACCGTTATGGCCGATAACCGATATTTGCCAATACTGATTTATGCTTCTGAAATCAGCAAATTTTGCATACACTGAAATTATGCAAGCTGAATTTTTGAATGTTTTGCTTTACTTCTATAAGGTGGAATTTGCAAAATATTATATACACACACACCACACACATGTATGCTTCTGAGATGATTACCATCACTGTCACAGGACTAAACAAATACACATCATCACCACCCTTACCCTCTGAAGCAGTTACACAAACAGAAACAAGATGGAAAAAATATTGGCTGTTAATATCGACCCAGTTTTACTTATCGGACCGATACCGATATGTTCAAAAATGACTAACATCGGCCGATACCGATATTGATGCTGATATAGCGTGCATTCCTAGTAAAAAATAAAGTAAATGTGTGTTTTGTACTTGACTGGTCACAAGATGAGAACAAGAGCCAACAGTGCTGCTATAAAAGCAGAGAAATGCTGCTACGGAAGCCTGGATGTCCAAACAGAGCCAAGCATTGGGACTGCAGCGATCAACGGAGAGCGATGGAAATCTTGTGGATGCCGGAAGTTTTAAGACTGCTTTGGGCAGTCAAATAAAGAAAAGGGCAAATAATTTGAGACAAGGACATGAAAAGTTCTATTTTTCTGAAATAAATTACTGCCTATTTGATTGTAAAGAAGTTTTTAAAAAATTAAATAATGACTCTGTGAATGGAGGCAGAGTTTGACACCAATACCAAATGAGTGCGACAGAAAGCGACTTCGGTAGCAGGCGGTAACGTTCAGAAAATCAGCGAGAGGGGACATTGGAGCTCTAATATCCAAGTATGCAGTCAATGAGCAAATAAAAAAGTGTTTTTCCACTTATTAAAATAATCCAATACAGAAAAATTTCACTGGAAGCCATGACACATGTCGATTATATGTCACCATAACTGAAAATAACGGAGGCATGTTTTGTGAGGCAGTTCATATGCTACCAGTGTGTTTTGCCCTCATTCTGCCAGCTTCACCTAATATCACAGATTTTTGAAATATAAACTATAAACTAGTATCATTTGCAAAAGCCAACTTATCAGGATAAATATTAATGCAGTTCTAGGTGAATATATGTTTTCTGTCTGTATCAAGAAGAAATCTGTTTCGTTCACTGAGAGCCAGAACAATTCCCGACCACGCTGCTGTCAAAAATAATCAGCTGAAAGGATGTTTGAGCTATTTATGAGGTGACTGCTGAGGCTAAAAACATTACATCATTCAGAATCTCTGCTGATCCAAAATAACATGAACGTTATGGCTGTTAGATACTAGAAAAACATACAGCATCACAGTTAAAGGCTGAAATATTACAATAATAATAATAATAATAATAATAATAATAATAATAATAATAATAATGCATTGAACTTATATAGCGCTTTTCTAGACACCCAAAGACGCTTTCACACACATTCAGACACTGCTAGTGATGGTAAGCTACTTGTAGCCACAGCCGCCCTGGGGAGGTCTGACAGAGGCGAGGTTGCCATTTGGCGCCGTCGGCCCCTCTGACCACCACTAACACAGGCAAGTTGGGTGAAGTGTCTTGCCCAAGGACACAACAGCAAGATACCCCTGGCGGGAGCTGGAATCGAACCCATGACCCTCCGATCATGAGGCAACCCGCTCTACCACCTGAGCTACTGCTGCCCCGAATTATGTTTTACTTGCCCCTTTTTGCTTAGGTCATCATCTGATTGGTCAAATATACATATTAATGTGGCATGAAGACAGAAACACAAACCTGCAGCTGATTGCACTTGTTGATATTGGAGCAATGACAAAGTATTTTGACACCACGATTATGACCGACGAATAAACAAAAAACAAACCTGGCTTTAATGTTTAAACAATTTTTTTTAACCCTCCCACAGTTTTTATGGGTGACCCCGCAAGAAAGTTGACCATTGAGCAGGATTGATGGTTTATCCCTTGAGGTCCACGTGGCAGGGGTGAGGTGGTGCTCACCCCTCACCCCTGCCACATGGACCCAAGGGATTAACCATCAACTCTGCTCAATGGACAACTTTTCTCATGGGGTCACACCCATTAGGACAGTGGGAGGGTTAATTTTTTGTGTAGAAGTCAATCTCATGGAAATGTCCACAGTAAGCAGCTCCTCTGAGACATTCTATAGAAAATGAGCGCCGTCAATCGTCTGTGAGCAGCCATGAGTCAACTTGCATCACCTGGAGGATAATTCTTTTTTTATTTTTATTTTTTTGTTAGAACCAATGAATAGATTAGTCAGGATGCAAGTTTTAAAGAGACACTACGCAACTTATGAGCTCTTGAGCCAGTATGTGCTAAAATAACCTTTTACATGGTTTATAAAAGAGTTGCCGGTCCGGTCTGTTGGACTTTGAAAAACATGGAGCTGACGTACCTGGCGCTGCATTCTCCTTCCAGCACATTTCCTGTATGCTTTAGGTCATGAACACAGCTGATTTGTTTTGTTTAGTGATTAATCACTCCTGTAGACACTAATGAAGGCTGGGGAGACATTTCCGCTGTTAAATTAAGGTGTTAAAAAGACGAACACGCAGCAAGGAGACAGGTTTTACGTTCTGTTCTACAAACGGACACAAAGGGGTGCTAAAAGCAAGCCAAAACTGTCTCCCTAAAGCAGGGGTGGGGAACCCTGGTCCATCGAGAGCCGCTACCTGATTTCAATCAGCAGGTGATTAATAGGCTTCTGCAGAGCTTGATGAGCTGCTGAACAGGTGAATCAGGGCACCGTCCCTCGAGGACCAGGGTTCCCCACGCCTGCCCTAAAGCTTAGCTTGAGCAGAGAAGCATCTAAATGCATTTTACTGATAAGAATCTAATAAAATGTTCTGTTCTGATGCTACTATAGTTGTTTGTGACAGATTTATTCAGATCTGCAGCATCAATTCAATGATAGATTCTCAAACACCATTAACAGGGCACTCAACAAAAAGGCTCCATCAAAAAGTATACATGTAACCTTCGACAAGAGCTATTTTTAACTGTTTAACTTTTAAAGCAAAAAAAAATTAAAAAACAGGAACATTTGATCTATTTCTGAATCCGGATGTGGGGTTTGGGTTGTATGCAAAATCCTTCATCTAGTTTTATTTTGAAAATCATACACCTTTAGTTGGTTTGTAGTGCTTTTTTAAGGAAACCAAAAGGACCATATAATAAATGGCCTGTATTTGATATAGCGCCTTCTAGAGTCCTGGAACCCCCCAAGGTGCTTTACAACACAATCAGTCATTCACCCTTTCACACACACATTCACACACTGGTGGGGATGAGCTACGATGTAGCCACAGCTGCCATGGGGCGCACTGACAAGAGGCGAGGCTGCCGAGCACTGGCGCCACCGGTCCCTCCGACCACCACCAGCAGGCAAGGTGGGTTAAGTGTCTTGCCCAAGGACACAACGACAGCGACAGACTGAGCATATAGTAATGAAAGGGGTTTGAATCTCTAACGGGTTGTATTAGACACGCCCATCAGGTGTGTGCCATAAAAATGTTTGGCATCCGGAGATTCAGGCTTATCATCGGCAGCTTAAACCACTGATAAAGGTCAAACAAAAGGCGTCAGTTAAAAACAAACATAAATCAAACAAATTTCCCTCACTGAGTTGCTTTTTCATGTTGTTTATGACCAAACAAACACACTTCCACATGTGCAGACAATCTGAGCCAGTAGAAACCAGACCTGACACGCCTGTCACACGTTTGCTCATACACACCCTGCACACTCACACTTACATGCTGTTTTAGTTTTTATTTAATGTCTCAGCACTGATGCATGAAAGCTGATAAGAGTGGTGCTTATTTACGAACATTTCAGAGCTGAATTGCAGAAAACTATCACTGATTATCGTAATGTCATGATATCAGGCATGCCACACCTACGCCAGTTGCTCAACTCAGACTCACAAAAACAAAATGTGTAAGAAGGTCTTGAAAATGTTAAAACAACAAGACAGAAACATTCAATTAGCATGTCAGAAGGAACCCATATTCAAAGAGTTAATAACAAACAGATCAAGATAGTTAACTGTTTGCAGCCCTAGCTTGTTTCTTGGTAACTGGGGTGACTAATCGTGACTATTTAAAACAAACATAAAAAACAAAGACTGGTTAAACTAAATGCTTGGTGGAATTAAACCGGAACATCTCCGAACCCGGTTAGAGACCCTCTGGCTCGGGCTCTGGATGCCCAAAAGAGGAGACAAAGGGCATTAGCTTGACAAGCGACTCGCTCGTAATGACAGTGAATCATCATCGGGAATAATGAGTTAAACCATGATTTATACAAGCTAGACACATACACCGGGGGGAGAACGGAACGTGGCACGGTGCTGCTTGTTTACATGTATAAACACGTCGTTTGAATCACACAACAGCTCCAACACTTTTCTAAAATATGTAAAGACACGTACCTGGTCGACGGGGAGGTTTATTATGTCGCTGATAGGCTGCAACAGAGTGGACCCAGTGCATGATGCTGTCGTTTGAGGAGCCATGCTTGGATGGTAACCGTAAATACTTCCCCTCTCCTTCCTCCTGCTCGCTTCTCTCTCCCCTCTGCTGCGACGATAGACACTCCAACAACACCTCCGCTGCTGCCGTCGCTGCTGCTGTTCTTGCGACGAGCTGGACGGTTGTCATCCACAGCACGCATCCATCAAAGAGTACAACCGCGAAGCGAGAGCAACACCCTCCTAAAAATCCCACTTTCGCTTTTGTGTGATTTCGTAGAGTTGTCAAACATGACTGGGTCGAGTTTTACTGGTTAGTTATTGTTAACAGTGGTAAGGTTTTAGGCATTCATTTACAAAGAGAAATGTCTTGTTGCTAAAATAGTGTTTTTATTTTTTATGGAAGCCCATTCCCACCACTCAGATTTTCAAATTAATTATCTAATTATGACTTAGCTATCTCATAGGGAGACACTTCCAGACCATGGGTCCCCAGAAGAACAAAAAAAATGCAAGTCAAAGGGGCTAAAAACACTATTTTCTAATTCTGCTTGTTTTGTGCCATGGATTTCACAAATAATGTCTGTGAATTTTCAAGATACATTTTGATACTAAGAAAGCGCTTATTTTCAAACAGGGGAAAACGCTGTTTTAGTTTTTGTGTGAAAATAAGTCCAGGACTACAAATGCGCTTCACAAAAGTGACGTCATCAAACCGGACACGGAGAAAACTGAGGGAAAAAGGCTGTAAGTTCAACGAACTTCCCACAGGAGGAAAGAACCACCATAAATCTGGTTATTTGGCAAGTATCAGCTACGTTAGGGGAGAGGAGATTATATGGTGAGGTCACATATGTGACGTGCCGATTTCTGGTGTGTAGTCATGCTAATTGTGAACTTTTACATGCTGATAAAGTATGTGACTGGCGTGGTCGAAACACCCATCATTAGTTTTCATTTAAATTGCAGTACAACATGTGTGATCCAGTGCGTAAGGCAACGCTGGTTAGAAAATAGCGTTTTTAGCCCCACTGACTTGCTTTCATTTTTCATTATTTGGGGAACCCATGAGCCAACCGGAAAGGGAGGAGACTTAGGCTCCCTATTATGATGAGATACTATATCATAATTATAAGATAATTAGCTGTCTCATAATTGTGATATAGTATCTCATTATAACGAGAAAGCTAAGTCATTATAATGAGATAGCTGGTCATAATTATGTGATAATTATTTTATTTTTTATCTGAGTGGCTGGAATGGGCTTCCATACTTCTCATGCTAACATGCTATGTGAAATGAAAATTGAGCACTTTGTTACGTTTCCTTAACAAATTTTACTTTCATACAATATTTGTATGCAATCTCTTTTGTGCCTCTTGACCCTGCTAACTGGTTCACCGACAAACACAAACAAGGCAATGTTTGCCACTTTACTTATGTCAGGCGTGAACTATCTCGATCATAAAGACTCTCTGTCGGAGGAGAAAGATGGCGGCCCACCCCTCTGTCATAACAATCTAATTTGCTGAGAAAAGAACCTCCCTAGTGAAGTCACACGGGTTGAAATTAAATGGTTTCAGTGTCTCCACAGTCACCTGACTCCCCTCACCTCTCAATTACGGCTTTCTACAAGTAAAAGGAAGATGCGTGACGTAAGAGCGTATAGGATCATTAAAAAGGAATACGTCACTTTATTAACTTTTTTAAAAGTTTCTATCATATGTTTTGTACTGAATTTTAGCTCAGATTGCACTTTTTTGTTCTCATGAAACCAAGTTTTAATAATATTTGTTATTGTTGCAGCTTCAGCTCGTGAGGTCAAGAAGCAAAACTACCATGTCCTGCAAGAACACATTCTAATAATATTTAAAAGCAATAATAATAACACATCATAGAAGTTTAAGGAGCAAAATTTTGCCTAAAATATAATGTTTTAATTAATCAGTCATAGTTATGTAATGAGCGCTTAGCTTCTGCCAGCAGCCTGTTTGTTGTCATTGTCAATTAGTGCCATCTAGCGGCTTGGAGAGTGATGTCATAAAATAAAGATATAATTTCAAAACAAACGTGTTTTAGTTCATTTGTAAAGCGAAACATTTTACATGGATTAAACAATTTAATCCACGCGTTATTTGTTAGTGAGATACTTCATTTATGTTGTGTTTGAAGCTGTTTGAATTACTTGCATCTGCAGTAGCGGCCAGTAGAGGGCAGTACGTACCTGTAGTTTGGCCTTAAAAGGTTTGAAAAATTGAAATTTCAGTTCTTCTGAATGCTAAAATAAAACACGTTTCTCTCACTTGCTTATTTGAAATTTCAGGTACATTTGCTCTGATCAAATCTTTGCTTTTTATAAATTAATTCATGCCTAAAACCGTCACATTTCACACAGATTCAGCACAGAGGAGATGAAATGTAAGTTTTTATTTATTTATGCACCAATAGTTTCAGTGTTGATGGTCAAAGTAAACTTTCAGACATTAGTGTGGCAGCACTCTGCACAAATTCTGAGGCCATGCATCACTCTGAATGTACAATAATTATAAATCATGTAACAAAGCTAAAAGTCAAATGACACAGTAGGTTTTATTCTGAATGTCAACAAAAATCTTGTTACTTTATAACTGGCGTATCTATGCATCTCGTCATACTTGTAAATGTAAATAATTCATGACTTTCAAAATGCTCTTCCCATAATGCAATTCATGCTCTACACCATTAATCATTTATTACTTAATAAAAATGACATTTACGTCACTCTGTTTAATTTGATAGCTCCCCTTCAGCAATGTCCAATTAAACCCATCATCAAAAAGATAGACAGTTTAAGTTGGCATCGCCATGGCAACCCCGTCTCCTTTCTCTCAGACTGATGGCCCAGTTAAAGAGAATGTTGATAAAGAGCAGAGAGGGTGGAGTCTTTACAAATCTAGTTAAAAGAAATCAACATGCATGGTGACTTTGTTCATGTTCCCTCTCATCATGAAGGCCAGACCTCCTTTGTTCCTCCCCTCATTCCCTCCTGCTCCTCCTTATTTCCTCTCCATCTCAGAGTGAGAAGCAGTTATTTAAAAGCTGGAGCTGATGGCGGCGCTGTAAGCTCCTTATCTAGTCAGTAGTTTTTGTTTGTCTCTCGGTTTTCCTCCCCCGAGGACAAACTTCCCTTCTGTTTACAGAAAATAAAAGGCAAGCATCTTTGTGTTTTGGGGTCAGACTGAATGGATCTGTTTGAAATAGAACAAGTCCTCAGAGATGGACAAGTCCTGTTTATTTACCACCACAGCAGCCCTCCTGGAGATCACATTCTCTCTCTCTCCCCTCCTCTGTGTTCTTTTTGAGTTAGCAGCGCCGGCAGATACAGATGCTTATGCTCTTCGGTGGGACAGGAGAGTGTTTTGATCACGGCTGGAACATGGAGCTGTGCTGAGATGTTGCTCAGAACACAATCAATAACCAGGGTTTGTGAATCTGCAGGTGTTTGCTGCAGAAGAGAGCTCAGTTGGGTCTGATTCTCCATCTGCAGAAACACATCCATCATTTACTCATAAAGTCATATTTATAAACACAACATTGTTTTCCACACAGGGTGCAGGGTGCCCCCCCCCCCCCAGGATCTTGTTCAGTCACAATCTTCATAATCATGGATATTTAAATATTAATCCAACACACTCACATTTTACACTTTTCTTATTTTCACCTGCTCTCACTTTCTAGGTTTCCTTCAGCTGTTTTTATGAGGAAAAATCCTTTTAGGTAGAAAGATGAAAAAAGATGCAGTCACTGGGTTTCACTCCTCCTCCATTAGTATTCCCAGGGGGATGCTGACAGATTCAGTTCTTCCACTTTCTCCTCTATTCTTGTGTGAATCTGACAGACATTCTCTTCTGGCTCAAGCGATCTTTAAATCAGGATCCAAGTTTGTGAATTTGATCACATAACATCAGCAGAACACAAACACTCTCGTCTGTCTCCTGACGCTATTTCGTTACTCCTCAGCTTCTTGAAATGCTTGAAAAGGCATCGGCTCATTTGCTAAAGCATCAGAACAAATGCAGCAGCCTGGGGATTTGCAGCGGTTGCTTGGTGAACCCTGGCTGGTTTACATTCATGGAGCTGCTGATTCAGTCTTCATGAAAGAAACGGCTCAGTGGAGCTAATGAGCGCAGGGTTCACGGACCCAATTTGTCAGGGGGTGTCACAAAAAAATTCTCTGAACACAGAAAACAAGCCAGACTTAATCAACCAACGTGAAAAAAATCATTTGAGCTGAGAGCAGACAAGTGCAGCAAAAGTGAATGAACCTCATTTAGATGCAAAAATGATTAAATTCACTTAACAAGAAACAAATTCAGAAGAACAAAGAAAAACTAAAAACATTTGCAAAATGAGTGGAAATAGCTTGAGAATGAAAACATAAACACAAAGAAAAACTACATTTATGAAGTTTTATGATTAATAACAAGATGTTTTGTGTGAATTATATCGATTAAAAAAACATCCAAGTCAAGCTTTTGAATGCCCCCTAGTGAGACAGGGGTGATCGTCATCAGTTGTGTGTGTTTTTGTTCATATGTGATTTAGCATCTAATATCCTGCAGTTTTCATTCAACACTCAATAAAAAATGCAATGTGTACAATCTTTGGGTCGTTCCGGAACCTTGTGCTGTTTTCTTTGTGGCAGAGACAGAATAAAATGCTATTTTTTTAGATTTTTATTTTTATTTATTTATTTATTTATTTTTGCAGTATGGTAAAACGTATGTGCATTCCCTCACAAAAGTTTAAAATATGAGAAATGTGAGATCAAAAATGGTCAGGCTGGATCATGAGGGCATCATGTTGTTTGGCCCGAAAAGATTGATTTTCCTCCTGGATGACAAGGTTAAATAAAAATCTAAGCTCAGGCCTTTCTCTCCTTGGAAAAATGAATGGTCAGATATGAAGAATAGCAGCAAATATAACAAAAACTTCAAGCTGGACTGCAGATTAATCAGCTCAGGTTAAAAAAAACACTGTAATCCAAGTGCAGTTTCCCCTTGAGCCATCTCAAATATTAGGTTTTAAATTTTGCTGATGACACATTGTGCTTTCCTTGTGCAGGAACACTACGTCTTTCCTATTTTTTTGTCTTTGCATCATAGAAATTTAAAGGGGACATATTATGACTTCATTTCTTGAGTATTAACAGTTTATGGCAACACAAAACGTTGTTATTAATTTCTTTACATAAAATTAATTTCCCTTACAAATTATTCTGCTGTTTTATTCTTGACGTCTTCAGCACCTTCCACAATGAGCCAATTCAGGGTTCTGTCACTTTAAGAAAACAAGCTGGAGCTAGCCACGACCACTCATCCCTCTCCTAGACTGCTATAAACTGAGAACCTTTGGAATTTGTGAGCTGCTCCTCCTCCGTCAGCTTCTCTTTTGTATGTAAGAGGTAGTTTCTTTCTAATTTCCCCGTTTGTGACATCACAAATGGAGACCTTTTGAAACGGCTCATTTAGGCACATAAATCCTAAAACCAAATACTGACAGAAAACAAATGGTGTGTTTTTTGTGTTTTCGAGTGGTAATAGAGACAGTAGAGACCCATATGGCAGCACAAAAGGATAAAAAAAAAGAGTTTTGCATAATATGCCTCCTTTTAATCACAATTGGGGGTAAACATTGTTAACCATTTTCTGCTGTGTTCTTAAGTTTTTGTTTATAGAATAATGTTTTTTTTTTGTACTTTTTCTGTTTGAAGGCTCTGCTAATCTGGGAGTAATATGTTAGCTTTAGCTTAGCATAAACAAAGTAAGTGAATGGTTACAGTTTGCCATTAGGGTGGAATGTTGTAAATATTGTACAATAAACGAGGTAAACATGCCTGCCAGACTTCATGCCGCTGTGTCATGTCCTTGCGCCTTGCAGCAGCGTCTT
Source organism: Nothobranchius furzeri (assembly GCF_043380555.1). Lineage (NCBI taxonomy): Eukaryota > Metazoa > Chordata > Actinopteri > Cyprinodontiformes > Nothobranchiidae > Nothobranchius > Nothobranchius furzeri. The sequence continues at coordinate 30,432,757 of NC_091758.1, forward strand.
ACAGCGATGCTTTGTCGTAATGTCCCAAGATCCAAACGTGGTTGTTCCTTCATGTCATTTAATATTCTAATTTGTAGTTGATACACTGTAAAATATTCCAAGTTGACCCAACTTAAAATAATTTGTAACCTTGCTGCCTTAAAATTTTGATCAATGCTAGCAAATTATTTTGAGTAATGTCAACAAACTAGTAAGTTTATTCAACTTATGGGATAAAGTTCACATAGCTTATTTTCTTTAGTTCGATTAATTTTCTTTTTTTCAGTCAGATCAACTAATATTTTAGTTCTATCAATATCAACCACAGAATCCAAGTAACTTCCACAAACCTTTGATTCAGGCTAACAAATTATGAATATTGAGGAAACCAGTAAAAATTTGCGTCATTATTGAATCATTTTCATGAATTTTCACGTGAAATGCAAGCTGTAGTCATTCACTTATATTGTTAATGCTAAGCTAAAGCTAAAAAGTGCTGTCAGATCAGGAGAATGACTGGGTCGATGATAAAATGCCTTTATCCGCTGATCTAATGCTGGTGAATATGGCAAGAAACTATATTTCACTTAGGTGTGGAATATCCCTTTAACTTTCTAACTGAGAGTTTCTGAGAAAAGTCTATTTATTCACAAACGACATGTCCCTTGCTTCATCCCTTTCCCATTAGGAGGCCAAGTTTGTGCGGCTACAGCTCAGATTCATCAGGAAGAGTTTGCAAAGCATGCAAAAAGTTTCCTTCATTAAACATTCATCACTGCACACGAACTTGGCTTAAAATAGGTTGTTTGAGTTTGCTGCAATTTATTTAAAACAATAAAGCCATTCATTCCACTCAGGGAGCCCACCTGTTGCACAATCATGATGTCATGGCGTTGCATTTTGGAAAAAGTGACCCCTGCTCACACAATCACCCTTGTTTATTGCACCAACATGTTCCTGCAGACTCTAAAATGCTAAACCAGTGGAAGTATATTGGATGTTTGAGGCTTATTTTGGCCAGAGAAGGGATGTAGGGACACGCCCTGAGTTCCCGGCTCACAATACAAATTACAAACATCTTTTCCACGCAGTTTAGCATCTGCTTTAGTTATTGTTCTGTCTGCAGCTGGGCAGTTGCATTTCCAGCTTTTACAAGGAATGAACAAATTTCCAAAGACAACAGCGACTAATATGAATGTTTTCTGCTTTGATAAAAGCGTTTGAAGATGTTAAAACACAGCAGCCGTGACCGAAGCGAACTGCGCCTCTCGTTTTGTTGCACGAGGCCACTTGAGCCTGCATGCAGACAAAGTCTTGATTGAAGATGGGTGAATGAGGCTTCTGTTCTGCTCAATGGAGCAGCTGACAGCTTCAGCGTTGCTGCATATTTTAAGTGACCTGCAACCAATTTGGCTTAGTTGCAATGTGCAGTGATGGATGATTAACTAATTTCTCACAGCGTTTGCTCCAGATGTGTATTAGTAATCCTCAGTGGTGAATTTTGTTGTGCTTTTGTGATTCTTTTTAAATATCTACCTGCTCCTGATGCCCACAGGAGGTCTAAGAACTTGATTTAGTTTGACTTTTTGAGATGACGTGGAGGTTTTGCTGACCTCACCGCTGGAGCTTCTCCGCCTCTGGATGGCAGATGTTCTATGAAAACGTGTTTGTTCATTTTCATTAGTTAGAGGATGCCTGTGAGTCGGCCGAGGTCAGCGTGGGCGCTTCATTTAGCAGCTTGCCAGGAGACGCTGTGGAGCTGAAAGAATGTGTGAACGCTGCCCAGTTTGTGATTTAAAGGCTGCCCATGGTTTAGCCCCGACTGCCGCCACACTATTTATACCAGCTGCTGTTCGGAACGGACTCAATGAGCTGATCTGATTTTTAAATCCACTAAAAGCACAAAATCCTCAAAGTTTCCCCAATTTTAGCATCTTTTTTTTTTTTTTTTTTTGCCTTTGTCGCTTGAAGAAATGTCATGTGCGACATGTCAAAGCAGACATTGAAAACGGAGAAATTTCTGCAACTGACCTTTTGGCCTACTTTATTTTGAAAGAATAAAAACAACAACAGTACAACTTTATCTCACAAAGCAGAAAGTAAGATTCTATAAAACGTTGTGCAATGGCTTCAAAAGGTACAAAATGTTTTCTGGCTACAAGTGCAGGACAAATAATTGCTTTGATGTTGATAATGAAAATTCTTGGATAAGCTGCATTGAAAACACTTGTAGCAACATACTGGTAAATAAAACTAATCAGTGAAATTGCCTTGACATTGCGTTTGCTTTGGGATACGAATTGTAAACCTCGGTTCGTGTTTTTACAGACTTAAATCAGTCGGTAATACCTGAGCATTATGGATAAAAATAGTCAAACTTTTACACAACAAATAAATGAACAAAAATATGATAGTGAGATTTTTCCAAATAAATCAGGCTGCTTGCTTGACTTCCACCTTAAATATAAAGCAAGTGACTCTGAAGTCAAAATGTTGCATTCAAGTGCTTTTGGGAAATATCAAACCAGTTACTGTTTTAGCATAATTGAGGAGATTTGTGTGTGTGCATGCATTTTTGTGCATATGCATCTGCATGTGTGTGCACTCATACTCTCAAACTCCCGGTGAGTGGCAGCAGATGCTGCTAATACTGAGCCATGTTGTGTCGGAGGGTTCTTCCTGTTAAAAGGGAGTTTTTCCTCTCCACTGTCGCTAATGCTTGCTTATATGAGGACTGCTGTAAACTCTCTGACACAAGTCAGTGACTCGATACAAGCTGCTGTGTATCCTTATATAGGACACTTTTAACTGATTGGGTAAATTAATTGAGCTGGAATGTTTTACTTTGTGAAGTGCCTTGAGACAACTCTTGATTTGTCCCTATAGAAATAAACTGAAATTAATTGAATAGAATCTATCTATCTATCTATCTATCTATCTATCTATCTATCTATCTATCTATCTATCTATCTATCTATCTGTCTATCTGTCTGTCTGTCTGTCTGTCTGTCTGTCTGTCTATCTATCTATCTATCTATCTATATCTATCTATCTATCTATCTATCTATCTATCTATCTATCTATCTATCTATCTATCTATCTATCTATCTATCTATCTGTCTGTCTGTCTGTCTGTCTGTCTGTCTGTCTGTCTGTCTGTCTGTCTGTCTGTCTGTCTATCCATCCATCCATCCATCCATCCATCTATCTATCTATCTATCTATCTATCTATCTATCTATCTATCTATCTATCTATCTATCTATCTATCTATCTATCTATCTATCTATCTATCTATCTATCTATCTATCTATCTATCTATCTATCTATCTATCTATGATTTTTTGTTACATGAGAAAAACAAAGACGGCTGTATATATCAACTGAATTTAATTTAAAAGATAAATGAGTGAATAAACATATATTTTTTAGTTTAATTGAATAGATAAAAGAGTGCAAAATATTTAGATATTTTTTCACTCATTTATCTTTTCAATTGGATTCATTTCATTTATACAGCCGTCTTTGTTTTTCCATTTAACAAAAAAAATTGTTTTTTTATTTTTCAAATTTGTAAATATTACTTAGTAATAAACTTTGGTTTCTGCGTTTCAGTGATTTTGTGCACTAACAAAATCATATCTTCTCACATTTTCACAAAATAACGAGTTCAGATCAAATAACTAGGAGTACTTTAGTCAATGTAATGTGGATTCAAACTTTAGAAAATGTTTCATTTTGTTTTTTAATGACAACGCAGTTTTTTTTTTTTTTTTTTTTTTTTTGTTGTGAAGTGGTAGTTTCCGAAGAGCAATTGAAAGCGGCACAATTCCATGATTTATGATTGGCTCCCCGTGTTCACCCGCTGCCTCTGATTGGTTGCTGTGGCCTCATTGAGTCCCCTCCTCTACCTTTGTCAATTTCTTGCGCTCCAGTTGAATGCTTGTTGTTCAGCGGAGCTCCATGGAGGTGGAAGTTACCTCCGGTCGGTCATAGCTTTAGCACTCCGCCACAGCATCTTGGATATCGTTTGTGAAGCTTCACGTCCCGCTGCGCGTTAGGGATGAGCTGTTAAACTCGCTGCAGGAAAAGACTGGAACACGGGACCGATTTCACCTTGTTTTTAATCACCTTGAAGCGGTGAACACTGCAGCGTGCCACACCGCTGCGCTGGTGTTGGGAACAAACAAGGGAATGACATAAACACACCCAGAGATGGTTGACTGTCCTCTGGGACCTTTAATAACACTACTTTGAGGTTTTTCTCTGCTAAAACGGAACGGAACGTGCTTCTTGTATTTGTCCCCAGTGGAAGGATTAACCATGCCGGACCTGATAACAATCTCGGAGTTTGTGGCAGAGACGAATGAAGATTATAAATCACCGACTGCTTCTAATTTCACCACCAGGATGTCCCACTGTAGGAACACCGTTTCAGCTCTGGAGGAGGTCAGTTGTACTCCTTTCCTCAAAGATGAGTTGTTGACATCATCTTATCAGCTGAGGATGATTCTTCATCTTTTTTATTTAAAAAAAAAATTATCTGGACTTGTTTGAGAACTTTGGACTATGATGTGAAGAAGTTGTGGCATTGAGCACGTAGTTTTAATCCGTTTGTTTTTCCAAGGACTTGCCACCAACATCATGAGTATTATATATGGGGTGCTTGTAAAGTTAACTTATTGAACATGTTTGCATAATTTTTACAGAAACATTTCCTCACAAATTAGAGCCTCGTGAAAATGAAATGGGGTGTGGAGTATTTCTATACACCATTTCCCACCAGAAATAAAACACTTCCAAACATTTAGATTTAAAATTAAAATGATTAAATATGAATATTTAGAACAAATATGAACAAAGTTAAAGCTAATTAGGATAAAATCTAAATGCAATGAGTTCATTTTAAATATTTAGAATAAAATCAATATAGAAAATTAGGACTCACTTCCAAAGGGACTCTAGCTAGGGGGATCTTTTTACCCAGCTTTTACTTTGGTAGGCTATTTCCTGTCTATGGTAGCTTGACTTGAATGTTAGCTTAAGGCATTTCAACGTTTCTGGCTTGTTTCTGTCAAACATTTCTCTCGTACCCTTCTGTTTGTTATCAAAACACATAGACTTAAAAGAGCTCAAAAACATTGAGGTCAAGAGTTTATTTAGATTAAAAACACCACCTCTATATTTAGATTTTGTTTAGATTATAAAAATTTAGACTTGAATAAAAAAATGTCGATTCATGATGATATGAAGGTTAAATACAGTGGAAGTCTGCAGATATTTTTTGAGTGCATTACTTTACAATCAGCACCCCATAGAATATTATCCTTCCACCTGATTTAGGTGTGGACAGAATTCCAGATGGATCTGGAAGAGAGGAGGGATGTTGTTCTCAGGATGGACAGAGGACTAGCTTGTGTTATCAGTGCAGACAAAAATGAGCTTGTTTTAGCCCAGTTGTAATTCCTGTAGTGATAAGAGGGGAATCATATGCCCTTGCTCCAGTGTGTGCAGCAGTGGAGGTGCACTTTCTCAGCACACAGAAACCACTTTGTGTTGCTCCTTTAATTCACAGGTCATCAGGAAGAAGGACACTTCCGCTTTGTTCCCTTACTGCCCTCCCACCCTCCCTCTGTTGTTTTAGTTTCCCTACGTTGTGTACTGTAAGGCAGAGCCTCGCCCCGTCTGCCTGTAAAATAGAATTTCCCACATGAGTAACTCGGAGTGTGTGTGTTAGTGTGTCCTCGCTTTGGAAAGGAGGGCTGCAACCGAGGGTGTTGCAGGAAAACAGGAACTCTTAACCCTCTCAGGCTTAAAAAAAGTTTTGATAAAAGGACGAACAACTGAGTCCATCAGGGGTACTCCTGTGTTAAAAAAATGCTCACAAAGTGCGTATGTCGAGTAACCAGATAGGTAGGTTTTAACGTTGAAAATCTGCAACGCCTGCCTGCAGAGGGTTAACCTGCCGAAGGGTAAATGGCCAAATCTACATTGTTAGCTCCACCTTAAGATGCCTTATCACACCTGTGACGGTTGTGGCGTCACGTTTAACCCATGTGTGCACCCGGCAGACACACTCGCACCTGCTCACAATGACAGGTGCGTCACTATTGTGGAAAATCTCAGGGATTCCCTTCAATTCTGGACCGAGCCAGCTTCGGATGGGATGGAACGTGCTTTTCACTTTACCACAGACACAAATGTGGAGTTTACTGTTAAACACCAGGTCAGCAGTGATCGCTGGCTGGTGTGGTTGAGCTGTTGGTTTGGAATCTAATCTGCAGCTTTTGTTTTGGAGTTCTTGCCTCCGCCGCAATGTTTGACCTCCCTACGCTCGGGGCTGCCGAGGGAGCACAAGGGCTTATTGTTGGGACAACTAGACCCATGCAAACTTTTAATCTGTCCCACTAATTACACGCCACGGTGGATGGGTAACACTTCCGCTTATTGTCTGCAGGAATTTACAACACATTCAAACAGATCCTGGCTGATTTATTCAGAAACACGTGTACTTGGTCTCATGCAGACATGTTTTGTGTCCATTTGCCTGAAAAAAAGATGCGTTTCAAATTTCTTTAAGGGGTGTGTTGCAGAAGATGGCACTTCCTGTCACCTGTGTTGAAACTTGCTCCCGGTCTGTTTGTGAGCTGGAACTTGTGGCTTAATCATTACTGTCGAGGGAGTGCGATTATTGGTGTATAAACCTGCTGATCCAGACAGTTTGTTTGGGACAAATCCGCTCTTTAATCCCGTTACCAACAAGGACCCGATAATGTCTTTTGGGTTTTAAACCATTTACTCACATGTGCATTGGATGTTTGTTACATTGCATCTTTTAGTTGGGTGCATACAAATAGTCACTAATCTTTGGATTTCTTTGAACCAGATTAATATCTGTTGGTTTTTGGGATGCTTTTAAACTCTTAAGAAGTGGATCTGTCTGGGTTTGCCGTTATTGAGTCCACGATGTTGCTCGGTTATTTTCCTCTAAATCTAATTGTATCTGACATGAGCTTAATTAGACTAGTTGCTTTTAAACTGCCTGCTGCTATCAGCAGGTTCATTCAGACAGTTTGTGGGCATGTGTGTGCGCGTTGGTTTTATTTGCTAAAACGAGGCCATAAAAACCTGTTTATCCAGTAAGAGGATATTGAGTTTTGTGGCATGACGCCCCCACCCCTTTGTACTCCAGTTAAACACTTGAGCTGACTTTACTCTGAGCAAACTTCTCATTAAAAAGGAGCTTTTAGACTTCAATGCAAAATGTGCTTAAATGTGCTGCAGCTGACTTTTTAAATTATCATGGAAAAGCAAAACTTTTCTACTTGGTCTTGCTGACGATTCCCCTGTGCAAGGGTTATGTTGCGCCTAAGAAAAAAAGTCATAGGGTTTTCTGCTCTGACCCGCTGACAGACGTATGTTGTGGGGGTATATTTTTGCATCAGTGACCGGATTCTGTTTTGGTATTTTAACCCAGTTACTAAACCCTGATAATTGCACTTCAATATGCTCCAAAGTGCTGTCTGCATCACTGATGTGGTCCTCACCTGAGAATGTTGTTTATAAGTAAATCTTAAGAATTTTGCTGAAATCTTTTCAGAAAAAACTTCCAAAAACTCTATGTATACCCATCTGTTTAAGCTTTTTGATCAATGCAAACACACTTAGTACAATATTTTCCAAACCTCTGAGTTTCCTTGCAATATGCTCACCTAACTTTCTGTTTAATGTTGCTTATTTTCAGCATCTGAAGTGAACTGGTTGTTATGCATCATTAATAACATTCGTTGCTTTCTCCGAACTTTGACTTTGTCGGTTTTCCGACGATGCCTTTTGCCACTTCTGAAATTCTTGCTTTGATCTTTGGTTGCCTGTTTGCAAAGCTTTTATATTTGAACTCCATCCAAGACCTAAGCGTTTGTTGATATCCTCACCTGCCATGCAGTCCTTACCTAGCCTGGAAAACCATATATGTAAAAATATATTCTGACCAGGGATGTAAAAAACATATCTATATGGAAATATAACGTGATTTATTTCCTGCGATATTATATAGATATTCAGAAGCCATGCATCAAATTTTTGGAAGGATTTACATGCAATCTTTTCATTTGGTGCAATTCAAAGGCTAACTGCTGGTTGGAAAAAGTGTGCAATGGGTTTTGTTTCTACCATTGAAATGTAAATCCCTCTGTTATAGTTCAGATACCTCATGTTAAACATGTAACATATCTGTTAGGACTGTTTATTGAATTTTCCTACAATATAGTGATGTGTCGGTCCAGAATGAACCGGCTCTAAGAGCCGGCTCTTTGAAGTGAACGACGGGAGCCGGCTCGTCATTGGGAGTCATCCCCTCCCCTCCCCCCTCCCCTCTTGCTTTGGTGAAAGCTACAGGCGATTGGTCAACATGTGTAACTGCGTGTCCAGACTGTCTACACACATAGCAGTAGGGGTGGGGAAGAGGGAGGATCAGACTCAGACACACAGCACATGCAGGTGGAGGGAGACTAGAGGGAATGAGGAGGAGGTAAAAGGCGAGCGAGAGAGAGAGAGAGAGGAGAATGCGACGAAGACGGTGAGAAAATGAGCGCCAGCAGTCGGAAAGTGGAGATCTCTTAAAGTGTTCAGTTATTAAATCCATAGAAATGATAAATATTTGATATATTGCAGTTTTTTACATTAGTAAATCATTTTTCATATAGTTTAGCATTAATTTGGTTATAAATGAACTCTACACAACAGAAAATCTGAGGAGCCACTTGGGAGCCGAAAGAGCCGGCTCTTTTTGGTGAGCTGAGCAAGAACCGGCTCTCTAAAAAGAGCCGGAATTCCCATCACTACTACAATACACTCAGTCAAAAAAAAAATCATTAATAACGTCTGAATATATCACAATACATTGTATCGTCTCCCCTGTATCGTGATGCGTATCGTATCGTCAGAATTTCACCAACACACATCCCTAATACTGGGCATAGACGGAGCTCAGTGGGGCCTAATCTACTGTTGTCTTTCAAATGATTTATGCTAACGGACAATAAACATAGTGACGCACTCACAGCTACAGATGTCAGTCAACAGGGCAGTCCACCATACACCCTCGAAGAAGACACAAATACATCCTTTATCAAAATCAAGCACCTCTATCTGCTCTTGAATCAAAGAAGATACGTCTAAATAATCTAAAATAGATGCCAAAACCGTTTCAAATGAGCTGTGGCCATCTTAGTTCCGCTCCGTCGCATGATTCCGCTCACCAAACCGATAGAGTGCTGTGATCAGGGGTCTCATTTATCAAACATTGCGTAGAGTCCTTACTAAAACCGTACTTAAGCTCAGCAAAAAAAAAAGTACTTACGCCAAGTAGGTTTGTGATCTATCAAACTTGGAGTACGCACAGCTGCACGCGATCTCCGCTTCATAAATCAGAAACTATCTAGAAAGATTCTCAGCTGCTTTTTAGTCACATCCCACCCTCACCACGCCCCCTTACTGCCATAAATAGTCAATGCAAAGTGCCTTGTGGATCTCATGCATATACATAAGCCGGCTGTTGCAGCACTCCGCCATTGACGATGGAGGCCGTAGATCAAGGCAGATCAAAGAAGAGCTATTTCACAGAAGCAGAAATTGAGGTACCTGTGGGTGAGGTGGAGAAATGAAAGGAAGTGCTTTTGCTAAAGAAATAAAAGAAAATCCACGGAGTGGCACAGCGTTGCTGAAGCCGTCAATGTTGTGAATTCTTCAGAGAGATCTGTGGCGGATATAAAAAAATGATCCAATCGAGATTTGATCCCCAGACTCCCAGCTGAAAGTCACACGTGTTAACCAGTCAGCCAAACGGAGATCTCCCTTGTCCAACTAGCCAGGGTGCATGATCAATTGGGTCACAGTAACAGGACACACACACTGTCACAGACGCATGACATTCTGTCTCAATCTGTCCCCCTGCCGATATTCTGCATTCCGTATTCTGCGCTTCAGGGTGTGTGTGTGTGTGTGTGTGTGTGTGTGTGTGTGTGTGTGTGTGTGTGTGTGTGTGTGTGTGTGTGTGCGTGTGCGTGTGTGTGTGCGTGTGCGCCTGCTCTGTCTTCTCGATCCCCAGTGAGTTGTGGCGTATGGCTGCTTATACTGAGCCAGGATCCTCTGGAGGTTTCTTCCTGTTAAAAGGGAGTTTTCCTCTCCACTGTCGCTAAATGCTTGCTTAGTATGAGGATAGTCAGTGACTTGATGCAATTTGCTGGGTTCCTTTTATAGGAAACTTTTTACTGACTGGCTTAATGAACTGACCTGTATTGGAATGTTTATGATGTGAAGTGCCTTGAGATAACTGTTGTCGTGATTTGGCGCTATATAAATAAATAAACTTGAATTGAATTGGTTACCATCTGCCTAGATTTCAGGTCTAGCCCATACCTGCTTTTCTTAATTTGTTCATTTTCACCAACGAATAGTAATTATTAATTGCATACTCAACTTTTCATAGTGTCTCTGCTGTTCGGGGCTGTTCTTGAAGGCTGCCGTCATTATTCCTCCATTTCCTTCTGATTAATCCAGCAGTGGTCCATCACATTGGTATCCCAGCTATGCATTTCTAAGATGTGTTGGATTCCTGCTTTCACTTTTTAGAAAGCTTTTTGGTGAAGGACGATATCCATGGTATGCATGGGACACTGCTTGTACTAGCCTGGCAGGTCATACCAGCTCTTCGTTTTGCTTGTTGTCACACAAAATCTTTTCATCTTAACAAAAGTTTTGTTCTGCTTCTGTGTCACTGAGCTAAATCACTTTTGATTATGCAAAACAAGACATTGGCAGCACCATCAGATTCTAACCTGAAGCATATCTTCCTGCAAATACAAGATGCTATCGCATTAAAACTCCATACAGCTACACTGGTCCAACTTTGAATAACTGGTTCTCGCAGAGCAAACGGTTGACGCTTGTGTTGGAAAGTCTTCGTTCAAGTGGAAATATTTACAACTGGATGTGTTGACACCCGAGGCCAAATGTGCTCTTGTAAATATTACACATGTCAGTGTGTTTGGTTGTGCTGACAGTTTAGTGGTCTCTAGCCAACAGAGGGAACTACAAAAAACAAACATCTAAACTGTGACCTGGTCAGGGACAACAGCTGCCCCTTGTGGAACAGGTGGTCTAGAGGTAAGTTTCAACAGGATGCAGGATCAGACAGATGTCTTAAGAGCTTTAAAACCACACCAAGGGTCTATGAGCTGTTAATGTGTCTGGCATACAGTCTTCTGTTTACAACGTAATCTCTTTGCTTCCTATTTCTGGAAAGATCTCGCCTGCTTCCTCCATCTTTACTCGTCTCTGTTCCCCGACGTCACCTTTCTGCTTAATACGAATAGACCAAGTCTGTTGAAGCACCTGCATCTGTTCTTCTTGATCCTCAGTCTTGTCATGCCTGTATTTCCACAGGGACGTTAATTTTGAATGAGTAATGCTATCACCCCAACACAGATGCCGGCCAGGCCTCTTCATTATGAAGCAGTCCTCCACATGGATCTACTGGGGTCAAGGGTCAAAGTCGAGTCCCGACCCAGCAAAAGCCACAATCTCCATTTTTACCAGGTTCCATCTCTTAGATTGTGAAGTCACTTTTATTACGTTTATTGTGTTTTACTGGTCACCTGTCAGGTTTCCCATCAAGACCAGTCCAAGGGGAGGACAAGGTGCCTCTGTCCTTCCCAGAGGTTAATGAGATGGACACCAGGGTCAGTGTGTGTGTGTGTGTGTGTTTGGGTGGGGGGGGGTTAAAGCTCCTCATTTATCAAAGTGGGCTGGCCCAGACTACCTAAGACGGTTTGTGTTAAAGGCTTTTGTTGCCTCTTCAATAATGAACTCGGCCGTTGACTTGTAGTCGCGATCATTATGTCCTGAGTTTGTCTGTGAGGTGGTGGTTGTGGTGGGGACTTCTCACAGCTGTGTCCAGCTGTCACTTTCACTCGACTACTTGTGTGTCAAGGAAACTTCTCAGAGGGTATAAGGCATGTTGTCCCGAATAGGTGGACGAGTGGAGCCATTTTCTTCCTCTTTAATGGAATGTTTAACATCCTTTCCTGCAGCCTTTCCTGAAATTGGATTGCTGCATAGAAGTACTTTTGTGCAAATAAAAAATTATCCCAACTTTCCTCCCAAAATAAGGTTTTATATTTTTATACCAAATGGCCTAAAGGAAGAGAGCAGCTTATAGGAGGAGATAATGATCTAAAACTTATCCCAAATCATGGCTGGACATTTTATTTCCGTCAATCATTTCTCCTCTTCAAAGGTATTAATTTGGGTTTTATTTTATAATTTGGACCAGAATACCAAAAGTGGGATGTCTCAAGGGATGCCCATTGGTATTTTTGAAGGGGATAGATTGACTGGCATAACATTTCCAGATACTTTTTAGGATAAAAAAATTGTTTAAAGTGTTATTTTAGCTTAAAGTTGGATGTGAACTCTAAAGTTTGGGTAAAAGGTGACAGAAAAGTGCTCAGTGGTCTTCTGCAACACAAAACACGAATGTCATCATTAAAGGGAATGTTTAAACTCAAAGCATTTTATGGCAGGTTTGATCTATTTCTCTACTGAGGTTGTTTTATGAAGTTCCAGATCTTTTATATTGATTCAGTTTTGTTGTAAGACTGGATTTACGTCACTTTTTAGGTTTCCAGGGGATCAGAGAGACTTTTTTTTTTTCATAGAGCCTCTCTGATCTCCACAGACGCTGCTTCTTTGGTGTTTTGTTGCAGAGTGAAACACTGCAGGTCTTTGCTTTGCTCGGAAATGATCAGAACTGTTGGATATTTGTTGGGAATTTTACTCTCTGCACTCTGACATCACAAGGCCAGCAATAAACATCTTTGTAGAAAGAGTCAAAGAGAAACTGAAGTCCCCTCCTAAAAATGCAGTAGATTTAGTTATTTCCAAAAACATCACATAAAAATGGTTTCATCAGCCTTTTGCTGGTTTGGACCCTTTTAACAGACAACTGTCTGGTAAACCCAAACGGAGACAAAAGTTCTCCCCCCAGGAATCTCACCCTGTAAAGTTTAAAACGCACTCAAAACACCTCAGCAGTGAACATGAAAGTTTGTTTTCTCAAACACTTAAAGTCCCGCAGCTGATGCTGTCACCCTGGTGTGATTTCTGGCATCCGAGGTTTGGTCCAGCCGCCACAGAGGAACTGTAAAAGCAGCGAAGACGTGTGCGCTAAAACACCACAAGACCCATAGGTGGGTGAAACGTTTCAGTCATGTTCAGTTAGGGACATGAAAATGCTCTTGCAGCTCTTTTCCTCCACAACTGTGATACTGTTAAAATAAAAGTCTTTGTCCTCTCAATGCCGCACGAACTCTGAATTTCAATGTTGAGTTTTCCAGCCCGCCCTTGGGCAAACTGAATAGTGGCGTGTCAGCTGTTTGGAGAAAACCAAGAAACCATGCAGCCATGACCTGTTCGCTGTCAGCTCCACAAGCCCACTTCTGTCTAAATGTTGACTTTTCACACTCGCCATGGACAGAAGTTGTGAATGAAACTCTTGAAAGTTTTTTTCTTACTGAATCGTTCTCAATAGTGGCACCATTGTTCTCAACAGAAACGGATTGCAACGGTAAAATGCTTTGACGTTTGTTTTGAAGAGACTGAGGGCATTTCCATGAGCCACACCGTCTTCGGCCTCTAGCTGGGCGCAAAAAACCTAAACCACACTTTGCTGTTTTTGTGACCCACCTGTGGAAAAGTTGACACAACTCCTTTTATAATTTAGGGCAAGAAAACCTACTTAAAACAACAATTTCAGAGTATGGATAGATGATTCCTTCATCTTAATTTTGTCTCTTTACTTCCTTTAAAGTTGAATCTATCAAAACATTTACATTAAAAATTATCTGACCTGTATTTCAACAAATATTTAACATTACCAGTATGAACTAATTTCCAGGAATTTATCTTAATTTCAATAGAAACTATACATCTAAATGCTAATTTGAAATGTAAATGGGCAATGTTGGCTCAGGGTTTCGGAGTTTGTGCTGTAACCAGATGGTTTGTAGTTCAAAGCCAGGCTTCATACGCATTAGTCGCTGTGTCCTTGGGCAAGGCTCTTTGGAGGGACCGATGGCGCCTGTGTTTGGCAACCTCATCTCTAAGTGTAGCCCAGGGTAGCTGAGGCTGCCATCAGTGGGGGTCCTTTTGGACCAGGCCAGTGAAATGGATACACGTGGAAGTACCAAAACTGGGCTATTGCTCGTATTTCTTTTCTTTATTTCTGTATGGGAGTTGTCTGGAGCACAAATACCAAAGTACACTAGAGTCTTCAATATAATTTATTCTTCCGTCTTATTTTAACAACCTAAAAGTTTCAGCCGAAACTGAAAACTGTTACTTTGTGAAGTGCTTTAAGATAACTCTTGTCGTAATTGGGCGCTATATAAATAAACTTGAATCAAATATATTTCCATATTGATATTTTCTTACATCCCTATTAGTTATGCAAATGTTTTAAATGACTAAAATATGGAGCTAGGATTGGGACAATATTCAGTGTAACTTGTACCAAGTTTTGTAACTTGGGACATGTTTCGTGACACGTAACTTGTAACTTTAGTTTTCTAACTTGTAATTCTCAATTTGTACTTGTATTTCTTGTTTTGTAACAGGAAAGATTTATTTTGTACATGTATTTTTTATTTTGTAAAATCAAACTTTTATTTTGTACATTTACTACTCATTGGTTCCACCCAAGTTCCTCCCACTGACGCTAGAATTGAGACAAAAGGATCCGTAACACTGTAGAGTTGAGGTTTGTACCTGTAGAATGAAAAGTGTGTTTTGAGAGTTTTGATTTCAAACTTGTACATTGATTTTTTTAATTTTGGAAGTCTGCTAGGTAAAAACCGAAAGTTTCATGTTTCTGAATGAATGTTTGATGTTACAAAATGAGTAGTAAATGTACAAAATAAAAGTTTGATTTTACAAAATAAAAAATACATGTACTAAATGAAAATTGAATATTGTCCTAATCCTAGCTCCATATTAAAGACCGTCGACTTGTTGGCTGCTGTAGAGTTTGCTTGTACAGAGGAATCAGCCAACGGACTTGTACTTGGAGTGGTTGAGACTTATTTATTTACGATCTACTTTAAGGACTGTTTCATCCCTCAGCCATAATTCTGTCTCATCTTTATTACCTGGGTGGCAAAGGCCATGTATATAGGCTTAAGTTATCCTCCAGGTAAATTGTTACTCCTATAGTGTTTAGAGTAATATAAAGTATAAGCCATTATTTTTTCATAAATGTCTCTCAGAGGAGCAAAGTTTGCTTTGTTTAATAATGTCTGGTTCCTCCTATGAGAAGTGGATACTATATATGCAGAGAATAAATTGGATGTTTATAGTATGTTTCAGACTGTTTACACTCCTCTGTCACAAGGGGTAGCTTAAGGGTGAGAGGAGGTTATTTGTCTACATATAAAGCCACACAGTAGTGGTTACAGCGCTACTGCACACAAGGAGGACTTGCCCTTTTGTTTGAATTGGACATGTATTTGGTATGCTGATGGGGCCTCTTAGAGAAGTGGGAAAGCATCTTGCAGAGCAGACATGCTGTCATCAGCAGATAGTTGGCTGGCGAGAACAATGGGGCTGGATCTCTGTCCTGTCTGTCAGTCAGTGCAGCGTGCAATCACCCAGGAATGTCTTTCTTCTTCAGACGCCGGGGTAGAAATGGCCACAATAGAACTGACCATGGAGCTGGATTTGCTCTTCTTGGTGGTGTTCCTCACCCCGCTGCTCCCAAAATATGTGATGAGAGAATTATCACTACACTGTAAAATCAAATGTGTTGTTTTTAGAGCTGAAACGATTCCTCGAGTACCTCGAATAATTCGAGTACAAAAAATCCTCGAGTCAAATTCTCTGCCTCGAGGATTCGTTTAATTCATATTTAATTAATTCATGGCTTTGCAATCGCCCGGGAACATGTTTCACCCGGACCGAAATAAGTGACGCACATGCCCACTGGACTGAATGCACACGCGAGTAGCGACTATAACTTAACTTTCTCTTAAGCCATGGCGGACAACTTGAACCCCGGTGGAGTGCGAAAAAGACAGAAAATGTCAAAGTTGTGGAACCATTTTTCACGTCGTAAGGTGGAAAACGTAGTCCAGTATAAATACAGTAAAATGGATTTAGCCTAGCACAACACCACATCCTCCGTGCTGCAGCACCTGTAAATGTCACTTCTGCAAGCGGACTCGGAGCCTCTACAAGATAATGCATTTTAGCCTGTTTTTCTATATATTCTGCGGACTCTGCGACTTTTTCGTTTGTAGCACTCAGTTTCAGCTCACACCTTACATCTGGTAGCAACACGTCGGACTTAAAATGTGCTAAAAATAGCAGTTTTTACACAACACGTTGGACTTTTTATTGTGTTATTGATGTCTGTTGTCCCTCTGGGTTTCTGCAGGAGGACACGGGTATTTATGAGTGGCGGAGGAAAACGAAAGAAAGTAAATAAATGTTTTGTGATCAGTATAATTTGACAAAACCACAGCAAACATGCTTTTGGCAATCCTTGTTAGTGTGAGAAAAAAAAGTGTGGAAATTAAAACGGACGTGTGTTAATAGGGAAACAGCCAGCGAGCTGTTTGCGCCGTGAGCGGTTCTGGTTCTGTTTGGGCCGCAGCCGCTCGCAGCGTTATCCTCCTAGTTTTTGTCTGACTTGCAGGCTAGCAGATTCTCGCACGAGGGGAAAATCGGCTCAGGTTTGCTTATTTTTTGCACAGGCATTTGTTTACTGTGAAGTAAAGTTGAAGTGCTGAATTTATGCAAACTAATTTTGAATAAAACTTGAATAACTGGCAATTGCTTGCTCATTTTAAGAGGTCTTTCATAATTATAACATGCTATTTGATATCAAATCAAATCACTTTTATTGTCACGTCACATGTGCAGGTACACTGGTACAGTACATGCGAGTGAAATTCTTGTGTGCGAGCTTCACAGCAACAGAGTTGTGCAAAAATACAGTAATGTAAAAACAAGTAAAATATAAAAATGGCTAATCTAAGTATACAAATGAATAAAGTAAACAATAAGATAAGAGATATAAAATGTACAGAGGTTGGTATGTGCAAAACAGTGGCATTAATGTACAGTATGGAGCGTGTAATGTTGGAACTTGGTGGAGCTCGCGACGAGGCAGCCATACTCAGCGCCATCTTGGCTCATCAATATATGATATAAAGGTTTACAAACACAAAAGGGTAATTTATTAGAGTACTCGATTAATCGAAAAAAAGATTCGATAGAGTACTCGATTACAAAAATATTCGATAGCTGCAGCCCTAGTTGTTTTAGCTTTAAAATCAAGATAAAGTAGATGCTTTGTCCCCCCGTTGGATATTGTATTGAAACTTTTTAGGTTGTCTTTTTGAGCGTTCGAATCCCTAATTACAGTAATCACATATGAAAATGCACACATATTGATTTCTCATTAATTTAGGAATTTGTCAGCTTCCAGAGCTTTCATTTTGTCTCTGAAAAGCTAGAGTGAAGTGAAGTCTACTACCTCATCATTGACCAGTTAAAGAAGCTTTCTCGACTCTGTTCCACCTAAACATTACGTATTAAATGAACCCGTCTGTAGAGCAGGTGTGATTTTGCTCGTTGCTGGCTTGGTGATGAGGGTGGAAATGAGACTTCACTCTTGTATTTGAACAGGTGAAGCTGCAGTTAAAAACCACGCAGTCTGCAAAATCTTTTAGGAGGTTTAGAAGGTTTGGCTTTACGTACACTCATGGGCTGTGGTCTTGTGAGTTTTCCTGTCCACCGTTTGACCTTCACCAGTCTTGTTGGCTGCCATGTCTTTATTTCATTATGAGCTGAGGAAACAGAATAACACCATCTAACGGTCTTCTGTTTGCATGAAAATGAAACCAATAAATACAAAGTTTAAGGAGTCTTACGCTTTTGTCTTATTGAGCTAATTAAAACATTACAGCAGAAGTGATCATTTCTCTATGGTGAACCTCTCTAAATGCCCTCACTCAGGATCTTCTTCCGTTACTGTTTCAAACACGCTTTAATGTCCTCTATCAGCAATAATCAGTAATCCGACACACTGTTCTCAAGAGTCCAGAAAACGCACAAACCCAAGTGGATCTCCATGACGACGACCTTCGCGACCCTCCAGTGGCATGGTAGTGAGTGGGGATTGGCTGCAGCAGATGGTGACCGATGGCGATCGCAATCATGACAATGATGTCACCTTTTAAGATGCGGATTAATTAAATTCAGTTTGGGTAGCCTTTTTTCCCCTCGTCTGGTTGGCAGAGAAGAGCCACTCAGTTTCAACAGAGAAATGTTGACATGGCGGGAATGGTGTAGAAAGTGTGCATGTGAGCAGCTCCAGGCTAGGAGGCTTTTTTTTTTTTTTACTCCCTGCGTTCCTGCTGGTTGGCTTCTGGAAATCCCCTCTCCTTTGTGAATGTTTTCTGTCCTGCAATATTTAAATTTAAAGCAATATGGAGTGAAATGGAAATCGGAATCAAAGCACATGGGAAAATGATTGATTACTCCAGGGACTAAGTGGTTTAAAGGGGTGCTTGTTGTGTTCAGCTGGATTATTACCCTGCTTGTCTGTTGTACCGTCGGACCACTTTGAAGGGATTGAAAGGACCTGCTGGAGCGTGATGGTGTGTGTGTGTGCGTGTGTGCGTGTGTGTGTGTATGTTAGAGATGCTCAGTCCTAGAAGCTAATTTAGAGTTTCAGTTGCTCTAATCCACTCACAGCCCTGCAGAGGTCTACTGGGGCTTTTTGTTGTGGCCACAGGCAAAAACCAACATTTAAACCCATCTGTGGTCTGATCAACTATAAATTACCATTTAGTTTGGTTATACATACCTATAAACCTGCTAGAAGTTGCTCTGGCTTGTGTCCTTGATGCTCGCACAAGTTAATAATAGCTGGAATAACTGGGAATCCTTTTAGGGTTGGTTTGAATTTCTTGAGTTTTGTGAAAAATTGTCAAGACTTTACAATGGTCAGAGGCATGTGTCAAAGTGTGAAATTGCTCTTCATGTCGATATTCTCTTCATAAATGATCAAATCAATAAAGGCCTTTGGCTAGCAGTTTGTCTTGGATCAATTTATTTACATAACCCCAACCCTGAAGCATCAAAATGATTCATGCAAGAATGAAACCACAGACTTTTTGAAAACCCAAGGATTTTCCCCTAAGTTGCAATGCTCAGAGCTCAAATTAGCCTTAAGAAAACTAAGAAAGTCATCCTGTGGTTGGATTGGACCATCGGCGTTAACTGACACAGAGCTTACATCTGCTTGGAGGAACAGCTGCATTTGTCTCAGTCTCGTGCTCGTTTTATAAAAATAGCTGCAGAGCAGACACCTGACTGTGTGGGGTCTACACCGCAGCTGGAGACGTCGTCCTAACCAGGCAGAGAAAACGGGATAATGCCATGAGTTACAGATGAGTCATTAAACAGGAGCTGTAGGGACTAAAACCACAGCCTTGCAGCCTTTTTGAATGTTCTTCTAGTTGAAGTCAACATATTTTATTCTTAGAAAGATGCATTATAAGCAGTATTGCATCTTAAAGTCAAAATATTACAACAAGTTACTTAAAAGCTAGTTTTTTAGCTTTTAAAAATACTTTTTTTCCTTCAAGTCTGTATCTCACTGCAATAAGTGCATATTTGTGGAGGATTTCCAAACCTTTGACAAGAGTTTTCAATGTTCTTACTTGAGTGGCTGCACTTATTTTTGTTTCTTGACTGAATTTTTGACATGTTCAAAAACATGCGACACTGTTTACTTTCAAAATTGTCTGAATTGTTGCAGGCATTTGAAACTCAACTTGGTTTGGTTTTCATGAGTCAAAAGCTGAGACCGCTTTGGGAGGGGTTGGTGAGACAGAATCGGATGTTCCAAGCATGACCACATACCAAATATATGATGATAAGCTGCAACACCTTTGTAACTAAATTGGGGGAAAAAAAAACTGTTCTGGTAAATATTGAAATGTTTTTCACGTTTCAAATTACAAAAGTTTAACTAGTCCTTTCAATGTGATTGAAACTGAAAATTTGCTAATTTTGCAGCTGTTTGTGTCTCCAACTAGCTGTGAGTGTCACCCCGCTGAAATAAGGCCTTAGGTAGATGAATGAAATCCAACAAACCTAGTATAGCAGAGTATTATCTACGTAGAAAGAAACATTTGTGTCCAATACAACCTAATAGGATCATTAAATCAAAAAGTCTCGTCTCGTCTCGTCTCGTCTTCCTCCGCTTATCCGGGTCCGGGTCGCGGGGGCAGCATCCCAACTAGGGAGCTCCAGGCCGTCCTCTCCCCGGCCTTGTCCACCAGCTCCTCCGGCAGGACCCCAAGGCGTTCCCGGACCAGATTGGAGATGTAACTTCTCCAACGTGTCCTGGGTCGACCCGGGGGCCTTCTGCCGGCAGGACATGCCCGAAACACCTCCCCAGGGAGGCGTCCAGGAGGCATCCTGACCAGATGCCCAAACCACCTCAACTGGCTCCTTTCGATCCGGAGGAGCAGCGGTTCTACTCCGAGTCCCTCCCGAATGTCCGAGCTCCTCACCCTATCTCTAAGGCTGAGCCCGGCCACCCTACGGAGGAAACTCATTTCGGCCGCTTGTATCCGCGATCTCGTTCTTTCGGTCATTACCCAAAGCTCATGACCATAGGTGAGGATTGGGACGTAGATCGACCGGTAAATCGAGAGCCTGGCTTTCTGGCTCAGCTCCCTCTTCCCCACGACAGATCGGCTCAGCGTCCGCATCACTGCAGACGCCGAACCAATCCGCCTGTCGATCTCCCGATCCCTCCTACCCTCACTCGTGAACAAGACCCCGAGATACTTAAACTCCTCCACTTGAGGTAGGACCTCTCCCCCGACCCGGAGGTGGCAAGCCACCCTTTTCCGGTCGAGAACCATGGTCTCAGATTTGGAGGTGCTGATCCTCATCCCAGCCGCTTCACATTCGGCCGCGAACCTACCCAGCAAGAGCTGAAGGTCAGAGCTGGATGAAGCTAGGAGGACCACATCATCCGCAAAAAGCAGAGACGAGATTCTCCTGCCACCAAACTCGACACACTCCACACCACGGCTGCGTCTAGAAATTCTGTCCATAAATGTGATGAACAGAACCGGTGACAAAGGGCAGCCCTGGCGGAGTCCAACCCTCACTGGGAACAGGTCCGACTTACTACCGGCTATGCGGACCAAACTCACGCTCCTCTGGTAAAGGGACTGAATGGCCCTTAACAGAAAGCCACCCACCCCATACTCCTGGAGCGTCCCCCACAGGGTGCCCCTGGGGACACGGTCATAAGCCTTCTCCAAATCCACAAAGCACATGTGGATTGGTTGGGCAAACTCCCATGCCCCCTCCATCACCCTTGCAAGGGTATAGAGCTGGTCCACAGTTCCACGGCCAGGACGAAAACCACATTGCTCCTCCTCTATCTGAGATTCAACTATCGATCGGACCCTCCTCTCCAGTACCTTGGAGTAGACCTTTCCAGGGAGGCTGAGGAGTGTGATCCCCCTATAGTTGGAACACACCCTCAGGTCACCCTTCTTAAAGATGGGGACCACCACCCCGGTCTGCCACTCCCTAGGAACTGCCCCCGATGACCACGCAATGTTGTAGAGACGTGTCAACCATGACAGCCCTACAACATCCATAGCCTTGAGATACCCAGGACGAACCTCATCCGCCCCCGGGGCTCCGCCGCTGTGTAGTTGTTTGACTACCTCAGCAACTTCTGCCCCCGAGATCGGACAGTCCATCCCCAGGCCTCCCAGCTCTGGTTCCTCCTCGGAATGCGCATTGGTGGGATTGAGGAGCTCCTCAAAGTATTCCTTCCACCGTCCGACTATAGCCTCAGTTGACGTCAGCAGCTCCCCATCCCCACTGTAAACAGTGTGAGCGAGTTGCTGCCTTCCTCTCCTGAGGCGCCGGACAGTTTGCCAGAACCTCTTTGGAGCCGATCGATAGTCTTTCTCCATGGCCTCACCAAACTCCTCCCACGCCCGATATTTTGCCTCGGCAACTGCCACTGCTGCACCCCGCTTGGCTATCCGGTACCTGTCTGCTGCCTCCGGAGACCCACAGACCAGCCACGCCCTGTAGGCCTCCTTCTTCAGCCTGACGGCTCCCCGAACCTCTGGTGTCCACCAGCGGGTACGGGGGTTGCCACCACGACTGGCACCGGCCACCTTACGACCACAGCTAGCAACAGCCGCCTCGACAATCGCAGAGTGGAACAAGGCCCACTCGGACTCAATGTCCCCCACTGCTCTCGGGACGTGGTCAAAGCTCTGCCGGAGGTGGGAGTTGAAGACCGTCTTGACAGGTTCTTCTGCCAGGCGTTCCCAGCAGACCCTCACTATGCGTTTGGGTCTGCCAGGTCTACGCGGCATGTTCCCTTGCCATCTGATCCAACTCACCACCAGGTGGTGATCAGTTGACAGCTCCGCCCCTCTCTTCACTCGGGTGTCCAAAACATACGGTCGCAGGTCAGATGATATGACTATAAAATCTATCATCGACCTGTGACCTAGGCTGCCCTGGTACCAAGTGTACCGGTGGGCATCCTTATGTTCGAACATGGTGTTCGTTATGGCCAAACTGCGGCTTGCACAGAAGTCCAATAACAAAACACCGCTCGAGTTCTGATCAGGTGGGCCGTTCCTCCCAATCACACCCCTCCAGGTCAAGCTGTCATTGCCCACGTGAGCATTGAAGTCCCCCAGCAGGACAATGGAGTCCCCTGATGGAGCACTATCTAGCACTCGTCCCAGGGACTCCAAAAAGGGTGGGTACTCTGAACTGATATTTGGCCCATACGCACAAACAACAGTCAGGACCCGTTCCCCGACCCGAAGGCGCAAGGAAGCTACCCTCTTGTCCCCCGGGGTAAACCCCAACACACAGGCAGAGAGTCTCGGGGCTAACAAAAAGCCAACCCCAGCCCTCCGCCTCTCACCCGGAGCAACTCCAGCAAAGTAGAGTGTCCAACCCCTCTCCAGGTCTCGGGTTCCAGAGCCAATGCAATGTGTCGAGGTGAGTCCGACTATATCTAGCCGGTACCGCTCAACCTCTGCCACAAGCTCCGGCTCCTTCCCCGCCAGCGAGGTGACGTTCCATGTCCCAAAAACTAGTTTCCTTGTCCGGGGATTGGACCGCCAAGGCTCCCGCCTTGGTCTGCCACCCGATTCACATTGCACCGGACCCTTCATGTTCCTCCTGCGGGTGGTGGGTCCACAGTTGGACGAGCCCATGTATCCGGTTCGGGCTGGGCCCGGCCGGGCCCCATGGGCGAAAGCCCGGCCACCAGGCGCTCGCTCACGGGCCCCAACCCCAGGCCTGGCTCCAGGGTGGGACCCCGGTAACCCTCCGGGCCGGGTACTCCGACTCTTCGTTTTCACCGCCATGAAAGATCCTTCGAACCGTTCTTTGTCTCACCCTTCACCTAAGACCAATTTGTCATGGGAGACCCTACCAGGGGCACTAAGTGCCCCAGACAACATAGCTCCTAGGATCATTAGGGCACTCAAACTCCTCCACCACGATAAGGTGACGGTTCAAGGAGGAGTAAATCAAAAAGTCCAAGTATCAAACCTTGTGGAACTCCATAATTAACTCTGTTTAATTGTGTTTTTCTAAATCTGAATATCATTTGCAAACTTAATCAGTAAATGAATTTAAAGAAGCGAAAAGATAAACTGAAAAAAACAAAAAAAAAAAGATATAAAATACAGTGGCTGGGTATGCGTCTTTATTTTTGACAAGTCAATGAGTGGGTTTTTTCAATGACAGGTTTTGTATGTTTTCTTTCAGCTCCGTGTTCTTTTATTCCAGCTGTTCTTCTGTAACTTTCCCTCTAAAGCCCCCTCAGTCTTCGGGTTTTTGTTGATGAAATATCACTTGGAGGGGAAAGCTAATTGTTGAACTTATTACTAAACCCAAACTGCTTTCAAATTCAAATCAAACTGATTTATGGATCTAATTTAAGTACATTTCTTACTTGTACATCTGATGCAATTTGGACAGTGTGTCTAAATGCTTGTGTGTTTGCATGAGTGATCGGGAATTCATGGAAACCAAACATGCTACTAATATCGGTTGAGGGAGGCAGCGGTGGTTTTGGCAGGCCTGTGCGGACATTCTTCATAGAGTCACTTAAAATGAATATAATTTATACATAATCAATCATTTATCATCACAAGAGGATCAATGTCCCAACTGGGCTTCCAGTGTTTGCCTGGGCTCAATATTTTTGGGATTTTTTTTTTTTTTGCATGTGTGGAAAAAACTTTGCAAGAAAAGTCACAGATTATCACCTGTCCTGTTGGAGAGCTGCTATAAAACCATGTGTGCACTAGCACCATTGCTAATGAGGGAGCTCAGGTCTATTTATAGCTTTTTCCTGAATAATGCATGACAGAGTCAGAGCAGAGATGGCACAGACACCCTAACTGTACACAGTCAAGCAAGCATTCAGGATTAGGAAAGAACTATCTAATAAATCTACATTTCTGTTCAGCACAGCAAGAATGTGCAACTTTGGAAATGGTGTGTGTGGTTTTTGAAAGTTCTGTGTTCAGATTGTATAAAATGCTAAATGGCCTGTATTTGATACAGCTTTTGTAGAGTCCTGGGACCCCCCAAGGCACTTTACAACACAATCAGTCACACACACACACACACACACACACACACACACACACACACACACACACACACACATTCACATGCTGGTGGGATGAGCTACGGCTGCCCTGGGGCGCGCTGCCGAGCACTGGCGCCACCGGCCCCTCTGTCCACTACCAGCAGGCAAGGGGGGGTTAAGTGTCTTGCCCAAGGACACAACGACGGCAACAAACTGAGCGGGGCTCGAACCTGCAACCTTCCAATTACGGGGCGAGCACTTAACTCCTGTGCCACCGTCAAATTAGGATGGTTTTTGAACATCCTTGTAATTAGCAGAGTTTTGTGTCATTATAGGAACTTTAAAAAGAGCTCAAATAATGAGATAAAAGTTTAAAGTTGTGTTGCTGCCTTGATTTTCCTTAGCTGTCAAGAACATTTGAAACAGTAACCCCGTTTCTGTACCAGTTACACCATTTCTATTCATAAAACCTGTCCTAGCAAATGTGAGAAACATCATGATGTTTTGTGTTTGGATACTAAATTGAATTTTGCTTTGCCAAAACGCCCTTCAAACTTTACTTCTGCAAGATGCGCCAATATAATTTGGCTGCATGGTGGAGCAGTGGTTAGTAGGGCTGCAACTAACGATTATTTTCATAATCGATTAATCTGTCGATTATTTTTTCGATTAATCGATTAATCGGTTTGTTATTGTTTAGCTATTTAACCTATACAAGTGATGGATGCATTTCAGTTAAGAACAAAAAAACATAAGAGAATTGTGCAGTTGACTGCAATCTATTTTATTGCACATGAACACAGTCAGCAGTATAAAATGAGCTAAACAGTGCAAAATATCAGTCCAGAATAATTTTTAGCATTAGCTGGAAGCCTGCTCCTTCCACCATGGATAGTGGCCTCATGTCTTTTACCAGCATGTTTAGAATAGAGTTTGTAAGTGGTATGAATTGCTGGGGGGTGAGTGCCTTCTTCCCCATGTAGTTGTCCATCGTTGCTTGTTTTTTTCTGCATAAGAAACGCAAATAGACTGAAATAAGTACACATATAAAATAAAGCAGCACACACACTACAACACTAAATCAATATTATATTATTTGAATTAATTAACAATATACAGTGATCATTTATTTTGAGGGTTACGTTCTACAAAATAGCCCGCAACAGGAGATATTCAGAAAAAAAGTAAAACATTTTTACTATTAAAAAGCTCTAAGTAAGAAGCTCATGAGGTTTTTACTTTGAGTCGGGAGTGTTTAAATTAGCCAGAGAAATGTGAAAAATGTTTATTTTGTGTAATACTGTTTAAGAAACATGATAAAAATGTGTTGTGAGGCGTTTTACAGCGTTAGATAGTAAAACAGCCTTTTAATAGTAAAAAAATGACTTTTTCTGAATTTCTCCTGTATTTAAAAATTGAAAGTGTACAACTATGCCGCGTTATATTCACCTGGACACAGCTTGTCTGTATATTTTTCTCCGCGGAGTTGTCCTTTTTTGAATGAGGAACATAGTTATGGGTTTGTGCCGTTTTTCTCTTAACGAGAACATTCTTATAAACAGACGTGCTAAATTTGGCAAGCGCATGATACACAACACGGAGGAGATTCACGATTGCATCTAGTCAATCAGAAGTAGAACACCGCAGACTGACGCGGCAAAAAAACATGTTTAACATCCAGTATAACAAACTCAGCTAAAACACTAAGTCCAGCTTGTTTATTTTCTGTTACTTACCGGGCTGGCTCTTCCAAATGACGGCTCACTTGACCGCGGTGCTCTTCCTCTGCTGCATCAGCCCCCACATGCTTTCGTCTCAAATGTGCTCCCATACTCGTGAGGTTTTTGTCCGGGGTTTCTCTTCAGTTTTGTCGCTTCTATTTTTCTTCCGTATTTCCTCTTGTTCCGCCATCTCTCACAGCAAGATGAGCGTCAGTAATGTGATACGTCATGAAAACCGAGGGCACCCATTGGCTCATTTCTTCTTCTACGGCTCCACTGGTAGATCAGTGGCTCATTACTGCCACACACTGGCGGCAAATTTAACAGCTTGTAACCGATGTCAGAGTGTGGTAAAAAATAGACTTTATGCGGTAAAATATGATTATTAAACAACTAATCGATGACTAAAAAAGTTGTTAACTATTTTAATAATCGATTATAATCGATTAAATCGATTAGTTGTTTCAGCTCTAGTGGTTAGCACTGTTGCCTCGCAGCACAAACGTTGCAGGTTCGAAACTCGGCTGCGGCCTTTCTGCGTGGAGTTGCGTGTTCTCCCCATTCATGCGTGGGTTTCCTCCGGGTACTCCGGTTTCCCCCACAGATCACAACATGCCCTATAGGTTATAAATTGTAAGACGCTTTGGAAAAAAGCATCTGCTAAATAAATAAACATAAACATAATTTCCCACCGAGTTACAACCAGTCAGCAAGAGTTTACTACAAGTCCCGCCCAGCAACTCTGCCAGGCCACTCCAAGAACGATACTGGTTTGTCACTGAAATGGCTAAGAAATTGATTCTTTTGGGCCAGCCTGGTGAAATGGAGACCCATGAAGTTCAAACTCTGACTGCTAGGTGGCAGCAGTTTATACCGCCTTCATTCCGTCGCAATAACACTAGATGTGACTGAGCAGGGTTTGACAGGAGTTTCCCAATGAAATCGTCTTAAAAATTACAAATACCATCTGAGTTTCAAAATGACGATATATCGTGTTGTTTCTTCTGTATTGTGATATATATCGTATCGCCAGATTCTTGCTAATACACACCCTCGCTAATAATTCACAAGGACCAGACAAAGCTAGTGTGCTTCATGTCCCCTGCCTTGACCTACACAAATACAAATGATCTTTTCGTTGATCCTTCTGAACTTTCTGTCTGAATTTCTCAGTTTTTGCCCCTTTGTGTGTTTGTTCAGGCTCTGGATGTGGATCGCAGTGTTCTCTACAAGATGAAGAAGTCTGTCAAGGCCATCTACGCGTCTGGCCTGGGTAAGTCCTGTAAGATTCTGCTGTCAGGTGGTTTTTGTTTC
Source organism: Nothobranchius furzeri (assembly GCF_043380555.1). Classification (NCBI taxonomy): domain Eukaryota; kingdom Metazoa; phylum Chordata; class Actinopteri; order Cyprinodontiformes; family Nothobranchiidae; genus Nothobranchius; species Nothobranchius furzeri. Next base: position 30,460,514 of record NC_091758.1, read on the forward strand.
CTATATTTTTAAACAGGTCCAGCATTTACTGTATTTTTGAATCAAATGGAGATGGAAACGACAGCCATTTAGTGCGCGCGCGTGAGTGCGTGCGTGTGTGTGTGTGTGTGTATGTAGTGGTCATTTCCGTAGTCTTTGTGGCTGCCGGTGCCGGTGTTGGGTGTTTTCAGTGCCTTTTGTTTGTCCTGCCTGACCGAACCCCGCTGAGACAGGAGAGGGCCCTCTGAACAATGTGCTGAGTGGCTCTTTTTTCAGAACAGTGTGCTCTCTGTTTGGACCAGAGGGACAGCTGTCTGATTCAGAGCCCTAAAAGAGCAGCTGGGGGGTATGAAGCATGGACAGACAAGTGTTCACTATAGCGCTAACTAAACGTATGTGTACACACCAGACTCCCGGGACATGTCAGACTGGTTAAATGTAGCACAAATAAAGCTTTATTTGAATCTGTGCACCAACGGGCAGCACCCTATCTATGCATGTTGGCGTCTTTGTTTTAAACGTGTGAACGAGCAGAACCACCTTTTTACCCTGAAGAATGAAGCTAGTGTAGATTTCCACTGTTGCTTATCAGTGTTTGCAGTAGAAACCGTTCCCTGTTTGTGGGAAAAGTCTCTGAGAACGCTGTTGTGTGCATTCATGACAGGAAGCTCCCATTAACTCGGGTCACCTGTTAACGTTCACCATGGAAAACACTGTTCATATAATAAAGTATTTTGAATACAGCCGGAAAGGTTTCTGTTTTCATTCCCTTTGAAGCTCTCGAGCTGGGGTATCCAAGCTTTTCACAAGAGCTCATGGGCCACAAAATGTCTTTTTTTCTTTCTTCTTTTTTTAAGTAAAAATGATCTAATGGTGGGCTGCATGGTGGAGCAGTGGTTAGTGCTGTTGCCTTGCAGCAAGGAGATTCTGGGTTCACATCCTGACCTGAGGTCTCTCTGCAAGGCGTTTGCATGCTCTCTCCGTGCATGCATGGGTTCTCCCCGGGCACCCCGGCTTCCTCCCACAGTCCAAAAACATGATTGTCGGGTTGATTTTTTTCTCTAAATTATTCTTGGGTGTGAGTGTGTGTGCGTGGCTGTGTGTCTGTGTTAGGGTTGTCACGGTATGAAAATTTAACCTCACGGTTATTGTGACCAAAATTATCACGGTTTTCGGTATTATCGCGGTATTTTTTAAACGGTGTTGCATATGTTCAGAAAGCATTGATAGTCCTGTTCTACACAAACTGAAATAGTTCTGAAAAGGTTTAACAGTGTTTATTAAACCTAAAATAACACAAAGCCTTAGCAAAAGTGCAACTTTTCACAAGTAAAGGAACAAATAGCTTATTTTTCTGGAACTTGTTACAGTAGTCAGTGCAGGTTTAAATTATACAAATCCAAACATTCAAAACATAAACAATATGTAAACAAATCAAAGAAACACCACTTGTCTTCTCATATACTTGTTTTCTTCATTATCAAAATGAAAATCTAAAACTCCAGTCCACACTTGACTTGAGCACTGTACAAGTCAACCTTAAAAAATATGTATTTAAAATAAATATCCACTTTAAACAAATTACTAAAATAACTACTACACTATGTAATCAAATCCAAATGTTCAAGTATAAATGGCATTGAATAAGTAAACAAATCCATGACAAGGAACTAATTGTATATTTCTCTTCATCATCAACAAATAAGATGCTTCATCCAGCAACAGGGTGTCCGTGACACGGTTTAAATGCTGGCAGAGGGCGCTGCGGCTGCAGTATATAGTGACTCGTTGCATTCTCCCTCAACCAAAAGTCCTCACGTCATGCATTTCAGCTAAAATGCTAATGTTGTCTTACCTTGCACTGGCTGTGGAGACGTGGGTGATGGTCACGCAGATGTGCCATGAGATTTGAAGTGTTGCTGCCTTCTGCAGACACTTGTTTCCTGCACGTTCTGCAAACGGGATAGCCGTCTTCTATTAACTGTCCCTCAGCATTTTTCAGAAATCCCAAATATGCCCATACTTCCGATTTAGTCTTCTTTGAGGGCTGATGGATGTCCTGGGCGCTGCCGTCGCCTCCTTCGGCCATTATTTCAGCTTCAAAGTTTTGGTGCCGTTGCAAATTAAAAAGTGCGTGTGCGCGCCGCGGGAACTTCAGCTGAAGCGACGGTGGCTGGTAAGGGTCATCGCGCCGAAACCGCGGCCACGGTAAACCCACCGAGATAATATAGTTTTTTAAAAACTGGACGGTTATTTTTATTGTCAACTTTTTTACCGGGGTTTACCGCTATACCGGTTACCGTGACAACCCTAGTCTGTGTTGCCCTGCGATGAACTGACAACCCATCCAGGGTGTACCCCCTCCGTTTGCCCGAAGACTGCTGGAGATGGGCTCCAGAGCCCTTGCCACCCTGCGTGGATAAGCGGGAAACAAAAAGGAACGTATGGATGATTTTATGGTCATTTTTTTCACCATGTTTAGTCCTCCTAATGGGTTTGAAACAGACTTAACTATGTGAAAATAAAAATGTTAGAAAAAGTTGATCTATACGTAAATGGCAAATGGTCTGTATATGATAGGCTTCCACAACCCCCGGGCCACATTTTAGACATACTCCACAGCGTGAAACTCAAATAAAAATAAATAATAATCAGGTTTTTTTGCTTTAATAATAGATAACCACAGCCTCAGATTTGTTGCATTTTAAGCTGTTTTTTGTGATTCTGGCATTAGTCTAACCTCACTAAGGCTGTTGGCGTTAATGCACCAAACAGCCGAGGATCGTGTTGCAGCTTTGCCTCCGTTTGTCATTAACTCTCAGTTTACTGTTTTGATTTTACAGCGCAGTTGTTTTCGTGTTTAATTGACGTTTTCACATGCTTCATTTTCTGCTGAGTGTAGCTGCTTTCTGTGAACGCTGCTGCTTTCCTTTTGCTCAACAGCAAATCATGCAAAGGAAGGCACAAGGTGACATTTACAGGAAAGAGCCACCAAATGGGTTGTTTTATTCTTTTTGGGTTTTATCCTACACTAAAAACACGAGTTTATGATTTAGCTGCAGCAGAATACACAAAAGTAGATGAAGTAGAGGTGGTAAAGGAACTTCATTTGCAGAAACGGAAAACAGAAATCAAGTTTTCTTGATCTACGTACATCCCTGCTGCGACTGGCTGTCAGATCTAAAACTCAGCAGGAATATTTTCAGTTTAGACACGAGGAATGGTGAGGGCGGATTATAGAATGTTTGGAATGAAGTCAACAACGGAGCAAGAGTTAACATCCAGAGCTTAGAAGCTGAGTAAGCGATGTGAGCTTCTGTCAGTGGGGAAAATGAAAAGATGGGAGCATGAAAGGTGGAGGAGTTGCACTTGTCAGGGTGTTGGCTTGGAGAATTTGATAAAGAAACCAGCAGAAGGCTCTAAAAAAAGAAGATGGTGCGATCTGTGTAAGTGAAAGAGACACGATTTCCATCTCCCTCTAAATTAAAGTTGTACACTCTTCAAATCTATTTTCACAACAGAGCAATTATGGTCCAAACCTCTGTTAAAGTGCTTGAAAGAAAGGGTAGGGCATCTGTTAATCTGGTATAAAGTTTTTTTTAGATCTGGTATATCATAAAGTAAATAAAGAACTTCCACTGAGATCAAATAAAGCAGAGAATGGATGGAGTTGTTCATCGTGCTAATAATTTACTAGTTTTTGTCATTCTGAGTGTTAAATGCTGTGGTGGCCATATTGAATTATTTTAAGTCCAAATATGGACGTATGACGAGTGTACCTTGTTTAGAATTCAATGTTGTAGGCAAATAAGATATTTTCTGTTTATTTCTATACAATCAATCAAATTTTATTTGCATAGCGCCATCCACTGCCTTTACAGAAGCCCAAGGCGCTGAACTTAAAAACAGTAAAAGAGCAAAATGACAGACAGATTCAAAACTGCATTAAAAATGAGTAAAATCATAAGACCGATACGATAAAAGACTAAAAATCCATATTATGTAAAAGCCAAACGATAAAAATAAGTCTTCAATCGACTGTTGAAGACCTGCAGTGATGGGGACTGTTTGATAGTAAGTGGGAGCTCATTCCATAGTGTTGGAGCAAGGACCGAAAAGGCCCCATCACCTCTTGTTTTGAACCTTGTTCGTGGGACGATGAGCAAATCCTGATGGGGCATGCATCTGTAACAACCCAGGCAGATATGGTGGGGCACCACCATGAAGGGCCCACAAGACAAACAACAGAACTTTAAACTTTGCCCAGTAAGCCACATGGAGCTAGTGTAGGGAAGCCAGGACAGGAGTAACATGTGTTGTCCAATGCACCCATAAGGAGACGTCACTTTTTAATAATAGTTCTATGAGGTCATACAAACCTCCATTTATTTCAGTAATTAATCTTAGACTGAGAGAACATCTAAAGGCTCGGAAATCCTTTGCAGGTTTTGGATTCATTAGCTGATTAGAGTGTGACACTTTGAGCCTAGAATTTTTAACTTTTTCACAATATTTGGGATGATCCAGCTGAAATTCTGCCCTCATTTCACCTTTTAAGTTGAATCACTGAAATAAAATAACTTTTGCACCATATTCTTAATTTTTTGAGCTTGCCAGGTTATTGAAGCAGTCCTTTGTGACAGCCGAAAAACACAGAGTGAGAGCCAGGCTTTAAGAAAACAAGATGTTGCTGGCCATGCCCACCCATCCCCTAATTGGCTGCTAGTTCATAGCTAGTAGGGGCTTCCATTACCGGAACTTGAGGGTAAATGCAGAGAGAGGGGAATTGACCGGGAGATCCAAAGGCCCGGTCCTGTTAGCTGTCGTGTCTCCATTTACAGTTTGGCCCTGTAAGGAATGTGCTAAAACGCCAGCACATCGCCACCCTTGCTCTATGAGTCATGTCATCCATTGGCGCAAAAACCGCCAACAACTCGTGTTTTCCTAAATTACGATTTTTGGCCCTGTATGCATTTCCTTTTTTCTACTGAGTTGACGTAATTTCTGACTGAGTAAAGCTGGGCGGACACTGTGCGACTTTTTCACTCGTAGCACTCAGCTTCAGCTCAAACTGTACGACTACCTGGCAGGGCAGTTCTCACGAGTCATGTGCTCACACTGTATGACCCAGTTCTCGGATGCGACCTGACTGCTCACACTGTACGTCTGGTAGCAACACGTCGGACCTAAAAATATATGCTAAAAATATCAGTTTTTACTCAACACGTCAGACGTTTTAGTCTTGTTTTGCCTGCTGTCCTTCGGGAGTGCTGCAGGAGGACACACAGGGATTTATGGGAGTTGGATGAGGAAAACGAAATAAAGAAAGTAAATCTGTGTTTTGTGATCAGTTTAATTTGACATGAACACGACAAACACGCTTTCTTGACAATCCTTGTCATTGTGTGTAAAAGACATGTAGAAATAAAAACGAACAACGTGTGTTATTGGGGAAATAGCGGGTGAGCGGTGCTGATGCAGGATTGCACATGCACCGTGAGCGGTTCTGGTACTTTTTGGGTCGCAGCCGCTCACAGCGCCGCTTCAACCCTCACGAGGAACGAGCAAAATATCAAACACTCCAGAAGTCCGTGCGAGCTCACGATTGTTGATCGGTAGCTGGTCACGTGGTGTTAATCGCCTCTCGTAACCCCCGTACACTACACGACGCTCAGCGCAAAACTCTCCCCGATCTTGTGGATTCTTGCACGAGTGGAAAATCGGCTCAAAAAAGTGAAAAAGTCGCACAGTGTACGCCCGGCTTTACAACCAGTCGTCGGTGTTCCCACCCACCAACTGCACCGGGCCTTTTATCGGGCCACTCTGAGTACCTACCTTTGATGAGGTACTCAGAAGGTTCCAGAAAACGGCCGTTCGGCCAACCCGCTCAAGTGGTGACACACGCATGTTAGTAGGTTCCTGTAAATTTACCCTGAAGTTCCGGTAATGGAAACACACCAAATGTCCCTGATTGTGATGTCATAATGAGGGACATTTGAAATGGCTTGTTTTGGATGCGTATTCTGTAAACAAACAGTGGCAGACAAAGGATGGGGAGTTTTTTTTCATGTTAGGAGTGTTTATAGAGGGAGCAGAGACTCGCGTCAGCACAAAAGGATGCAAAACGTGAGTTTTCTATAATATGTCCCTTTTTAAATATGCATAAAAACAAACACCTGTGCTGTGAACAGGAAGGCAGATTACCAGTATGTGCTGTGTAACCAGTCTTTAATCATCTACTTTATCTTCCCACTTCCACTTCTTTCTCACACCTTGTTTGTCCTTCCCTCTCTCTGAATAGAAATTACACTCCCATCTCTCTAAGCTGGTGTCCATATTGTCTGGTGGACATGGAGTTCATTGTTGTTTTCACACAGTCTGCAGAGATACGGTATTAATCTGAGGTCACACATTGTGTTGGGGTGCGTCAGCAGATCGGGCCTCGCAGAGCCGTGTGAGACGGAGTGAGTGTGTGGGAGAGGGAGGAAGCAGGAGCCCGTCTGTTTTCTGATGATTAAAGTGTGTGTGTGTGTGTGTGTGTGTGTGTGTGTGTGTGTGTGTGTGTGTGTGTGTGTGTGTGTGTGTGTGTGTGTGTGTGTGTGTGTGTGTGTGTGTGTGTGTGTGTGTGTGTGTGTGTGTGTGTGTGTGTGGTAGAAACAGCTGCTAAACAAACCTTTAGGATGTTAGATAATTCTCAAAAGATGCCTGGCAGCTGTACTTTTATTCCTTTTCTTTGATTTTGTTATGCAAAGTGATATGATATAGTGAATAAAGCATGCAGCATGCAGAATAAAGCATAATTAGTGTGTTTTAAAGGTGTGCACGTTCCATAGTGAGTCAGATTTAGCAAATTGCACATTTTTAGGTGACATTTGCAGGCTGTTGCATTTCACTTCCACAGACTCCCCTGGGGTCTACAGAGCTGCTTGGCACTTAATGTTTGCATGTTTGATGTGTTTAGGTCGTGTTACCGTATTTACACTTTTATTTGGCAGCCCAAGTGTGTGTGTGTGTGTGTGTGTGTGTGTGTGTGTGTGTGTGTGTGTGTGTGTGTGTGTGTGTGTGTGTGTGTGTGTTTGTGTGTATTAGAGCTCTCATGTGCCACTTTAGAAATGCCAACAAGCTGTTGCTGTGTTGGCTCAGGGCTGAAAAGGACCACGACCCGTTCGACAGGATATGATTGGTAACTATCATTTGTTTTAACGTGTCACGAATAGAATTTGTTTATGAATCACAATCAAGTCACTGTTTGAGCTGCGTCATCAAACCCTCTGAGCACAAATCTTAAGTTCTTTGCTTGGAGCAGCGGAACAAGAAGCGAAGCTGGAGCTGGGCTAGCTATGTTTGTTAGCATGTTAAATTATTGTATGGTTACATTGGCTGAGCGGAGGTGGAGTGGCTTTCCAGTGTCCCAGTGGCTTCTGTCTCTTATACCTTCAGTCGGGACAGTCTGGACAACTCCTGATTGGGACCGGACTATGATGAGTCCGTCAGAAGCGTGGAGGCTCTGCGGCTGTTGTGTGGGTACATTTTGTTAGGAAGTAAGGCAGAAAAGTCACCAACTGTTGATCGAAAAATCACGATAACATTTACGTTTACATTGTCAGATTTCTCATCATCAGAATACTCTGATATATCACAAATATGTTTGGGTCGTAGACCCTTAGATCCCACTCCCAAAGCCTTTTAAACCTTTTTCCTTTTAGCTTTGCAGTAAATCCTACACCAGTCTCATTACAGAGACTCAATACTTCAGAGCGTTTGCTGTTTTAATAAATTCTTCCTCATGTGGGGACGTCTGCAGGTAGACTCGGAGTATCTTTTTAACAACCTGGTGTATATCTCAGCAGACATGATATGATCTGATTGAGCCTCATCCATAACCCTGCTGCGTGTGTGTACTTAAAAGCTGTTAGTCTGACTCATGTTGTGGTTTCAGGTGCTCCTTTTCTCTCAGAGTTTTCCTTTGTTTTTTTACCTCTCTGCCTTTATTGCTGCTTTCTGTCATTGTCGTCATAGCAACAGCCTCCTGGTCCCCTGCTTCACTTCAGCCTCAGTGGTATTGGTTATTTTCATCTGCCCTGTCTGGCATAAAGAGCGTTAGCTGGAATCGGCTCAGGCTCGGTTCTAACGGTCACTTGGGCTCAGACTAACGGAAGCAGGTTTTTTTATGCTTAATTTAAATTAAAAGTGAAGAACTAAAAAAATTTGCATGTGTTTAAAAAAATGTATTCATAATTGTTAGAAATTTAAAGCATACATTTAATGAAAGCTTTAATCTGTAAAAGGAAGTTCGTGTCAAATGAAGCATTTAAAAATATTTATAGGAAAATGAATCAAGCAAGCTTTAGTTTAAGGTGTTTTGTTTTTTCTGGTTTCATTTGAGGAAAATGGGATTTCTCCAAATTCTGTAAAAATGGACGACACCTGTGATTATTTGGGAGATGAACTGAGCTGTAATTTAAGGTAGAATTGATGTTTTACAGTGAAGAAGCAGCATTCAGTTTTGATATTCTGTGATTGACTCTGAACTTGTAGCAATCAAAGAGAAAACAGCCTCGAATTTTGTTCCTGCTCATGTCAAAAGCGTGTGTGTGTGTGTGTGTGTGTGTGTGTGTGTGTGTGTGTGTGTGTGTGTGTGTGTGTGTGTGTGTGTGTGTGTGTGTTTGTGTTCTAGCCCACGTAGAGAACGAGGAGCAGTACACTCAGGCCCTGGAGAAGTTTGGAGAAAACTGCGTCTACAGAGACGACCCTGATCTGGGTTCAGCCTTCCTCAAGTTCTCCGTTTTTACCAAGGAGCTCTCGGCACTTTTTAAAAATCTTGTAAGTGTGTGTGTGTGTGTGTGTTAGAGATGGAGTTTGGTTAAATCATCTGGGATAAGGCTAGACTTCATTGCATTAACTAATTGTATTGTTTCTCCCCCTGAGTGACTTGGTGTGTTCTCCAACACTCACAAGTCTGAGCACACACCGAGTCCAGCTGCAGCTCGAAGCCTCGAGGATGTGCCTCGAGATTTCCCACTCATTTGGCCTCAGAAGCTGCTCTGCTCTGTGCTTCATTAACGTGATCTGGGATAACTGAAACAATGATTTTGGCCTTTAGAGTCGCAGGTGGGAGCTAAATAAGAAAAAACAAACATAGAAACTTTAAAAAACTTTTAAAAAAATGTAGGTAATTTGAAGAAAGTGTTCCTGCTTACAGCTCTTCAGACTATCCCCTGGAAAGGTTAGCGTTATCTACTTTAGTAGAAAATAATTATTTTAAGGATTTATTATGCAGATATTAGCAATGAATATAAATATACATTTAAATTAAATCCTGCAGCAGCACCTGGCTGCCCGGAGATGTCTCTGACTTTAAAGTGGCTTTACTAAGGAGGCATATTGGTCAATGGTGATATACATAAAAAAAAAACACCAAATATAGCCCGATATATGGAGTCTAAGTCACTTCCGCACCATGGGTCCCCAGAAGAATGAAAAAATGAATGCATGACAACGGGGCTAAAAACACTATTTTCTAATTCGCTTTGCCTTACACCCTGGATCGCACATATGTTGTACTGCAATTTAAATGAAAATTAATGATGGGTGTTTCGACCACACCAGTCATGCACTTTGAGATTTATTAGCTTGTAAAAGTTCGTAATTAATTAGAAATCGGCACGTCGCATATGTGACGTCACCACATAATCTCCTCTCCCCAAAGTAGGTGCTACTTACCAAATGACCAGATTCATGGTGGTTATTTCCTCTTGTGGGAAGTTTGCTGAACTTACAGCCATTTTCGCTCAGTTTTCTCCGTGTCTGGTTCGATGACGTCACTTTCGTGAAGCACATTTGTAGTCCTGGACTTATTTTCACACAAAACCTAAAATAGCCTTCTCCCTATTCGAAAATAAGCGCCTTCTTGGTATCAAATGCGTCTTTAAAATTCACGGACATCATATGTGAAATCCATGGCACAAAACAAGCGGAGTTGGAAAATAGCGTTTTTAGCCACATTGACTTGCATTCATTTTTTCGTTCTTCCGGGGACCCGTGGTTCGGAAGTAGATGAGCCCTTTATCGACCGACTGATATATCGATCTACAAATTTACGAGAATAGATGTCGTCCTACCTTTTCTTTGCTTGAATTTCTCCCACTGACGGCTCTTACCCCGGCTTTCCACGGGAGCCGTCAGCAGCACGTTACTGCAGCAGCACGTCATAGCTGCTGATAGGAACCGCTGTGGTCAACAGAACCTTTTCCACTGGAGCCGTCAGCAGCGCGAGTCGGCCGCGTCTCAGGAGCAGCATGTCGCGGCCTTTACGCGCCGGTTCTATTTTCTATGCGCGACACCTCTGAAATGGGTCAAGTTCGACATTTTTGGGAAGGAAAGACAGGAAATTGGACGCGGAAATGGAGAGAAGCTCCCGAGATTTTCAGAATAAAGAACGTACTGCCTTCCGGTTGCTTTACTTTTAAAAAAGGTTACTAACTGCGGCCCCGTGAGAAGTTAACACCTAACTAGCGGTCTCCTTCGTTTTTCAGGTCCGTATTGGCGATTATAAAATGGACAGAACATAAAACACAAACCATGTTGTAATTTTCTCCTGCTTGTTGTTGTGTTTACTGACGAAGTCACTCGTGTGACTTCGTGCTCGGTCGGTGACAGCTGCTCCCCTGCTGCTTCGCGTCTCGTGGGAAGGGCCAAGCAGCAGCTTACGCGAGCAAGACGTGCTGCTGCAGTAACGTGCTGCTGACGGCTCCCGTGGAAACCCGGGGTTAGAGTTTTCTCACAAACCAGCTGCAGTAGCTGTTGGAGCCATTTTTGACTTTTTGACCTTCATGTCCTTCTCTTCTGTTTGAAGACTTTCTCTCTTAGGGAATCCTGCTGAAAATAGTCCACTGGATTGCAGTCCTGGCTTTGCGGTTCCTGATTAGAGACCACATCCTCCAGATGTTGTGTTCTGCAGCTTTTGGGAGATGTTGTTGAGTTTTCCTGATATTTAAAGACAAATATCAGTGTTGTCTTTCTTAGGATGTAAATGAAGACAGTCCAGAACCACAGCATTTTTCAGACTCTGAAATGGATATAAATTTGAAGCTGAAGTTTTAGGAAAATGTTTACATCTGTGTAAAGATTTGAGGACATTTTCAAGAAACTGTATCAAAAGATTTTTTAATTGGCTTGTTAAAATCCAATCCCTTTTTTGCCACTCATTATACAAAAACCTATCGTCTAACATTATTGAAATTAGATAATTTTTGCAGATGTTTTGAAGCTGATGAAACTTTTTTTTCTATTTTCTTTTATTTTTTTACCTGCTTGTGGCTTCAAATGAAAGACCACATGGGGCTGTGCCGTTAGGACTGAGGGTAATCCTCGGTTTAAGGATTCACCTTAAATCTGCTGCAGCCTTGAATCTTTTAATCTTTAACTCGTATTTGTCTTCACCCTCCTCTAGTTCCAAAACATGAACAACATCATCACCTTCCCTCTGGACAGCCTGCTGAAAGGAGACCTGAAGGGTGTCAAAGGGGTAAGGACACTACCATGCTCGTTTTATTGCGCTGAACAGGAAAGAGTCACGGGAATGAAAAGTTCAACAATTTTTTGTTTTATTATCTCTTGAAATACCTGAAAATAAAGTTAAACTAAACATCTGACTGATGCAAAAAGCTGTTTTTGGATTGGGGTTCGGATGCAGGATTCAGGGTGAAAAAATCTGATGATAAATCCAGCAGATGGTTGATCTCCACTGGAGGCCTCGCTGCTGTTTCAGAGAAAATGTTTGGCTGACATTAGAGTGATGCAAGCCAGATAACATGTTTTCATGTACATCAGACAGACTTCCTGTTCCCAAGAGAAAAGGTAAAAATCAAGCTGAGACGGCAAATCAAAGAATGAATTAATCATAGTGTTAGTTATAGCACATTTCACGCATCATTATGAATGTTGTCTAATATCACTTTGTGCTGTTATTCTGTCTTTTCCTATCTCCTTGGGGTGGTTCGTCCCGCAAGGCTCGATACTGGGACCTTTGTTATTCTCAATTTATATTCTCCCCCTGAGTGATAATCCTGCATAGGTTTGACATTAGTTTTCGCCTCTTTGCTGATGATTGCCAGCTATACTTGCCCCTGGAAAAGTCAGGTGATTGCCTGGTGGTCGCCCTAATAACAACCTCTTTGAGTTTTTGGCTGTGGTCAAGTCGTGGATGTCCGAAATGTTCTTGTCTTAATGACAGTAAGATGGAGGCAGTGTTTATTTGGGCCAAATGGTCTTATTGATGCCTCTACGATTGACTGTGGTGTTTTCAGCTCTCAGTTGAGTGCGTCAGCAGTTAATCTTGGAGTATGGATAGATGGTGCCCTCTGCTTTCATGGCCACGTTAATGGAGTGGTTTCTTCCTCCTTTCATCGTTTGCAACGATTGTGCAAGGTGGAACCATTCCTTTCAAGATGTGATCTTAAGGCTCTAATTCAGGCCTGAACTACTGTGATTCAGTTGTATTCGGTGTGAGCCAGGGTACTCTAGCTATTGCAGCTAGTGCAAAACACAGCAGGTACATGTTTAGTAGGCAAGCAGAAGTTTGACCGTGTAACTCCACTTTTGACTGCATTACATAGGCTGGCCGTTGCCTTTAGACTTCTTTTAAAGTTCTTTTATTGATTTGAATGGGTTGGCGCCATCTTACTTGGCAGCTTTGCTACAGCCTTATGCCCCTGCTCAGACGTACCGCTCTGAGAACTTTCTGCTGCTCTCAGTCCCAGGTCACTCTTGGTGAAGAGAAGGGATAGAGCCTTCTCAGTGGCAGGTCCGAAGCTTTGAAACAAGCCTCCTCCATCCATAAGGACTTCTACCTTTGTGGCGTTTAAAGACCAGGCTGAATATGTACTTTTATAATTTGGTGTTTACATTAGTTATGTTTTTATTTGTTCTTATCATATAACTTGTGTTACTGTTTTATCGTGTTTTATGTATGCTTTAGATGTTATCAGTTTTATTACGTCTGTGAAGTACCTTGGTGTCGTATCCTATGGCTGTAAGGCGCCCTACAAATGAAGACTGTTTAGTTGAGAAAATGTGTCAGTTTGGGTTGATTTAAACTCAAGATGGTGACATGCAGGCAGTGTCCACTCAACAGTGTCCTCGACAGTTTGTGACCTTTCACTCTAAATCCACATGATTGGCTTTGGTTTCCATGAGGTTTCATGCGATTAAAGTAAGTCGTCTAATGAGGCTTGTTGCCATGGATGCGCTGTTTGTCCTCATGACCACCGGCCACTTGGCTGCCCCTTCTGTCAGTGACGATCTGCTCCTCTCCTTGGTGATTTCCTGTCTTTCTCATGTCTTTGTTTTAACTCCGAAGTCTGTGTCTTTCCCCGGAATACTGGTCTTTTTATATTCCGCTCGAGTCCCCCGCTACCCCCGTCCATCTGTGGCTTTACAGCCACATCTGTAACACTTACCCTTTCATTACTCATTAGCCCTCAGATGATTCTCATTACCCCATTAGCAGAGGGCTAACAAGCTGCTGTACGCTTTGGACACATTTGCACACATTCCTGAAAATGTTTCCAAAGGAGTTGATGTAACAAAATACAGGAATTGAGCCACGAGTGCTAGAAGAAAAATGAATTATAGATAAAAAGGACGGGCTGGGACTCCCTCCAAATATTTGAAAGCTTGCTCAGCTCCGTAGCCGAAAGGCTTTCCCTCGTCTCGCCCGTCCCATTCATCTGTCGTCATCATCCGACACTGCTGGGGGAAGGAAAGACTCCAGACCTGCATGATGGGCTGTTTAGGCTGCAGAGAGAGGAGAGTATGGTTAAGTAAAGAGTTGAAGTGGATGCTGTAAAAGATCAAAGACTTCTGTATTGACAAATTAGCTTGTATGAGATAAGAGAAGGCATAATGGAAATATCACTCCTGGTTTAAAACAACCTCACTCATTCAGGGCTGTAGAGTTCCAAGAGGAAATGGAATTCAGCTCAAAACTAAAACCTGTTTTCAAATGGTCATAAATTTGAGGCCGACCGATATGGTTTTACTTTTTGTTATACGGATACCGATTTTTAAAGAATTTTGTTGCAGATGGCCGATTATTAAGGCACATACATATATGTATATGTATGTATGTATATATATATATATTTATATACATACATATATATATATATATATACATACACATGTATATAAATATATATATATATATATATACACACATACATATATATATATATATGTATGTGTATAAATATATATATATATATAAATGCCTGATTTTTACTTATTTTTTTATCTGCTTCTAAAAATAATTTCGGCTGATGGTAGATATACAAAAAAATTGTATGTATCGGCCCGATATATCGGTCTGCCTCTATCATAAATACACCATGAGCCCATTGGTGGAAGCAGCCATCACCCAAAAGCTAAATAATTGAGGCAACCTTCTGTTAAAGTAAGCTCATATTCTCTACAAACCCAAAAGAAGCACTTGTTTAATTGCTCTGATTTGATTTGATACGCAACAAAAAGTCTTTCATTCATAGTTTAATATTCCACCAGAGCTGTGCTCGGCAGTGACTGAGGTGACCCCTAGGGATGCAGCCACTAATGGCTCTGTTATTAGAGTCCTATATCACCTAGTAACCTGTTTCCAACTCCATCCTCCCCTTAGACGTTCCAATCACACCCTTCCACTAAGGGAAAATGGGAATTTAACACACAAACACACTTGTAGATTGCTCTCCTCATAGCAGAACAAACTCAAGTGCATCTGGAAAGTGAAGAGTCCACTTTAGAGCTCCATGATGTTACGTTTGAGTATCGCCGTCACAACGTACGTAGTCTTATTGCAGGTCTTATTCAATGTTATGGGTACTCGACATGAACGCGATGCAGCGATCCATACTCTGCTGAAGGAGAACGTCAGGGAAAGGATTTTGTGATAAAACATGTGAGATTCCATTTTTGGTTTCTTTTTAAACACCGATTATGTTTTTCTTTACCTTGCTGACGTTTCGTTTGCGGCTGCAATCATCTTCAGAGCTGACGCTGGCGTCACTTCCTACTCCGTTTATCCGCCACCATCAGCGTCAGCTCTGAAGATGATTGCAGCCGCAAACGAAACGTCAGCAAGGTAAAGAAAAACCTTATCTGTGTTTAAAAAAGAACCAAAAATGGAATTTGAAGACAAACACAGCAAGATTGTACAAAAGATGTTTAAACATGTGAGATTTTTTTTTTCTTCCAAAGTTCATTTTCCATATGCTTCATCAATCAACAGCGGAAGTTCTGGTGGAAACTTTGTTAGCAAGACATGCATCTGAAGGACATTTCTGAGGTTTTCTGTTGTATATTATGTTGAATTGTAGACATAAGACTTTTTTGACTCACTTTTTTGAAGTACATTAACTGGGCCCTTGGTCAAGATGGCTGTGCTCCAAGTTGGACTTTATTTTGCATGTCTGAGTGGTTTGACCGAAGAAGTTGTGATTAGGGGCATAACGACACATCTTTGGACTTTTCTTGATGAAACTTTTGGAACGGGACACAGGCGGACTAAGTTCCCACATGGACCTGTAATTGCATTGCACTTTAGCCAGCAACACCGGCAGCTGTGTCAAAATTCAGAGGCTGCATCCTTCAAAGGACCTGGCTTAAGCCAATCAACGTAGGCTGGTGTAGCTACCAGACACTGGCTCTTTCACTGACCGGGAAGACCGGAGGTAAATGGCTATGAAATTGGACATCGGAATGGATCCGTGATGACGCTAAACAGTAGTGCAATTAAAGTTTAATTTGAACCTTGTTTAAACATAAGAACCCCAACTTTTTGTCACTTTGTTCCCTCACTGTACCGAAAGTTAATCATAAGAAGTACGTACCGAATTGGGATTTTAGGTGTGCCATTACACCCAGATTCTATCATGTTGCAAAAATAAGAAAATGCTGATTTGATCCCTGAAAATTTGAATTTGCTAAACGCCAATAGGTGAGATTGTCAACAAGATGGCAGGGGTGCCATAAATGAAATTGCTTTTCAGGTATCTGTTGAAAAGTCCTTCATTTTCAAATGCCAGGTAGGGTTGGAACGAAATCACAACCTGAATTTTTCCAGCATTTGTAGTATCTGGCCTTCTGACCGGTGTTACATCGATATGTGTCCCCCCTTCGAGATCTGTTTCTTTTGCACTCAGCTGCGAGTTAGAACCATCCACTCGCAAAAAATTTGTGTCCTAACCCTTACCCCAACCCTTACCCTAACCATAACCGTGAAACAAACAAAAATTGTGCTACACATAATATTCTCTAAATTTATATTTATGCAAAACCGATGTGCAAAACATACATTTTTGGTGACAGGGTGGTTATGGATAGGGTTAGGGTGAGGGTTATTTTTTGTGATTGGGTCGTTTCCACTTGCAGCTGGGTGCAAAAGAAACAGATCTCGAGGGGGAACACATATCGACGTAACACCGGGACCGTGTAATTACCCGGTGTGGTATTCACTAACAGTGCATGCACACCTTTTTGTTGTGTTTTTAAAATGTTTGTTTTCTGCTGTAGGATTAATGAAAAAGCAACGCAATAAAAAAATGGAAGTGGATCTTTGACCTAAACATAAAATTACAACTGCAAACTGTTTGGAAGGGTATGATGGTGCTTCTCCATCCATCAGAGGAATCCCCCGCTCTCTAGGGGAACGTTTTGCCCCTTATGTCCTCCTGCTGTGTGTGTGTGTGTGTGTGTGTGTGTGTGTGTGTGTGTGTGTGTGTGTGTGTGTGTGTGTGTGTGTGTGTGTGTGTGTGTGTGTGTGTGTGTGTGTGTGTGTGTGTGTGTGTGTGTGTGTGGTATATTTTTAGTCATTGTTGCCATTTTCCTGCTCTCTCTGCCTCTGACATTTCCTTCCGCTGACCCTTTCTGCCTTGCAGTCGATCCCTTCTGTGGCTTCCCTCTCTGTATTTGACAGTTTCCTTCTGTCTTACTTGTGCATTAGCTGTTTTTTTACAGCCTTTATGCTCTTTCGAGCTGGTTAAGTGAACGGCTGAGTGCTCCTTGACGTGACTCACATGAGGATCTTGTGAGCTGAACCTGCCACTCCTCTACTGCTGGACTAGAGGTCAAAACCCGTTATCGCTCCTCTCAGAAGCTCCTAGAGTGACGCCAAAAATAAAACTTGTCTTCCAAAAGAGCAGAGAAACGAGTTATTTTACCTTTTATAGATGATATCAAAGTCTGCAAGAACAAAGTTTTGTGATTAGACTATTATGTGAGCTTCTTATTAGTGAAATTAGTGGATTGGTGGAGAAATGTCACCCAAAATTCCCCGTTTTCTTAATCATTACTGCAGCAGCAAGGATATCATTCTGTCAGCAGCTGGTTTTTAGCAACACACAATTCAAACTGTCTTTTGAGACCAGATGAATTCTACTCTGAATGCCAAAAACAATGGGTTTATCCTCACATTCTCCCACAAACTCCTCTGTGGCTTCTCGCAGTTCCCTGCTGGGTTGAAAGTTTCTGCAGCTCTGCGTTTGTGAGGATGACTCGGCATACAGATTCACTAATACCTGCACACACTTGCACTCAAGCACAAATGCTCAAACTCTCTATGTTTGTGCATGAACAAGTGGAGCTCCTTCAGTCTCTGGCTTAGTTCCTTGTTTGTTTGCTGCAGTGATTTAGTGTCTTTCTACACTTTTTATTTGACTGTTCTGATTGTTTTTGGAACTGAGAAGTGCCTGAAGCAGAAATGGGACATCGTCAAGCTGGTAAAAGGAGGTAGTCACAGGACGCAGTAACTGAGTGGGTGTGAAGTAGTGGGAGGATAGCTGCATGACTGGCTAACTTTAAAACTGTGATTGCCTTTAGGATCTGTTTTTTGGTATTAAATGGCCTGTTCATTAAAGAGCAAGTCACCCCCTACCAGATTCTTACTCAACTCCCACTTCCTGTTTGAAAAATGCAACAAATGCTGTTGCCTAGCAGACCCAGAGGGTGGAGCCGCTAACAAATACACACACTCACGACATTGTGACATCATAATGTACCATCTAACATCATAGTGTATCTCTTAGCCAATAGCGACGGCAGATTTAAATTCAAATGCAGTGCTGAGTTTTTACCTGACGACGGTGCAACACTGACAGTTTTAGGCAGAATATTTAAATTTTAACTAAGATGCACTAAAGTGCCGAATTATTGACTACACGTGTCTGCAGCACGATCAGACACTCATTTATATAGTTTATCAGAAAAAATTGTTGATTTGGAATGACTTGCTCTTTAAGAACCTGAGTAATACGTGTTCTTTTTGAAAAACAGTCACTCTGAGTTGCATAGGTACGCTGAACATCAACATTTTTCTTCGACGCCTATCACCTGCATTACCCGCAAGAGTTTAGATTCCTGCGGGGTCTTAAAGTCTTAGAAACGCCCAGACATCTGCCCATGGTCTTAAATTTAGTTAAGTCAAGTCTTCATTTTTAACCATTGTCTAGTCTGGAGAAACGTTGCCCATATAAAGTAAAACGCCGTAATCTTACGCTGTCTTCCTTCTGGTATAATAAATCCAAAAATAGATCTGTAAAGATATTTGAACACAAAAAGATACTGAATTGTCATTCGAGTGAAATTCTAAATTGTTAGATTTTCTGTTTGTTAAATAATCACCCAGCCTTTGCAGCAGCACACTCCTGACTGTGGTTGAAACATCGTGATTTGATTTATTTCTGTTTGATTTACTTTTTTGTAGGACCTGAAAAAGCCTTTTGACAAAGCCTGGAAGGACTACGAAACCAAAGTGTAAGAAACTACATTTACCATTTTTCTCACTAAAATAATCCGATCATATATTTACCTCATTATTTTACATGTGTAGTTATTTTACATGTGTATTAAACATGTGTAGTTTGATAAATTATCCCATGTGTCGGTTTAAACTTGTTTTCCTGTTATAAGTGAGCACAGATGTGTCTTCCTGTCTGATCTGTCCTGACTAACTGTCCTCCCCTGTCTACCCCCCATGATTAATGTGTGTCAACACGTGTCAGGTCTCATGAATAATCCACTATGACTGCCACCTTTCTACCCACGTTTCCACTGACACCTCACACATGGAGAGAAGGGTTTTTATTGCACTTTCGTGTGTTTTTCCAAGCGGCAAAGGACATTCTTTACTGAAAGGGTAATGCGTCTTCTCTCCGAGTCACGTTGATCAAGCAGTGCGGAGTACATGTGGATGCTGTGTGACTGCTCCTGGCTTTTTATTTGCACCTACTCATGGCAAACAGTAACCATCAGAGTTCTGTTTCCTGCCTGATTGGAAAATCACCCCAACTTGTGCTGCTGCTGCGAATGCTGTTGATTCAGGAGGCGATTCAACTTAAATCTGACCTTTTTAGTGCAAAGTTTCAATTCACAAAGAGAGAGGGGCTCAAAACGACCCAGTATCTTTGTCTTCTGTTGGCGCATCACTTCCTGAACCGACGGCACTGAGAGTAAATGGATTCTCGTCCTTGTTGTCCGTCAAACATCAGTTTGGCCCGTAGCCAAACTGGCTGGCTAACATGTGCCTCTCCATTAGCGGCATTCTCGATGATGCTGTCAGGGTCCAAGGTTTATGCTCTGACGGATGCAAAAAAGTGTTCTCTCTGTGAAATCAGGTTGGATCTGTTCGCAACAGACCACAAGGACAAAAAAGTTTTGTGTGTTGTTGTTAATTCTATAGCTACAGTTTGTGGTGATAACGGACTTTGGTGTCCACTGATTCCTGGCCAGCTTTTAATTGGACCACTGGCTAATCAGGCTTTATACCATTCCTTTAGTCACGTTTTGACTTTCAAGGCGAAAAAAAAAGCAGCATAAATGTAGAGAAACTGTTTAGATCCTTTTTATCATCACATCCAGTCTGACACAGTGGCGGTCGTGTGATTATATGTGACCAGTAGAAAGGTCAGGTTGATAAAAGAAAATGGAATAAATATCAAACACAAAATTCTGGACTTACCCAGTTGTTAAATTTTGGACCTGAAACCAGCAGATTTAATCAAACCTGATGGGAGATGGGTGTAAGGGATGTAAGAAAATATCGATACACTGAATCGATATTTAAAAGCCGTGTATCGATTTTGTTTGAGAATTTACCTGTAAATAATTACTGTATTTAATTTGTGTAGTGCAATTCAAACTCCGACTGCTAGGTGGCAGCAGTTTTTACCGCCTTCATTATGGCAGAACGACAAAATGTCACGATTGTTCTGGACGTGTCTTGGAAGCTGGTCTGGCCTGACTTTCCCAGTTAAATTCAGTCTTAAAAGTTACAAATCTCTGGCTTTTATTATTACAATATATCATATTATCTCACGTGTATTGTGAGATTTATCGTATTTGTCATGTTTTTTTTAATCAAACTGAATCGTTGTTATTCCAAAGAAAAAAATGTAACTGATTAAAATGCTGACCTGTTGCATGGAATGAACCTTCCATCCCTTCTGTGTGGTGTGTTTTATACCCGTCTGTCGGAGATTATGAATTTGTATTTAAAAAAATCAACCCTAAATAATATGGATACATTTTTCTCACCAGTAAATTGTAATCTTGGGATGTTTCTACATGCATTTTTCTTTAAATACATCATAATATTATGCAAAATGACTCATTAAAAATTACAGACCTTTTTGACTTATCTAAAAGATAATTGTGTTAAAGAATGTTTTAGACCACTTCTAAATAGTTTTTAGGTATTTTGGTGCAAATAAGTGAGTAGCATTTAGAGAATTTTAAAGACCAAGTTCACTGATAAAACATTTTTACCTACATTTTTCGGCATTAGCCGCTGTTGGAGTGTAGACGGGGAAACGACGAGGAAATGCTCTCATTAGGGCGTCAGAATCTGCACGTCAGATTGTAAAATTATCATTCATGGACTCGCCCATCTTGGCTTGCAACGCGGAAAGCTGTTGTTGATTTTACTTCCAGTAGAGAAAGTCTTTGCTAGTAGAAGCTAACCGTTAGCATTAGCAACTTCACCACACAGCAGAACTCCCCCAGCCTTGTGTTATTTGTGGAGATACAACATCAGTGTTTCAGAGCGAACTGAGGCAGTGGTAGAGTTGTGGTGCTTTTAGCCAATCAGAGGAGAGATGTCCAAATATCAGGAAATAAGGCTCCAAATCCGTCCGTCTGCTGCTCACCTCTCCTCTGGCTCACTTCTAATCCCTGAAACAGGAGCGCCAGAGCTTTTTTTCCCTACAGAAATCAACTCACATCATTTATACTAGAGACCACGATAGATGTGTTAAAAAACGAGTGAACTTGGTCTTTAATGTAATTTTATAAACATGATTAGATCACCTTTTATTCTTTTAAAACTACTTTTTTTAATCACACTTGATGAAATCACATGACTTTCTACTTCTTCACGAGATGAAATAATCCATCAAATGCCTCTCTCATAAAATAATTCTAAATTTCACGTTTAAACCGTATTTTTATAAGTTATGCATGTTTTTCTTGGCTCTGTGAGGTAAATGAGAAATTAAGGAATTAATAATCTGCAGCTCATGAACATTGTTTAAACTACGGCTGTTTAGGGCTGGTTTTAACACGCTCTGTGTTTGTGATGCTGGAACGGATTTTTTTTTCCCTGATGTGCCCTTTAACCCCTGCGGCGTTGCCTCCCGTCAGGACCAAGATCGAGAAGGAGAAGAAGGAGCACGCCAGGCAGCACGGGATGATCAGGACAGAAATCAGCGGGGCGGAAATCGCTGAAGAGATGGAGAAGGAGAGAAGATTCTTCCAGCTGCAGATGTGCGAGGTCAGGAAAATCGCCGATCCGATCGATGGGATTTAAACACTGGAAGTGGCACATTTGTATCATCTCCATGATGTTTTAAAATACAGATTATTGTTCTTGTTCTAATATGAAACATCTGTCTGAACCCTGTCTCTGTTTACAGTATCTCCTCAAAGTCAATGAGATAAAAATCAAGAAGGGAGTGGACCTGTTGCAGAACCTCATCAAGTACTTCCACGCTCAGTGCAAGTAAGACCTCGCCTCGTGAGGAAAAAGGCTCATTTTATTCACTACGAAGCAGCTTCGTGTCCTTTTGTCCTGACTGTTCTCTCACGTCCTGCTCAGTTTCTTCCAGGATGGTCTAAAAGCCGTGGACAACCTAAAGCCTTCCATAGAGAAACTGTCCACTGATCTGCACACGGTAAAACGCATCACATCAGAACTCTCTTTTGTTTTATATTTTTATTTTACTCAAACCTTTGTTGCTTCATCTCGTTGCCTCAGATCAAGCAGGCGCAGGACGAGGAGAGGAAGCAGCTGACTCAGCTGAGAGACGTCCTCAAGTCTACTCTGCAGGTGGAGCAGAAGGAGGTAAAATAATCCACTCGGCGGCCTCCAGGCTTTTAATTTCGTCGCTAATCTAAACGTAGACACAAAAATTCAATTACAAAAAAACTTTTTTTAACAGTTTGTGGACAGGTCTGTTTTTTTTCTAAAATGAATTTCTTCTGTTTTCCTGCCTTCGTGGTTGTGAAAAGACGAGGAGAGTAAGTGGTTTTCTGTTTTAGCGTCAGATTTGTCCGGAGATGCAAAGTAATCCTGTTGGATTCTTTCTAAGCCTTTTTTCTGCTAATTAGTTTTTCTTTCTGCCTGCGCATGTGGTTTCCCCCCCCCCCCCCCCCCCCAGGATTCTCAGGTGCGACAGAGCACAACCTACAGCCTCCATCAGCCGCAGGGCAACAAGGAGCACGGCACTGAGCGAAGCGGCTTCCTTTTTAAGAAAAGTGATGGGTGAGTGTGTAAAACGCTGCGGGATTAGCATCCTCATCTCGCTGTGAATGTCAGATACGAGTATTTGTCCCATGTCTGTGTGACAGGTTGAGAAAAGTGTGGCAAAAGAGGAAATGCACGGCAAAAAATGGATACCTCACCATCTCACACGGCACGGTAAGCGTGTTGGTGTGAAAAGGGATCAATTAAAGGTTATTGGCAGGAGTCATTGTTGCACGAAGGAAATCATCAACTAAACACACCTTTTTTACTTTGTGCTGAGGATTGATTCCTGAACAGCCTCAGTTTAGAGAAACAGTTTTCATTGTTCTGGCTAGTTAGCCATGGAGTTCTCTGGTTTCTTTCTACAGATTTAATAAAAAAGAAATATCACAGAGTCCTAAGTATTCAGATCCTTTGCTGTGACACTTATATTTAACTCTTTTCATTTATTCTGATCATCTTTGAGATGGTCCTACACCTTCATGAGAGTCCAGCTGTGTTTGACTATACTTATTGGACTTGATTAGGGAGGCCACACACCTGTCGATATAAGACCATACAGCTCACAATGCATGTCAGAGCAAATGAGAATCATGAGGTCAAAGGAACTACCTGAAGAGCTTAGAGACAGATTTATGGCAAGGAACAGATCTGGCCATGGTTACAAAAAAATCTCTGCTGCATTTAAGGTTCCTAAGACAGTGGTCTCCATAATCCCTAAATGGAAAACGTTTGGGATGATCAGAACCCCTTCCTACAGCAGGTCGTCCGGCCAAATTGAGCTACTGGGGGAGAAGAGCCTTGATGAGAGAGGTAAAGAAGAAGCCAAAGATCACTGTGGTTGAGCTCCAGAGATGCAGTTAGGAGATGGGAGAAAGTTGTAGAAAGTCAACTATCACTGCAGCCCTGCACCAGTCAGGCTTTATGGCAGAGTGGCGTGTTGGAAGCCTCTCCACAGTGCAAGATACATGAAAGCCCACATGTAGTTTGCTAAATGACACCTTAAGGACCCCGAGATGGTGAGAATTTAGATTCTCTGGTCTGATGAGACCAAGATAGAACTTTTTGGCCTTAATTCTCTGTGGCACGTGTGGAGAAAACCAGGCACTGCTCATTACTTGTCGACTTGCAGTCCTCGCAGTGAAGCATGGCGGTGGCAGCATCATGCTGTGGAGGTGTTTTTCAGCTGCAGGGACAGGACGACTAGTTGCATTCAAGGGAACGATGAATGTGGACAAGTACAGGGATATCCTGGACAAGAACTTTCTCCAGGATCCCCAAATCCAGGTCTAAGGAACTTGTTGCACCTTTAACATGCTCATGGCTGTATAAGGGTGCTTCTAAATACTGAGCAAAGGGTCTGGATACTTAGGACCATGTGATATTTCAGTTTCTTTTTTAATAACTCTGCAGAAATTTCTAATATTCTGTGTTTTTTCTGTCATTATGGGGTGCTGTGTGTACAGTAATGAGGAAAAATGTAAATAATTAATTTGATCAAATTGCTGCAATATAACAGGGTGAAAAATTGACAGGGGTCTGAATACTTCCGTTCCCATTGTAAACATTTCACAAACGCTGATAAAGTGTTTAGAGCTGCTTTAAAATAACATAAATTGCTTTGATCTCGACATTCAAACTAGCCATTAGTTAGTTTGTCAGCCTTTTGGCTTTAAACTCAAATTTTCCAAAGGGATTCCATTTTTTTATCCAAATATAGGTCAGATGGTGATCCGTTAAAACTTCACACTCGTCAAAATAGCTGAAATAGTCCTTTAATGACCCTTGCACACATAAGCATTTGAAGATGTAGTGTTGTTCTCACGCTTAGCAGCTTATTGGACGATTGGTTTTGCTCACACACCACTTCTCGTCCATAACGTTTAATTTCTCCAGGCTAACCGACCGCCGGCTAAACTCAACCTGCTAACCTGCCAGGTGAAACACAATCCTGAGGAGAAGAGAAGCTTTGACCTCATATCACGTATGTGAAATATTTTTATTTTTATCTCTTATGGAGGCCTCTTTTAACTTCCGAAGACTCCGGTTGTTGTAGTCGGATGTAAATCCAACCTAGAGGGCATCAGCTAAGATTTATTCTAATATATTATCGTTCTATACGCCTCAATCTACTGATTTTAAATATAAATGGGTGGGGGTGGAAGTCCATTCCCACCACTCGGATAATTTTTTTAAATCTCATAATTTCGAGATAAAGCATGCATTTGTTAATCTGAGTGGCAGGAATGGGCTTCCATCGAAATTACTTAAAAGTAGCTTTTAATTATTAAAACGGTGCATTCACAGCTGAAACCAGGTAAGCTTGTGTTAAACTTACTGAGGTCATCTCTCACTTCCTTTTCTTTTAGACGACAGAACGTATCACTTTCAGGCCGAGGACGACCAGGACTGTCAGATGTACGTTCCTGTTTCCTTTCCGTTTCCCACCTCCTCCACCTTCTTGCCTCGGCTTTGCCTCATTCCCCTCTGCTGGCCTGATTTTCTCCCTGCAGTTGGATCTCAGTGCTGCAGAACAGTAAAGAGGAGGCGCTGAATCAGGCGTTCAAAGGGGACCACCACGTGGGTGAGAGCAACATCGTGCAGGAGCTGACCAAGGCGATCCTGGGGGAGGTCAAGAGGATGACTGGAAACGATGTGTGCTGTGACTGCGGCGCCCCCAGTGAGTGACTCCTTATGAGGTCCTGTAGGGTCGCATCACACTGGAGGAACTTGCATCATCATTCAGTGGTTAAGTCACAATGTAAAGGCCAGATTGGTGTCTAATGAAGAGTTCCTTTAATTTTCTTATAAAATCAGCTCAGATTTCCCTTCAGGAATCCGTGGACGTTGCAGGATTTTGTTCTTTAAACTGCATTCCTGGTTCTTGCAGAAATGCTCCATAGTGATATCCTCCAACCTGAGTAAGCGTGCATTCAGCAGCATTAAGGATTCTAATTTTCCAACAAAAGGACAAAACACTGTTAAAAAAAAATCCCACAAACTCTGGAATTAAGGGATTATTTAAAAATAATCATTTTTCTTTTAGATCCGACGTGGCTTTCCACCAACCTGGGAATCCTCACCTGTATTGAATGTTCAGGAATCCACAGGGAGCTGGGAGTCCACTACTCCCGGATCCAGTCCCTCACTCTGGATGTCCTCAGCACCTCAGAGCTCTTGGTAAATCCCATTTTCTCTCACTTTGGGATGAATGTAGAATGCTGGGAATGAGATGTTGCTTTGCTCCTCTTCTCCTTGTGCATGTCTCCGCCTCTCAGAATAGCTGAGACGTTTTTTTTTCTCACTGTTGGTGCAGAGATTTACAGCCTGTGGGACGTTTGGGATTAAACTCTTCCCTTCCTGATTGCTTTCCTCGGTCTTCAGACGCCAGTCGACTTGGCCAGAATCCGACAGGATTCCGGCTCGGGATGTGGGGGCGTGTTAGCAGCACTGATGGTGTTTGAATTAATCATCGTGGTTCATAACTAGCTTATTTATCTGTTGGTGCTCCACAGCTGGCCAAGAACGTGGGGAACGCTGGCTTTAATGAAATCATGGAGGCCGCTTTGATTGCTGAGAACGTGGTGAAACCCAACCCAGCCAGTGACATGTGAGCCACATTCTTTGTCTTCACTTAAATAAACTAAGTTTGCAAAATTTAAACTTAAAAAAAAAAAAACTCAGCTTTTAATGCCTGCAGTTTGTGTTCACCAGGCAGACGAGGAAGGACTTCATCACGGCCAAATACACGGAGAAACGCTTCGCCAAGAAAGAATACCCTGATGCTGCGTCGCGGCTCCACGCGCTGTGCGAGGCGGTGAAGGCTCGAAACATCTTCCAGCTCATCCAGGTCTACGCTGAGGGGGTGGACCTCATGGAACCCATTCCACTCGCCAACGGACACGTGAGAGCACCACCAGCTTTACTAAACTGTAGCTTCTCTGTGTGATTCACTCATTTACTCATTCATTCACTCACTCAGAGGTGTTTTCACACAGGAGCACGGCGAGACGGCCCTTCATCTGGCGGTCAGGCTAGTGGATCGAACGTCTCTCCACATCGTCGACTTCCTCACTCAGAACAGGTGAACAAAGCCAGGAGGAACATGCGGTTTATGTTTGGAGAAAAATATATGTAAATATGTCTGCAGGCTGATTTTCTGTGCTTGTTTGGATTTAATTAGTGTGTGTGTGTGTGTGTGTGTGTGTGTGTGTGTGTGTGTGTGTGTGTGTGTGTGTGTGTGTGTGTGTGTGTGTGTGTGTGTGTGTGTGTGTGTGTGTGTGTGTGTGTGTGTGTGTGTGTGTGTGTGTGTGTGTGTGTGTGTGTGTCTGTAGTTTAAATTTGGACAAGCAGACGGCCAAAGGCAGCACGGCGCTGCACTACTGCTGCCTGACTGACAACAGCGAGTGTTTGAAGCTGCTGCTGCGAGGAAAAGCGTCCATAGATATCGGTAGGAAATGATGCGTTCACTGACCTCAAACATCCCAGTCACGGGCTTTGGATCATCACAGTTTAGCAGTTTAGTTTCACATCTCCCACGTTTCCCATTTGCCTTGTTAAAGGCGATAAAATTGCATGCACACCGATGCCCTGGATGCGTCATTTGGAATTCTAGGATGTCCAAGGAAGGTCCCGCCTTTCTGGCCTCTGATTGGCGAGAAAGGCTCTGCTACAATTGGCTATTTCATTTAGCGGCAAACCGGCTGTCTTCGCCAAGTACAGACTGTCCTTCTGCCACCAGCAGAAAGATGTTTTGGGGAGTTTTGTCAAGAAAATGTGAACTCAGCGCTATAATAACCATTCTGTCCTGTTTTGCTAAATATTTTATGTTTCATAAAAAACTGAAAAACCTAAAATATTCATTTATAATCTTGTTGCATTTATCAAACTGTTGGACTTCGTATCTCTTGGCTCTCAAGCCTTAGAGTACATAGGATAAACATATGTGCCTTATCTGGGTATGAAATTTATTAAAACTGCCATATTCTGCCCATCTGTGTGCATCAGGTCTGTTTCTTTTCTAGAATGAAAACGGGTGAAAAATAGGTCTAAATCATAATCGGCTTTAACCTAATGTTTGATTAAATGCTACACATTTAATCTGATGATGAGAGATGTGCTCTAACTTGTAAACAGCTTTAACTTATTAAAGTAGGATAGCCTCATAATAAACTCCTCAAGATCTGGCTGTAAACCTAAAAACCTGCAGCGATGGAAAACAACTTCCTCTTACATGAAATAGCCAATCAGAGGCGAGAAAGGCGGGACCTTCCTTGAACATCCTAGGATTCCAAATGACATGCCCCGCATGCATCAGGAAGTCGGCCATGTTGGATCAAAGATGCCATTCTTCCTGGACATTTAAAAAGTGTAAGCATCGTTAACTCGTTTTTATTTGGTGTGAGTTTTTTTCAGATTAGTTGGACCTCATAAACATGACAGTAAATAAGTCACATTGAAAATAAACAATGTTGGCAAATAAATAACAAAAACAAAATTCTACAATTTAAAGATTAATAATCAAAACTGAGGGTAAGTCGAAGTAAAAGGTGAGATCGTCATTAAAAGTTTTGTTTTTGTTCCAGGAAAATTTTGGGGTCAAAAAACATCAAACTAAATTAATTTTAAGCAAATAAAAATATATCTGTACTGAAAAATTCTCCTTTTCACTTGTAGCCTAATTTTTCACCAGGTTTTTTGGATTTTCTGATGCCTCATGTTTTAACTGCCTCGACACACCTGATTTCATTCAGCAAGTGATTAACAGGCGTCTGCAGAGCCTGATGAGCTGCTGCATAGGTGATTCAGCCACTGTGTGTTGGAGCAGAGAAACCACTCTGTTGTAGAGTTATCGTGGCTAACAACTCCTCGTGTTCTCAGGCTCCCATCCTTTCCTTTCATCCTTTCAGGTCCCACACGTCAAGTCCTTGAAATTGTCTTTTATTTTCTCACAACACTCGTCGTGTTTTGCTCCACTCTGAAATCAACAACAGCCAGATAACAGGAGGGCAGAGAGCATCAGCTCAGTCTGGGAAACCGTCTAATTACACGTTTGCTGTTGTCACTGTGGACAGAAACGAGAGCAAGCGCGTTTGTCCTTGAGTGGTGTGTGAATAAAACGATGATTACGTGTTTTGGTTTGTCCTTCCTTCAAGCCAACGAGGCCGGAGAAACGCCACTGGATATCGCCCGCAGGCTAAGACACAGTCAGTGTGAGGATCTGGTGAGACGAGTCGTTTCTATCCACCAGAGCGTTGCTTTTATGGGTTCGTTAGAGCCGTTAGACATCTGACGCCTTCGTGTTTACAGTTGAACCAAGCGCTGGCGGGAAAATTCAACGCCCACGTCCACGTGGAGTACGAGTGGCGCCTGCACCATGAAGACCTGGATGAGAGCGATGAAGATCTGGATGAAAAGGTGAGTCGACCACAAGCTGAGAAGTCAAACTCATCTGTGGAGATCTGTTGAACTGTTTATGGTCTCTTTTAACTTCACCCTTTGACCCCTGACCCCTGCAGCCGAGCCCTCACCGGAGAGATGACCGCCCAGTCAGCTGCTACGCCCCCGGCAGTAACTCCCACCTTCAGGCTGGCCTCGGTAGGGACAAGCAGCGCCTCTACATGCCCAATCTGGTGAACAACGAGACGTACGGCACCATCGTCAACACTAACTCGCCTCAGTCGGCCACCACCTCCGCTCCACCGCTGCCCCCGAGGAACCTGGGTAAGAGGGAAAACCGTCTGACCTCCAGCTGCCTTTAGGAAGTTATAGAGGAAACCCCCTGAGGAACATGTTTAACCTCTTTAAACACCACTGATGTTGCCATGGAGACATTCTTCTTCTCCTGTAGCCCAGTTATCGGCTCTAGGTGGAGCCAGTCAGTCCTCCACTTCCTCCATCTGGAAACCGTCTTCGTTGGACCTGAGCGGCAGACAGCGCTCTTCCTCGGATCCTCCCAACATGCATGCCCCTGTCCCCCCCACGAGGCTCACTTCAGGTGGAGGTAAAGAGCCCCTCCGTCAGGCTGATTAAATGTCGACTTTTAGGCTGAATGGCTTTGGGGCCGGTACCCGTGGCTGAAAACCCATTTTCAGATTTAGGCTGATGCTCCTTTAAAAATTCGTAATAATCTCTCAGTCCGATTCTGTTAAAAAGAACTCAAATCATCTGGTTTCTACAGATGTTAGTGAAACCCACAAACTGGTTCAGTGGGTTGGGGTTAGGGTTCCGTGTGCTCTGAAAACAGTTTCCTAATGAAGAACTCTGACAGAATGGGACTTAAATCTATAATCTTAAAGATTAACGTTATTTTTGCCAATAAACTATATAAATGAGTGTTTAATCATGCTGTAGACACGTTTAGTCAGTAATTTGGCACTTTAGTGACTCTTAGTTAAAATTTAAATATTCTGCCTAAAACTATCAGTGTTGCGCCATCTTCAGGTAAAAACTGTACTCCATTTGAATTAAAATCTGCCATCGCTATTGGCTAAGAGGTACACTATGACGTTAGCTGGTACATTATGATGTCACAATGTGATTATGAGCCTGTGTGTGTGTATTTGTTAGCGGCGGCGCCCTATCTGTCTGCCAGGCAGCAGCATTTGTTGTATTTTTCAAACAGGAAGTGGGAGTGTAGTAAGACTCTGGGGGGTGACTTGCTGTGAACAAACATTTAAAATTTCTCCATAAAGGAGAATTTTAACTACAAGTGGAACTTTAAAAGATTAATAAATAAAAAAAGCAAGTGTTTAAAATCACAGGTACCTTGTATTTAAATACAGGTAGCTCGAGGTAGCAAATGATCCTTACCAAAAAGTCTGGGTTGTGTCTGACCTGCTTTCTTATGCAAATGAGTCTTTTAGAAATGGCCACAGAGAAACGTGGGAAGTAACTTGGGAAGTAACACGTCAACAGCGTAGACATACCACCTTAAATTAGCATTGCTGGTGATAATGCTAATATAGGCTGAGCTGCTAGTAATGCTAACCCAAATTACTGCCAATGCTATCTCAAGGTACTGCTATTGCTACCCTGAGGTTTTGCTAATGATAGCCTGAGCTACTGCTAACGACTAGCTTGAGATAGTACAAATGTCTATGTTGGACGAGAGGAAAACATCAAAAGTGTTTGTTGGAGCACACGTGCGACATTCCAGGCGGTTTTGGGAATATCCAGACTTGAATGCCAGATAAATCGGTAGCTTGTGCTCCTCTTGCTTATTTGTCTGCAGCCATTGTAGGGCTTTATGGAGTTAGCCCTTTAGCAGGGCTCCTGGGCCATTTTAAACCCCAACAAAGTTTAATATGTTAATTAGAGGCTCAAAGAACGATTTCCTAATGTGAAAAGAAAAGGTTGTTCTAGAAGCCTTTACACCAACAAATGCTGATGTGTGTTCCAGGTTTGGGTCCTGCTGTAGCAAAGTCTGGTCTGTTGGGGACCAGGTCAGGTCCACCTAAATCTCCAGATGGGTAAGAAACCATAAACTACTTTAAATAAAATCTACAGATTTTTACAGACAGTTCTCAGGTTGTTAAAGCTTCCGTTTGTTTGTTTTTCCAGGACTGATAAAAGCTTCAGCCGAGCTTTCCTGAATCGCACAGAATCTGTAGAAAGAGCCGGTGAGTGAATGGCTGAATGTTGAAATGGCGTGGTGGTTTTACTGATTCATTTCGGGAAGTTTGTAGCTTTTATTTTTATTTTTGCTGTTGTGATGTCATTTCCTGTTTCCTGTTCCAGCTAAGGAAGTGCCAGGATGCCCCCAGAACACCACGGGTCATTCCCTGCCTCCGGCCCCCATTCCGAGAAAGTCCTTCTCAGTGAGAATCTCGTTCTTCTTTTAATGTTTTCTTTCATTTCTCTGCTGTGTGACCCGTCTGCTGGTGCTGTAAACGTCCTTCCTGAAGTCTGCGTTTGTTTTCCTGGTTGGAAAAGATTTTGTAAACATGTAAACATGATTATTTACCTGAAGTTTTTTTCTGAACTTCGTTTGGATTCACGTGTTTCTATGGTTTTTGATTGCAAAATGGATATTATTCACATGGGGGGGATTTAAATGAACACATGAGGTTTTATGTTTGCTATACTTCCTCCTAACATCCTGAAAAGCACCATTCTTCTTACATAGAACCAATTTTATTAAATACGGGAGCATTTGTGTGGTTTTGCTCATCAGAAGCAGAGACCAAAACGAGTGAAGGCCATCTACAACTGCATAGCCGACAACCCCGACGAGCTGACGTTTTCTGAGGGCGAGGTGATCGTGGTGGACGGAGAGGAGGACCAGGAGTGGTGGGTTAGTATCCATCCAGCTGCACGCCTTTCCCACCTCCTCCTTCTCTTTTTCCGACTGCTGTTTCTTCCTGCGTGTGAACCAGCTGCAGCTTGTTTTCCTCGGCCACCCCTGCAGACATGACCGTATTTAGTCAGCCTCTTGTCTCCCTACACGGAGCCAGAGTCCCCCATGACCCCGCCATGCTTCCTCTCCATCCTGCAACACTTTTATCGCTCTTTTTGTTTCTGATTAAAAACGAAAGAGCGATAGCGCCTCGGTGACTGAAAACAGGCCTGCGGATGGAATTAGGAAGGGTTTTAGTTGTTTCTAAAGACAGAGAAGTAAATTTGGTCTCAGCTGCATTTATTCTTTCCTCTAGTTTCATGTCGTGTTTATTTTCAGGTGTAGACGGCTTTAAAATGACTAAAATGAAGATTATGCATACTGAAGGTAAACAGAAAAAAGGGTAACTCTTGGATTATAGTGAGACGTTTGTTGTGATGTAGCCGTTAGACGTAGGAGATCAGTGGGGATGGACGTTCCTCTCAGTATGATTCAATCCTGTTTCTGACAATTCCGACGCCTGATTCCCACCGAGTATGGAACTGATGCGGTCCGGACTCCGTACGGCTTCGGCAAACATAAAAGCTGCTGTATGGATTGGATCAGGATGCGGAGCTCCGGATAGTTTCCGCATAGATTCCACATGCCGCATGAAGTTAAAGAAAGGACACGAGCCAGACAGGAAGTGAGACTCGTCTCTGCGAAGGTGTGTCTGGTATACATCAAAGTAAAACCTGTGTTGCATTTATTTTTGCTGCTTTTGTTGTAGTTGTTAATGATGGGGATATTAGCTTATAGTATATGATAGCTCATGTTATTTAGTATAGTCATTTACAAGATTTGGTGCTCTCGCAGGAGCACGTTTCTGGAGGCGTTCAGCGAACGAATCGCTGTCGTCTGGAAACCGGACTGCATCCGTTACGTTATCGGTGTGAATCAGGTGTTATTCTTAGTCAGTAAATCCTCTACAGTGGCTTGAAAACATCTAAACGTTTAATAAAAGTTTTAAAAAACATCGAAGATTAACTGATCCACAAAAGACTTCTGAACTTTAAAATGAAAGCAATCATTCATTTGAGGTTCAGTTTAACGTGCAGTAATAATAATCTATAATAATAATGATGTGAAGTCATAATAATTAGCTGTTTATTCAAGCACCTTCATATTTTTGGTTTATTGCATTTTTCAAACAGACATGGACTGTTGGCCTGCAGGTCAAAAGGTTAATTTGCCTCAAAATGAGGTACGAAATGCATTTTTTTTTCTAATTTTGTACCAAAAATCAATAATTAAATTACTGGAGCACAAAAGCAGCAATCTGCAGGTTAAAACGTCAGCAGGACGAATTTGAAGGCTTTGAGTTGCATTTAACTTTATTTTAAGCAAATCTAAATTATAAATCATACATTTACTTGTATCATTTCTAAACCGAAACTGATGCTGCTTGGATCTCATGTCTTAGTTTGTTGTTCATTTATTAAGTTTGTAAAATATTAAATAAATGTGTCATTAATTATTTCCATTTGGAATTCAGGTCATCTTTTTCCCGTTGAATCTACTTTTTATGGTTTTATAAAACCGAATCGATGAGACAAATTATATGAAATGTTGAGGTTTGAAGAATCAGGACTGGATCATCTGAGGTGAAAAAGGTCAGATATGTGTTATAAAACACCCACGTCTGTGCTTTTTAGCTGCTGTTTGTTTTCCTGTAGCTTACTTTAACTAATGTGATCCGTATTTTAGTGTTTCCTGGCCCCATCAGCGTTTCACTCCCCCATAATGCACTTCTGTCGTTCCTCTTGGCAGCTGGGTCACATCGAAGGGGATCCAATGAGAAAAGGCGCCTTTCCTGTTACGTTTGTCCACTCCATCTCTGATTGAAGATCCTCTCGCCCGTCTGCAGCCATCAGAACATCCCAGTTTTATTTCCCCCATCATCACCGTGGCGGCATCTTTGTGCGTGCGTGTGTTGTCACGACAACTGCAGCAAATCTGGCTATAACCGAGGACCTGCAGAACTAAAAAAAATGATTGTAGTGAGTCATCTCTGGCAATAAATGCACTTTTTTTGTCTTAATTCATGTTACAAACTAATGAAGGTCACCTGTTCAGTGTTTTTATCCGTTCCGTCTGCAGCTGCGGTGCTCAAGACTCCATAAACTCTTGAGATTAGAGCAGATTTTAACAAACTAATAACTCTAAATGTGAATTTAGAACATGTGTGGGTGCACGAGGGATGTTCTTTAGTTTCTGCTGATGGGAGCAGCTCTCCTGGGTGGAGAACTTACTGGTGCTAACTCTGGAGGATCTTCCATGTCCCCAATTCAGCCCCACTGGAGCTGCTGCAGGGTTTTTTATTCCTATTTTAATGCCTCTGACTCTTCACAGCTGGGAGAAAACCACTTTGTTGGACGTTTGTAATGAATTCACCGTCAAACATCACCACACTTCCTGCCGGCATCAATTTGGCGTTCCTACATCCAATCCAGCAGCGACATTCCGGTTCTTCTGCCTTACTAGAGAAACCAGATGGTTGCGTTAGAGGACGAGCTGCAGATATGATTGTAGCTGTGTTGTTGCCTTCAGGAACACTCGTTGGCAGGCTGCTTTATTGTTTTTTAAAGCTAAATTAAGAGTTTTGATGCCGTAACCAGATACAGGAATGTCAGTGTGCAGCTTAAGTCATCTGAGGGTTCTGTCATGTAGAAAGATGCGATTTAAAATAACTCTGGTCATCCTGGTTGCAGAGCAACTTCCTTTGTGTTCATATTGTTTATATTTAGAGCCCAAAATCAGAGCCTTCCATGTGTTTATGAATGACAGAGAAAGAGTTCTCTTTCTTAACTCACTGGAAATGGAAGATTTAAGCATCTATTTATGTTTGTGGGTATTTAAATGGAATCAGTGGATTTAAGCTGAGCAATAAATGTTTTTTTAATGCACTGTGTCGACGAGAAGAGTTGGACCTGGGAGTGACGTGAGCGGACACGCAAATGCTACTGCGCATGACTTCATTCATCCTCACTAACCGACTGAAGCTCGCCGCATCGACGCTTCACTTGTGCGAGTATGTGGGAACGTGAAACTGGAAAAATAAAATGTGAAATAATCCTGGACTTTTTTTTTGTGGGAGAACATAGTTTATGCTTGACGCAAAGAGATGTGTCGATGGCGCCCTCTATTGGTGAACGGCTCAATTCACACGCATGCAAAGGGGGAAAAAAGCATCTTTGGGATGATAAAAATGACCGCAAACAGGATTAGTGATATGTATACACCCACTGGAGTGTGAGGCTGAAAATAGAAGCGGTGAACGGCTGAAGAGTGAAACTGGGTTTAAGAAGATGAGGAAAAGCAACATTTTTTTCATTTATTGAATGTAAGTCACACTAACAAATTCACTCCTGTTCTGTACCAGATTTTTTTATTTAAAAGTCATGTAAGTCAAGTAAAGTAGGAGCTGTAAACATCCAATCCCAAAATGCTTTCTGAGGAAAAAATAAAACTAAACATCAGATTATTTTCAGATTAAATTAATGTGAGGCAAAAAAGGATCTGGTACCAAGAAATTCTCTAATGCAATGACTTGATGTAAAAATAAAAAACAGATAAAAATAAAATGAGGCACTGATAGAAGTTGTAAATTTCCTTCAAAGTGACTTATTGTACAAATACTGTAATCAGATTACAAACACAAACAAGAGGGCATCGTCTGATCTAAATGAGACACGAGGAACATCACTTAAATCTGTTTCGCTGCTGGTTCGTGTCTCCCAGTAACAATCATATGCTGGACAGGTCCTTCTGTAGCTTTTAGTACCACATTAAATAAATATAAACCTAACCTAACCTGCTTACACGTCTCCACTCTGTACCATGAACTTATGTTCAAGACTTTTTGTTATTTTCTTTAGCTTAAAATTCACACAGACAGGAAACTGAGAGCAATCTCTGGGGAAGCTCATATTTTAAATCACAAATCAAGTCCATCTAAACCCACATTGATGTCCAATCAACAACCCCCAAGAGACCGGTTTTAATTTCCATTCTAGTGCGATTGCTGGATGAAGCTGATCTCATCTCCAGGAAACCTCAATGGCTTTCACCTCCTCCCCAACAGATCCAAAGCGACAAGTTTTTCTGTCATCAGGACTTGTCTGATGACAGAAAGCAGTCAAAGGACGTCGACATCACCTTGCAGATGGCCTGAGCCTGCTCCTGTGTTGATGACAAACACAAAG
Source organism: Nothobranchius furzeri (assembly GCF_043380555.1). Classification (NCBI taxonomy): domain Eukaryota; kingdom Metazoa; phylum Chordata; class Actinopteri; order Cyprinodontiformes; family Nothobranchiidae; genus Nothobranchius; species Nothobranchius furzeri. The sequence continues at coordinate 30,496,863 of NC_091758.1, forward strand.
GGGCGTTTAAAGTCCCTGCAGACACGCCCCCAGACGGCAGGTTTCATTTGCTGCTCACCGAGCTGCTGCACTGGTACACCCAGATGCTGCACTCCTCTTGCTTGGAGTCTGTGGTTTTCAGAGCCAGAAGGTTCTTCCCCGCGCCCAGGCCGTCGTCGTAACACAGCATACGAACGATCAAGTACAGAGGGTGACGATGCAACACGTCCTGAACAGAGGAAATCTTTTTTTTAGGTTCTCCTGTGTGTTTAAGAAACATCCAGGTCATCTTGCTACTCACACACTGGTCCACTGAGGCAACTTTGACCCCATACTTTGACACACCCAGAACCATCTCCTCATCTTCAGGAACGAAGGGCAGTTTACCGTCTTGCTGTGAAAAGAAGCAGAAGGTTTAAAGCTCTTTTAAATGACAAACCTCTGAGACTAAAAAAAACATCCCACCTGGGCAGCATCGATGTAGTTGATGAGGTCTAAAGGCTCCTGCAGGGTCTTACTCATCTCAAATTCTAAGTTCTTAATGACTCCCACATACTTCACCCGAAACTCAGCGCATGTCTCTGTTGCGCTGTTTCCTACAATCAAGCATTTTGTTACAAAAGACGAGGTGCGTTCAAATTTAGTTTAGTAACATTTCACACCAACCTGAGCTCTTGTTGGAGTCTGTATCAAGGCTGGCAACCGTGCTCGATCTGGAGAGTCCTCCTACACTGGAGTCAACAGACTAAACAGAAACAAAAACAAGAATGTAACAAAACGGTGTGCTCCTGATGTGGCGTTAATGTAAACAGGTTTTGGTGCCTTGCTCTTGGTGCTGATCTCGCTGCTCTGCGAGCTGCTGCTGCTGTGGCGCTTCTTGACTTTCCGGAACATCCTTCACCATGACGACCGCATCCAGACCCTCCGTGAACCAGAAACCTGGACGTTCCCACACCCTAAAGCGTTAAAACTCGCAACAGAGCAGCCTTCTCAAGTCTCAACAAACTAAATTATTAACTGGGAACTATATTTTAAATAATGGATGCCTGTCCCACAACAGCACAGCACTTCTCATTAAATGTTAGATTTTACTGTTTTTAATCAATTATTTTCCTAAAAGCGATTGGTTTAATAATTTTAAATTGTATAAAATTACTTCAGGTTGAAATATTTACTTTTGTTGTACTTTTATATTTTGTAAACGAGCAATGAAAGGGCTATAATTCCAATTCTAAAATACTTTATTGATCCCAGAGGAAAATGTAACAAATTGTATGCAAATGTAATAACAATGGTAAGTATGCATATCTGTAGAAGTAATAATAGGTATAGTATTAAATAAACACAATCTGAGGTCTAAATGTTAAAACAGATCATTAAATATAAAAAAAATCTAGAAATAACAGCAGCATGGGAAAAAAAGGTCAATTTTAGGTAGACGTGTTATTTTGCAATAATTACAAATAAAAGTTGAATCTAAAGCATCGGGTAAAGAAACCATCATTTTCTGAACACCTATGATTGTAAATCGCAAACTCCTGGTAACGTTCTTATCTAAATACTTATTTTTTGGCCGAGTTTAAGTAAGCATATGAATGATAAATAAGACTTTAATACATTAAAAAGTAAAACAAAACGCCTGAATCAAGGTGCCGACCGTGACGTACCTAACTGTTAGCCAATGAACGCTTTCAATATAAATACTTATTACATTGTAGCTACATAATATACTTATAGTAGCTGAAAGCTCTTCGGTGTTCCTTACGCCGCATTTATTTAAGAAGTTAAACACAAACTTTAACAACGCATTAAAAAGCAAAACGACTCCGCTAGCTTTAGCTAGTTTCCACAAACATACCTGTTCGTACTGTGTGTCTTAAATGTTTTTCTTCTACACTTTTATAAATGTTAACGCTCCCGTTTTCCTTGAGAAGGGTCTGGCTGCGGCCGCCAAAAGTCGTGGCACCACCCGGAAGTGTAATGGCAGCAGTGGTAGGGGGCGTGGCTAGTGCCACTAAAAGCCGTGGGTGCCACTAAAAGCCGTGGCACCACCCGGAAGTATCAGAGCTGCCACTGCAAGTGCCACTCGTGCTGCCGCTGCCACAAATTGCGCTCGATCCTGCTGTGAAAAGAACACCTAAGCCATCGGGATCAGCATTCCCAAAGCAAAGGAAGGAGGAAAAAAAAAAGCGGGCCCAAAGCAGAGGTATGTAGAATTTATAAATTTGGCAAAGGAACTTTTTGCGTTACCATTGTAGCTAACTGCCTCTCCTGCCACGCACGGTCCACGGACGGACCCTCGCTAGCTGTTTACATACACAATACAGTATCTCATAACTTTAACCAATTAATTTTACTTTTGAATCGTCGTGTCCAGATGCAGTGAGACAATATCTGCAGCCTGCCGACAGGCACTTTGTTGACACCACGGGGGCGGGACTGTCTTCTACACCTGTTGAGTCTCACTGTGATGATGAAGAATGTAAGATTTTTTTTATCGTTTTTTTGGAGTATGATTGCAGCCTTTTTATGAACTTCGATTCAAGTTTTAAGTACGCATACAATATGAATTTAATATTTTCATATAAGAAGAACGCTAGGTGTGTGTTTAGCAAAATTTCAACTTTGTCCAACATCGGGCGGGCGGCACCGCCGCGGCCGTGGCGGGGACTCCCCCCGCTGTCGCCGGGCCCGCGTCGGTGTTTCCTTGTTTAATAAATGAAAACCTCAGAGTGCCTCAGATCACCGGATCTTCTTCCTCATATTCCACAATTTTATTTGATGCTGAAGAGCACCTGAGAGTGAGACATACGTTTTTTCAAATATTCCCCATGGATGCAGTCACTTCCACCCAGAGCCGGATTAAATAAACGGACTACACTAGGCAGGCTGCATTTATTGGGTCCCACCTCCATTGATGTTACTTCATGAATTGAAATCTGAAACTTACCAAAGTTACTAATAAAAGTTCATTCACATTTTACATAGCCTTGTCTTTGGATACAAACTGGTTGTTTGTATGCCAAAAGAAGTCGTGTGCTGTATGTAAAACATTACATCAGACAATTTTTTGATATTAATAATTTATACGTCATTACACAGCTGTATTAAATGCTAATAAATTATCCTCATCTTATCCATTGGGAGTGTCATTGTCAAGGCAGTAGTACCAGTAAATAACCACTAGGTGACTTTAAACTATGTAAACAGAGCAAATATGTTTATCTCATTTGCTCTGTTTACATAATCAGCACGTTCTCTTTGAACGTGATATCAAATTTTCGCCGCCTCTTCGTCTCCGCACCTGCCAAATCGCGGTCTGTCATTAGCAAATCAAAAGCGAGATGGATGACACAAACCCCCCCCCCACCACCACCACCACCACCACCACCACCACCACCCCACCCCCGGTACTTGCTTGTTACCACATTCCACCCGGCCACAATAAAACACCGGCCATTATTCACCTGCGTCGACTCCGACACTGGCCAAAATGTGATACCCGGCCGTTAATTGAATACAGGCCAATATTAGAGGATTTACGGTATACAGGTGCTGGCCAGTAAATTAGAATATCATCAAAAGGTTGAAAATATTTCAGTAATTCCATTCAAAACGTGAAACTTGTACATTATATTCATGCAATGCACACAGACCAATGTATTTCCAATGTTCATTACATTTAAATTTGATATTCATAAGTGACTACTAATGAAAACTCCAAATTTGGTATCTCAAAAAATTAGAATATTCTGAAAAGGCTGAATATAGAAGACACCTGCTGCCACTCTAATCAGCTGATTTACTCAAAACACCTGCAAAGGCCTTTAAAAGGTCCCTCAGTCTTGTTTTGAAGGAACCACAATCATGGGGAAGACTTCTGACTTAACAGCTGTCCAAAAGACAATCATTGACACCTTGCACAAGGAGGGCAAGACACAAAAGGTGATTGCTAAAGAAGCTGGCTGTTCGCAGAGCTCTGTGTCCAAGCACATTAACAGACAGGCGAAGGGACGGAAAAAATGTGGTAGAAAAAAGTGTACAAGCTCTAGGGATAACCGCACCCTGCAGAGAATTGTGATGACAAACCCATTCAAAAATGTGGGGGAGATCCACAAAGAGTGGACTGCAGCTGGAGTCAGCGCTTCAAGAACCACCACGAGGAGACTCATGAAAGACATGGGATTCAGGTGTCGCATTCCGTGTGTCAAGCCACTCTTGAACATGAAACAGCGCAAGAAGCGTCTCGCCTGGGCCAAGGACAAAAAGGACTGGACTGATGCTGAGTGGTCCAAAGTTATGTTTTCTGATGAAAGCAAGTTCTGCATTTCCTTTGGAAATCAAGGACCCAGAGTCTGGAGGAAGAGCGGAGAAGCACAGAATCCACGTTGCATGAGGTCCAGTGTAAAGTTTCCACCGTCAGTGATGGTGTGGGGTGCCATGTCATCTGCCGGTGTTGGCCCACTCTGTTTCCTGAGGTCCAGGGTCAATGCAGCCGTCTACCAGGAAGTTTTAGAGCACTTCATGCTTCCTGCTGCTGACCAACTTTATGGGGATGCAGACTTCACCTTTCAACAGGACTTGGCACCTGCACACAGTGCCAAAACCACCAGCACCTGGTTCAAGGACCATGGTATCCCTGTCCTTGATTGGCCAGCAAACTCGCCTGACCTTAACCCCATAGAAAATCTATGGGGTATTGTGAAGCGGAGGATGCAATACGCTAGACCCAACAATGCAGAGGAGCTGAAGACGACTATCAGAGCAACCTGGGCTCTCATAACACCTGAGCAGTGCCACAGACTGATCGAGTCCATGCCACGCCGCATTACTGCAGTTATTGAGGCAAAAGGAGCCCCGACTAAGTATTGAGTGCTATACATGCACATTCTTTTCATGTTCATTCTTTTCAGTTGGCCAACATTAGAGAAACAAACATTTTTTCATTGGCCTTTAGAATATTCTAATTTTCTGAGATACCAGATTTGATGTTTTCATTGGTTGTCACCTATAAATATCAAAATTAAACGTAATAAACATCGGAAATACATTGGTCTGTGTGCATTGCATGAATATAATGTACAAGTTTCACGTTTTGAATGGAATTACTGAAATATTTTCAACCTTTTGATGATATTCTAATTTACTGGCCAGCACCTGTATGTATTATAATAATGTATTATAATTAGTTTAGAAAAATTAAATGTAAAATTTTTACTATATACTTGATGCTGTCTGAATTAATGCGAAGTGTGTTTATGGTCCCTGAACAAGCAAAGAATCCTAAACTCTTCTGTTTAAACATTCAAAGACCAATCAGGTTGATATTTCATATTTATATGGAATCATCACATCTTGTGTAGATCCACTACAAAAGCATAATAAAATAATATTAGATTTTTTTATAATGAACAATATCTCATTTATGTGGCCTGCAAGGTCATTTGGGCCTTTATCTTGAAAAGTTTAGTCACCGCTGCTACTTTAATGTTGGTAAACTGCTTTTTCTTGCTGCAGTAAGGCTAAGCTTAGTGATCATAGAGATGCATTCAGGTAATCCCTTCCTCATCTGGCAAAGCAGAAGGTCCTTTAATAAAGAAAACAATCCTCTGTTGAAGAACAATAAGGAACCTGCTTGCTGTAGCAGCAGCAGCAGCAGCAGCAGCAGAATGTTCTAATTAATAGAAGATTCTAGAACCAATAGGACAAACCAATAGGGCGCGTGAGTGACATCATAAAGAATATTTTGTTTCCAGAGACTAAAAGGCTCACAAGCAGCACTTACTTCAGGTGGTCAGAGCTCTTGGTCTCATTTCTCTTTAAGGTTTCTGGGGGAAGCTGTTGCTGTTTTTCTCAGGTTAGTTATTCTATTCAGTTTATATCACCAAGTTATAGCACCAGTCATCTCAGCACACTTTCAAAGAGCAAACATTGCAAATGAACCTTTTGTATTAAACCGTGCCTTGAGTTCTGTTCATTATTGGCGACCTTATGCTGGGCGTTCCTCTGCTCCTAGACACGAATGAGTCTGAACTGACGTTCTTGATCAAAATGTGTTTGCAGATGTTCAATGAAAACTATCTTTTCTGCAAGCTGCTTTTATATTCTTCAGCTTGTCAATAAACGTCTTTTCTACGTTGATTTTCTCATCTTTTTCTTTGCTAAACATCACTTCTAGGTCCATTTGGTCTAAAACGAACGCCTTCTGTATTTTTAGTCCAGTTTTATATCAAAATACAGTTAATATTTTGCGTACATAGCCCGAAAAGAAGGGATTGAATTGATTTAAAGTTGAAAGAGTCTCCCAGGCAGGATCTAACACGTACGTGTAAATGTTCCCTTCGCTCATCATAAACTCCTCTTCCAGTTTTTTCTACAACACTCTGCTAAATGTTTCCTATTGGACGCATCTTTTTAGACTTTTCTGTGTGTAAATGTGCATCTGTTTGTCATCTAATAATCTAACAATTTATCTAACTAAGAAACTAGTAGGACCAAATAAGCGATTGCTTTAACCTGCTTCCTATTTCAAACACTTTTGTTTGTACAGATATGCACTTCTGACATTTTTCAGCTTTCATTGAGATAGCTCAGATTTGAGCTAAACTAAAATTAATCTAAAAGCTGAATAATTCATCTAATAAGTAATAACCTCTTACTTTATCTAACTAATAACTTCATAACTTATCTAAAGAGACACTGTATGATAGGAAAGCCAACAAATTATCTAATTAACTCCACTCACTTAGGAAAGCTATTGATCATCTTAAAACGTAATAAACGCATCAATACTACAAGTCATAGCTGCATGTCCTGAACAATCTAAGCACTTAGATACCAAATTTAAGGTAATTGCTGAAAAATTGTAGAATACGATGCTTTATAAGACTTCTGAGCATGTCTAAATATGATTTCCCTTCCTAAAGGGGCTTACGTGGGTCTCCGGTGGACGGAGGCAGCCTGGCGTTTCTCAAAACTACAAACTGGGAAATCCAGCTTTGATTATTGGATTCAGTTTTTATTTCTCTCTTAAATACTTGACTTTCCACTTTCCATCAAGACTATCAGCCGTTGTTGAGGTCCAAAATGATCGACTCTGACCTCCCCGAGTTGGTTGATGTGGAAGAAGACGATCGACTCAACGTTAAAGTTCAAACTCGATTTAATGCACAATCTGCAGATAGTGGAGACCAACACAGTGCAGCATACAGCAAGTGCTCACGCCGTGTACTCAGAATGGTCTAACTCGAACAACTTGAGATGAAAAGTGTTTAAGTAGGTTTCTGGCTCTTCCCCCTAGGGTGTGTCTTCTTGTGATAGGTTGAGGAGCGCGTGATCGGCGCATGCTCTTGTTTCTGATTGGGTGCTGAGTGCAATGCTTGAGCCGTGAGTGTTGCTTGTTTGCTCTAGGCTTCACTTCCTCCAGGTGTGGCTCATGTGGTTGAATGTTGTCCTGGCCGCTGGAACTAGTTTCCGTGTCTGTGTGTGCTTACTTTGACTGTTGTCAGGGTGAGTCAGACCATGCTTTGCACTCACATGGGCGTCTCGACAAAAGGTCATATCAGGACATTGTTAGTTGTACATGTATGTTTCACAACAGGTTCGTTATAAGATAAAGCACTACATAGCATGTAAACGCAATGAATATAAACCCGTCATTTTTCCACAGTCTGTAGTTGGCTGAAAAAAACTCCCGAAAAGATCTCAATCTTTGAACGATAGCATCCACAATCCCGTTCGACACTCTTTCATCTTTTGATTTGACCACATCTGCGAGGCTAGCAAATGATTCTGTCCTTCGAAGATCGGAGCAAACTTTATTAGCAAATCTTTCGGTCGACTTTGGGTTATTAGGAAGGTTTTTTATTACGCCAAGTTTACACAGGATATTATTCACTAGACGATCGAAGAAACCCGTGTCCCCTTCTGAAAGTTGATTCTTAATATTGATGGCTTTGACAATTAGAAAAATCCGGTGAATTATTGACCAAATAACTGAGTGGATAAAATATTTTTTTTTTTGTTGTTGCTCGATGTCTGGTTTTTGAAACGTGTGACCGTTTTTTGTACTGAGGTGATGCACTTTTGTAATCATTCTGTTGTACGAAACGCTGTTAAAATAGAGACAAACTATGTGTCTTCGACAAAGGTAACTTCTCTTCTGACATATTAACTGTGCTGTTGATGAAGCTGATGAACTCTTTAAGATGTCATCAGATCAAAGGACACTTAAGCTCCGCCCCCAACAGTTCTGCACTACTACTGCTTCTACTGCTAGATCTAGTACTACAACTACTTCTACCACCACTACCACTATCACACTACTACTACAACTACTACTACTACTTACATGAAAAAGTAAAGTTAAGAACACTAAAGAAAATATTGTGGATATAATTAATTAATCAACTATTATTTTTATTAATTAATCAATTAGTCAATTTAATTAAACTTCTTTACTTCTTTATAAGTAGTAGTGGAATTTATTTTAATTTATTTATTATTATTTTTTTACTTTCTTTTCATTAACTTTCTCAATTATAAACACAACAACAACAACAACAACAACAACAACAACATCACCTAGGAAGCTTTGGTAGTAGTAGTATTTTTAATTAATAAATTAATTAAATTATAAAACAAATCTATGTTAATTAGAAACATTTACCAGCTTATGTTTGTAGTTTCTAATCAAACATGTCAGATATAATAAAATAAAACACAATTAGAAACCATCTTGTAAAAAAGCTAAATATTTGTACAGAGTAAATGATTGATCGCAAACAGCTGATTTAATTTGATAAGCATATTTAATCAGATAAATAAATAAAAAAATTCATATGGGTTGAAGGCAAAATTGAAGATAATTTAAATGTAACACCTACATTTGAAAATAACAAATGAAGGTAGAAGAAACATTTACAGACAGTGGGCTATTTAACCCTGAACGTCATTTTAGTGAAATATATTTTCTGTAGGAATTGGCCACCTGTGTGCTAGAAGCTTATTTATTCGAAAGAGATAATGTGACAAAAATGTCTGCAGTGAAAAGTTTTTTCCACATTTTATCAATTTCTTTGACATGTTCTGCTCATAATAATTAACATTGTGGGTTTTTTACACACCTAAGTGTGATTAGAGCATCTAATTAGCCTCTGAAAATTTTCATCTGCCTTATTATCACTTTGTTTTATCTGCCAGACTAATGCATCACCTTACAAAACCTAATGGTACACACACACACACACACACACACACACACACACACACACACACACGCACACACACACACACGCTGTTTGTGCTGTTTTTCAATCGCCCAAACAAGACGGGACCAGCTGTCCAATTGCTGTCAAGAAAATCAAAGGGTAGGAATGGGAATGTATCCAATCAGCGTCGACGTTGTTTCAGAACGTTTCAGAAGCATGATGGGCGATAGAGCTACCGCCAAGGCTTTCGTTGGTGTTCGGTAGAGCTCGGAGAGTCTCGACTCCAGCACGTTTTTGGTCGTGACTCGTGACGCACATGGAGCAGACGCAGACATGGACGCCAGTGAGCCTACAACCAGGATACCGGATCTCAGCAGCCACTGAATTCAGTTCGGTCTCTTCTCCAGTATCCGTTCGAGAGGAGAACTATGGTGGAAAAACTTAATGTCAAAGAGCTTGGACCAGATCAGCCCGACGTAAAGATAAGCCAGCAGGACAAGGAGAGAGGTAAATTGTACACACGACGCTTCTCCCAAAATTGGTACACCAGGAAGCAGTGGCTAGCTGGATGCAATCACGCTAATGCGTTATTTTGCTTTCTGTGTTTGTTATTCAAAACGGCTGGGATCCACAGTAATGTGGATGTGGAACTTGTGTCTCATTGGGGACTCCATTCATTCTCTGACTGAGGAATGCAGCGCATCAGTGCAGCAGCCAACAAAGAAACGGAGGACGTTTGGACAGGGAGAACAGCAGCTGGGTGCAGAGGTAAGCTGTACATTACATTTCTGTAAACAAGACAATCAGAATCAGAAATCCTTGGTTGTCCCACAAACCGGGACATTTGTTTAATAACATGTACATTGTTTAATGTGCAATAACTGTAAAAACTAATTTCAACACACATACCTATTATACATATTTAATCATGTAAATGTGTATTTCAAGTAAATTTGTACATACATCAATCTGATTCCATTTTACTTGTTATACTTCTGCTGCAGCAAACAAATTTCCCAGCTTTTGGGACAATAAAACATTTCTGATTTGTCCCAAAAAGTGGGAAATATGACATTTGTAAGAGGATACTGATGACATTATTTCCTATGAACGTGTTTCCACTTTCCATAAGTCCTAACAGTGTACATTTCTGGCATTTTGTCTAAGTAGTGTTTACTACCATTACTGTAACAGTGACCTGCTTATAATTTTTCGTGTTCACTCAAATGTTGAAATTAAACATGTTTTTGTTACTTGCCTCTTGCATTGCCTATTTACCATTTATGGTCATGTTATTTTATGTGCAATTTAATGCAGTATTTTTCAACCTTGGTCCGCAAGGCAGCGTGCCAATAGTCAGACACACCTGGATTAATCAGTTTGTCCAATAATGTAAGACGGAAATAAAAGAGCTGTGCTTAATTCAGGAAATAGTAAAGTTGTGCACAAAGCTCAGAAAGCACAAGTTTGTTTAAAAAAAAAATAGCACAGCCCCACCAAAAATATTTTTCACCAGCTGCCCCTGACCAGCTCGCCTACTGTCCTGAACCGGAGAACCTGGAGGACCTAATCAGTCTTGCGGTACGGAGAGAGAAAAGATTTAAGACTCGACTACCATGTTCCTAGCAGTGTTTCCAGCCACCTCAGCCCAACCGGACGATCCACTCGCAACCACCTGTCAACCCAGCCTCGGCCCCAATCAACCAGGAGGAGCCCATGCAGATAGGCCGGGCCGGGCTGACTCCAGAGGAGAAGTAGCGTCGGATCACCTCTCGGCTGTGTCTTTATTGAGGTCTGTCCAGACATTTCCTGATCAACTGCCCCGTTCATCCAAAAGGAAGAGCCCACCAATAGGACTGGGAGTATTGGTGGGTGGAAACCTTGATTCTAAAAATTCTCGGTGCCTGTTAACCTGTTCCATCCTTTTTAACCAGCAGAGTGTTCCCGCTAAAGCCCTAGTGGACTCCAGGTGCGAGAGGAACCTGCTTGACCTGAACATCGTGGACCAACTTAAAATCCCCACGACGCCCCTGTCCAACCCCATCAGAGTCTCATCGCTGGACGGCAGCTCCTTAACCACTATTACTCACCAAACAGTACCCATCAAGCTGCAGGTTTCGGGTAACCACCATGAAATATTGTCATTTTTTGTTTTTCCCTCACCCCAATCACCTATTGTCCTGGGGCATGACTGGCTCACTACACACAACCCTCACATTGATTGGAGGACCATCCAGATAATTTCTTGAAGTCCGTTTTGCCTCTCTCACTGTCTCTTATCTGCTAACCTGTCCTCCCAGGCTCCGGCACCCGTACCCCCCACTCCTCCTGACCTGTCTCTAATACCCCCTGAATACCACGACCTGCAAGCTGTTTTCTGTAAGGACCGAGCAGCCTCACTACCACCTCATCGACCGTACGACTGCTGCATTGACCTCCTCCAAGGAGCCACTCTATCTTCCAGCAGACTGTATAACCTGTCCAAGCCTGAACAAGAGTGCATGGCCACCTATATCTCTGAGTCCTTGGCTGCAGGCATTATTCGCCCATCCACTTCTCCACTTGGAGCAGGCTTCTTCTTTGTGTCTAAGAAGGATGGATCCCTGCGACCCTAGATTGATTACAGAGGGCTCAACCAAATTACGGTAAAAACAAATATCCATTACCCCTGCTCTCTTCAACTTTTGACCCAGTCCAGAATGCAACCATTTTCACTAAACTGGACCTACAAAACGCCTACCACCTCGTCAGGATCCGGGAGGGAGATGAGTGGAAGACGTCCTTCAAGACTCCCCTGGGTCATTTCGAGTATCTCATCATGCCCTTCAGCCTTACCAACGCGCCCGCTGTCTTTCAATCCCTGGTAAACTCCATTCTAAGTGACTACATAGATAAATTTGTTACCGTATACTTGGATGACATATTGATCTTCTCCAACACCCCATCTGAGCACTACCAACATATCTGAGCAGTCCTGCAATGCCTCCTTGAAAACCGCCTTTTTGTCAAAGCGGAAAAGTGCGAGTTCCATGCCCCTTCAGTCAAGTTCCTGGGTTTCATTCTGGAGAGTGGGCGCTTATGGACGGATCCCGAGAAGGTGGAAGCAGTTTGAGAATGGCCGACCCCTGCCACTCGCAAGCAGTTGCAGCGGTTCCTCGGCTTCGCCAATTTCTACAGGCGTTTTATTCGCGGCTACAGTGAAGTGGCCTCACCCCTCACCCAGTTGACCTCCACTAAACACCCCTTCGTCTGGTCCGAGGCCGCAAACAACGCCTTTCTTGAGTTGAAGGACCGTTTCACTCAAGCCCCCATCCTCTCTCGCCCTGACCCTGCTCGCCAGTTTACCCTTGAAGTGGATGCTTCCGATTCGGATGTGGGTGCCGTTCTCTCCCAAATCTCCCTCTCTGATTACCAACTCCATCCCTGTGCCTTTTTCTCTAGAAAACTGACCCTGGCGGAGCAAAACTATGATGTGGGCGACCGAGAACTGCTAGCGGTGAAGTTGGCTCTTGAGGAGTGGCGCCATTGGCTGGAGGGAGCTGAGCACCCCATAGTGATCTGGACTGACCATAAGAACCTTGCCTATCTCAAGGAGGCTAAAAGACTAAACCCCAGGCAATCCCGCTGGTCTCTGTTCTTCATCCGGTTCAATTTTGTCATCTCCTTTCGACCAGGCACAAAGAACGTCAAACCCGACGCCCTGTCCCGACAATATGCATCCGACAAGGATCAAGAACCTGCAACCATCCTTCCCTCATCCTGTGTGCTCGGGGCAGTCACCTGAGAGATCACACAGAAGGTCCTGGATGCCCAAGGAATGGACCCTGGCCCAGGTAAGGGACCGCCCCACAAGCTGTATGTGCCCCAGTAGGTCCGAGGTGCTGTAATCCACTGGGCCCACACAACTTGATTCTCTGTCCACCCAGGAGTGGCCCGCACCCTCGCCCTGATCCGCTGGTCCTTCTGGTGGCCATCCATGTTCCAGGACATTAAGGAGTATGTCAAGGCTTGTCAGGTCTGTGCCCATAATAAATCAGAGAACCAGCCTCCCACCAGACTACTCCGTCCCCTTTCCATTCCCTCTCGTCCTTGGTCTCACATCGCCCTCGATTTTGTCACCGGTCTACCCCCCTCTAAAGGATTCTCAGTCATACTTACCATCATTGACAGATTCTCTAAGGCTTGTCACTTCATCCCACTAAAGTCTCTGCCTTCCTCCTCAGTAACCGCTGAACTTCTGATCAAGCACGTCTTCCGACTTCACGGCATCCCGGACGAGATCTTGTCTGACCGAGGCCCCCAGTTCCTCTCGAGAATCTGGAAAGAGTTTGCTGCCTCCCTGGGAGCCACGGTTTCTCTGAGCTCCGGCTACCACCCCCAAACTAACAGCCAATGTGAGCGGCTCAACCAGGAGCTCGAAGCCATGCTCCGCTGTGTGTGCTCCTCCAGTCTTTCCAGCTGGAGCACCCAACTCCCCTGGATTGAGTATGCCCACAACACCCACACTTCCTCAGCTACAGGTCAGTCACCTTTCGAATCGTCTCTGGGCGATCAACCCCCACTTTTCCCTTCAGATCTTCCTCCCGCTGTCACTATACCCCAGTTTATTCGCAGAGCAAAAAGGATGTGGACCCAGACCCGTGCGGCCCTCCAGCGAACGGCTGATCGCAACCGACGGTTGGCAGACCGCCACCGTCATCCCGCTCCTCCGTACACTTGTGGGCAACAGGTCTGGCTGTCCACCAGAGACATTAAGTTGAAGGACACTAGCAAGAAGCTCACTCCCTGGTTTATTGGTCCCTACTCCATCAGCAAAGTCATCAACCCTTGGTCGGTCCGTCTCTCGCTGCCCTCCTCCCTGAAGGTTCACCCTGTTTTTTCGTCTCCCTCCTTAAGCCCGTCTCATCGATTCCATTGTGTCCTTCTCCAGCCCCTGCTCCTCCTCCTGTTCATCTGTCTAACGACGATCTTGGTTATCGTGTCCAGCGCCTCCTTGAGGCCAGACCCCGTGGTCGGGGCCGCCAGTTCTTGGTTGATTGGGTGGGTTATGGTCCGGAACATCGGCAACGGATCCCAGCATCTTGGATCGACAACCCGTCCCTCATCCGGGACTTTGATGCAGCGCAGGCTTCCTCCTCCTCCTCCTCCTCCTCCTCCTCCTCCTCCTCCTCCTCCTCTGCTTGGCCACCGGGTGGCGGCCTTTGAGCTGGGGTTACTGTCACAATGGGTGTAGCTAACCTCTCCATGCGTTTTCCTGTTTGCAGGTGGGCGTGCCCGGAGAGCAGCTGCTGCGAATTCCCTCATCAGCTCGCAGGAGATTTAAGGAGCGGTGTGACAACTCACCAGTGCCGGATGATTACTCGCATTGGGTAGCATACACCAGCTCTAGACCTGTTTCTAGTTGTTTGCATGCTGTTCTGCCTGTTAAAGCCTCGTCATCACCTGTCCCGTTTCCTCCGTTCTCCCGCTCAGGTACTCTCATCATCTGCCTGTTACCAGCTCGTCAACCTGCACTCTCACCTGTTACAACAAGGCGTCTCCGGATCTCCTGTCCACCCGCCACACCACTTCTCCCTTTGGCCCTCTGCTCTCCTGCGCTCACCTGCCCACTCCTGGAACCGGTGCTCAGCTCCCAGCCTCCTCCAACAGCTACCACTCAGACCTGACACGCCCCCCTCTCAGCGCTCCACTACCTTACTGGAATCCAACGCTGCCAGAACCGCCCTCCTCCGACGTCTCCCCAGCCTCGTCAAACTCAAATAAAGATATATTATTTTTACTCACCTTGTCTCTTCGTGATTCTGCATGTCGTGGGTCAAAAGACTCGATCCCAACATGACACGCACACACACACACACACACACACACACACACACACACACACACACGCACACACACACACACACACACACACACACACTGTCTTACTCTCTGTTTAGATAAATAGAGTTTACATCCTACAGGACAACCTCAGGGCCCCTAGAGACTGCCTCCGACCTGGGTCTGAGGTCTGAACCAGAGCCCTGCACGGGCCTAAAATCTGAGCCCGTGTCCGGCCCAGCCTGAGGGGACGGAGCCCCAGCCCAACCTGGTCCAAAAAGGTTTTCAGGATTCTCTGGCCCGACCCGGGCCCGACTTTTATTTAACCAACTAAATGAAAACAACGAGCGTCAATCCTGACCAATGTGTTAAAAGACATGCAGTATCCGATCAATTTGTTTTTCCCTTGTTTACCGTCACGGAGATAACGGCGCACTGGCTCTGGTGGTAATCAAGTTAAATGTTATCTCTTTCCAACAATTTTCACAAGAAAACAAAACAGTCAAAAGCAGGGCTTGTGTTGTGTTGACTGGATAGTTCCCGTATCTGACCGTTTATTTTGACGGAGAAAGAATAGAAAGAGTTACCCTGACGCATGCAGACGAACTTAATTCAGTAAAACATAAAGCATTTTATTTAAATATCCATTCATTATTTTACAAGCACAGAGAGCCGCATCAGATGGATGGAAGAGCCGCGGGTTGCCGACCCCTGGTATAGCCTATAAAATGACATGTTTTCTACAGGACCAGAGAGGACATAAACTCAATACATCTCTTTTATTGTGAGGTAATAATTTCTCAGAGTTTTGCTGTTGCGGGCGGGTGTAGACATGCACACTGGGGGTGCGGGCGGGAGTGTAACACACACGTAGCAGTTGTGGGCGGTAATTGTCAGAAATTCTGTGGGAGCGGGCAGGAGCGGGATGAAGAAAACAGTCTCGTGCAGGGCTCTACTGCTGCATTTAAGTGTTTCAATTTTTTTTAATGAATTCGATTAGAAATAAAGGTGCCCGGCCCGGCCCGTGTCCGAGGTAATTACACAGTCGTTGGCCCAAAGCCTAGGGCTTCAGTGCAGGGCTCTAGTCTAGTCGGGACCTTTTAAAGGAGACACTTAGCTTCTACAACCTGAATAAACCCAACATAAAGCACATAATCACACATGTAAAGTTCATCTAAATCCATTCAATAGTCAAGCTGCAGAATCTCTGCCATTAGCCCTGTTTTCCTCCGTGTCTGGTTCGCTAATGTCACTTTCACAAAGCGCATTTGTAGTCCTGGACTTATTACACAAAACTTAAAATAACGTTTCCTCCCTTTAGAAAATAAACACGTTCTTGGTATTAAAATGCATCTTCATGGACATCATATGTGAAATCCATGGCACATAACAAGCGGAATTAGAAAATAGCATTTTTAGCCCCGTTGACTTGCATTCATTTTTTTGTTCTTCCGGGAACCCATGGTCTGGAAGTAGATGGGCATGACTTTGACTCCCTATGGAGCGCTGTCTGTCACCTATGACAGAATGTGGAATCTTGCGTTACCATAGTTACAGCTCAGGTGCATCAATTAAAATGCTTTATTATTAAGGCTAGAACCTTTCAGACTTCAGTACAAGTTCCATCTCGAGAGAGTAGGACCTTTTCTCTGCGGTCTCTGTTTGCTGACTGGTCTTCCAGAGAGCAGCTCTAGCAGGTAATACAACTACTCACAAACAAACCTAGCCCAATATCTGACATGTTTAGACTTTTAGATATATCTGAAAAGTTTCCTGTGCTTTACTGGGAGACTTTAACATCCCTCAAGGTAAACTGGTTTTATCATTTATATAAAATACACCTGCTGGGAAAAGAAAATCAAACAAAAACCCCTTAAGCAGGTCAGATTACAGATAAACAGTCAAGATAAAACTACTTTGAATCTGACATATGAGTTATAAACGTACATTTCTATAACTAGACCTACATGCTATCTGCCGTGTACAGTAGTGATGTCTGGAGAAGGGACTGATCTTTATTTCTGCACCAGTTTGTCAGAAATAGAAAGAAATGCCACTTTTCATCAGTGAATAAGTTATAACTTTAATAACATTAAGTGAACAAACTATTTAGACTTGTTTACATTTAAAAATGGATCCATCAGCTAATAGAAGAGTCATTTGGCTTGATTTAGCAAACAGAAAAGTCATGAGGCTCAACTGCAGGTTATCTTTATGTACATATTTAACTTCTAAGTAACTTATAGTTTTTGTCACATTGCTCTTTGGTTAAACACTACCAGGAAAACTGAAATCTCTGTTTATATTTATAACCTTTACTGCTATATGAGCATCAAGACCAAAGAGAAATTTATTTGATGTCAAACGGTTTGTTATTTGTCTGAAGAGGGTTGTATCATCTTCTTTAAAGAGCAAGTCACCCCAAAATCACATTTTTTTTGCTGATAAACCATATAAAGGAGTGTCTAATCGTGCTGCAGACACGTGTAGTCAATAATTTGGCACTTCAGTGCATCTTGGTTAAAATTTAAATATTCTGCCTAAAACTGGCAGTGTTGCGCCGTCGTCAGGGAAAAATTCTGCACTGTATTTGAATTTAAATCTGCCACCACTATTGGCTAAGAGGTATGCTATGATGTCATCTGGTACATTATGATGTCACAATGCCATTGTGAGCCTGTGTATGTGTGTATTTGTTAGCGGCTCCGCCCTCCCGGTCTGCCAAGCAACAGCATTTGTTGCATTTTTCAAACATGAAGTGGGAGTGGAGTAAGTTTCTTGTACGGGGTGACTTGCTCTTTAAGTGCTGATATCTTTTTATTAAATATATTTCTACGTCATCAAACATCTGGTCTCTGATCCGATCATTCTTATGCATAAGAGGTACACCTGATGATGGCTCCTTTTATGTTAAATCACGTTTAGAGGGACAGGATGACAGAATTTAAAATGCAAACCAAAATAAATCTTTTAAAAAGTAATGAAGTTATTGAATATAATATAATGTGTCAAGCTTTTCTTTATTTGTACTAAACTTAATCAGCACACAACAAAACAACCTGTTGATCTATTTCTACAACACGTCTCTAAAGCTGCAGATATAACCTCACTAGTCCTTGTTTTCACCCTTCAGCAAATGAAAATAAAAGCTTTTAAAACGACACCGATACTAGAGATGAAGTACAAGTACTTGACACTAGTTTCAAATATGTAATAAAGGTTGTTAGTAAAATATTTTCATTTGTTATTAAATTCAACACAGATTTGACATAGGATCAGATTAAAGTTGTGTAATCTTAACCTTTGACCTTATTAGAATCTGTCTGGTTTGTCACATTCTCCTCCTCCGCTGGATGCTCCTCACTGTCACCAGATTTATTTGGCTCCGCCTCCTCTTCACTTCCAGATGAGGTTTCCTCTTGTGCATCACTAGAGCAGCAAATGTCTCCTTGAGCTGAGTCAAACTCCTCATTACTCCTCTCTATGTTGGCATGAAGTCTAGTTTTCTCATCCACTATGAGAACTCTGTCATCAGAGACGTGGCGGCTGGGACCGCCGCAGGACTGAGTGTCTTCATCATCGTGTGGCTCCTTCCCGTCCTGCTCCATGTGTCCTATCTCAGCACGTTTCTTTAAAACATCTGGCTCTCCTACTTCATCCAAGCTCTCAAGTTTTTTATCCACCACCACATCTAAATAACTCACATCTTCGCAAACAACTTCCGGGTCCCACGGCTCGCTCACCTCCTCGTCTTCGCTCTCGGAGTCGGGCGCCGTATGCTTCCTGATGTGATTCACCACGTCCCGAAGAGTCTTTGGATACTGAGCTTTTTCTTTGTGTGCAGCAGATGGAGAAAAGTGTGGAGAAAGGGTTTCATCGTGTGAAGTGGTAGTCGGAGGTGAAACGGGGGGTGAAGAGGAGGCAGAATATGGGAACTGGGTGGACTCGTCACAAGGGTCCAGATCAAAAACAGGAGTAGTGATTTATGCAGTATGTGCAGCAGGAATGTCAACAATCAGTGGTGAATTACAGACCGAGACCATTTCCAAAAGAGGACCACGGTCTTTCTTGGACTCAGGAGCTACAGAAGGAAGAGTTGGGATGCTGGGAAGTGGGAGCTCACCTAAGAGTGACTCCTCCTCTAAAGCTGATGAATGAGAGGGAATGGAGACGTGTGTTAGCAAGATTTCAGTATTTATCTGAATGTGAGCGTTTGTGTCTTGACTAAGGCCTGTAATAAGATCACAACTTTGAATGGCATCGCTTTCTTCTAGGCGTAAAACATCCTCATGTTGGTTAAACTCCCATTGCTGTTGGAGAAGGATGACGTCTTGACCATCACTTGGATTTTCTTCCCTCTCTTCTTCTGCTTCAGGCGTCTGTATGATATCAGTGACGCCCTCGTTGCTTTCTTTAGAAGACCTTTCATCTTCAGCCTCACCACATCCAAGCTGCTGAGGCAACGTTTTGACATCTGGGTGCTTCTGCGGTTCTTTAGCTGCACCATCTGTATCTTTCTGCTGTGACATCACTTCCTCCTTCATGTTTGAGGTAAGGGAGTCCCTGTTGATTTTGCTTTCACTCTTTTCATGCTCGTGTTCAGCTCCAGATTCTTCTTCAGTAGCTGGAATTGTTGCTTCAAGAGGAGGAGGACTTGGAAGCTGGCCTGTGTGAGAAGTGAAGTCAAAGGAAGAGTCCGCTGATTCAGAGTGTTATGGGCTTTGAGTAATTGTTTTCTCTGTTACCGGGGACTTCACACAACTTCGGGTCCTTGGAGGAGAAGAGGAGAGCAGAGAAGAGAGTGGGGGCGTGAGCTCCTGATGCAACGAGGTGCAGGGTTGCCGGGACAACGGGGGAGGATCCCCGCAACAAGGACAGACAGCGGCAATATCGAGGGGAGGAATATCCAGGACGCGGATCAGGGATCACACCTGCAGCAAATGAACTGATTGCTCGCCTCACCTCTTCAAACAGGATTTAAGCAGTTCATGGACGCTCCGACGAGGAGCGACTCTTTAACCTTGAGCTCGTCTCCGCAGCTGCTTCATTGTGCACATTTAATGTTTGGCAAATTCACTAAGTGTGATAAGTAATAAAAAAGAGATTATAACTCTCAAGTATTTTGCTTATGTCATTCTATTGGTCCTAGAAGACGTTTAGACAGATGTGTGTGCACTTAAGAAAGTCAAAAGAAGCTACTGCTCATCTGTACTCCGTTTTGGTACATTTGTTTTTGTTTTGGGACATTAGAACCTCACCCCCCTTTTCAGTTGTGAGGTTATAACACAGAGGGAGGAGAGGGAAGCTGCAGCAAAGAGAAGGGTGAGGTGCTAGTGAGGGCTGAAGATGTCACCAGGTCAGGATCGAGCTGTATCCGTGTGTTTGAATCTGTTAATGCTGAAGAAAATGAAGGATGGAGAGGAGGAAACAAAGAGTGGGAGAAGTCGGGAGATTTAGGAGATTCATCCTCAACAAGGAGAGTTTTGTCTTGTTTCTGATCTGTTTTACTTGTGGATTAAAGCTGTGTTTCATCAGCTTCTTCAATGGAAGTTTTAAGATGTTGGTCAGCAGTGTCTTGCGACAAATCTGCCACTCCCTTATTTTCATCTTCTGCTACCAGAGGTCTGAAGTCCTTACTGTTTTCCAAACTGTTAGTTTCCTCAGGTTGTAGAACCTCAGCAGGGTTTTGTGTCTCTGCGTCCTCCGGAGACAGCTCAGCTTCCTCATCCTTCAAGTCAAAGTTTGGTTCTTCTCCTTCAGGCTGCTGCTCCACCACACCGTCGGTTAGACAGATCCCAAGGATTCTTTCAGCTCGCTCCTCCAAAGTGTCTGGTTCAGAAAGCAGAGGTGGCTGGACGCTGGGCAAAGGGACGTCACTTTCTACCTTCTTCTCTTTCTCCGAACCCAGATCAGTTTCCAGAGCTTCACTCGTTTTTAAAGCGTCTTTGTTTTGCTGACTTGGCGGGTCGTCCTCCAGCTGCTGGTGTGAGTCAGAGGAAATAAAAGGTTGATCATTTGTAGAAGAGAACGAATTTTGAACAGGCACTTTCTTGGGTGAAGGAATCAGCTCCACTTTAACAACAACAACACAGCTTGTGTCTATAACCAGTAGACCCTTCCTGTCCTCAGTGTTCACTTTGCTTACGTCTTTGTCCATCTTATGGTTACTCACAGCTGAACTCGTAGAACCAGGCTCTCTCCATAAAGGATATCTGAGGGACAGACAATCTGGAGGCAGTAAAGACGACACAAACTTCTGAAAATCTCCATAAGGTTCTGCAGAGTGGCGAGGACCTGAGGATGAGTAATAAGCCCTAGTAAGAGCAGATCCCTTTACAAATCATGACCCGCGTGAATAAATTAACAAATGCGTCAACAATTCTGAAATAAATAAAATACGTTTTAATGTTCATCATATTTTAATATGAGAAAGAAAGATGCTAGAAGTCAGAGGTTACACTCTGTTACTTCCGTTTGGGACACAGCTTTGTTATAGTGAACATGCACACTCTAGGTCCAGGCTGAGATAACCCAGATGACATCACTGTGACCTCATTAGAGGGCACACACAAGATTATTTATTCACTAACTTTAGGCCATGTGGTCATAATCACGAGCTATCTGAATGCACTGAAATGTGGAGAAGAAAATATCTCATGAACATGAACGTGCATCTGTAACTCGATGTGGAGTCAAGTCAGTCCAAGATGGCTACCACAACTAATGGCAAAAATTGTTCCAAGCTAAAATAACAAACAGTAGCCGTTCACAAATACCTTAAAGATCGAAGTTTACTTGTATTTTTATGCATTTGCAGTGATCTCTGGTAGGAATGAATGCCTTTAAGTCGTTCTCTGGGCAACTAAAAGCTCAGATATTCCTATGGGAGGAAGTAAAAGTCAGCTGGAGGAGAAAGCAGCAGCAGACCACAAATATCAATGCGTAGACACCCCATTGGGCGCTGGAGAGCTAACAGCATCACAGCCATATTGGATGGGTTCCCCATTCTCTGAATCCAACTGAAGTCAATGCAGAGTGGGCAACTATGTTGTTTTTTGTGCAGCCTACAGCTGCAACGTACTATTGACAACAGATCACCTGGGATTGCTTTTTACTTATCTAGCCTACCTGTTGAGAATTTATATTTTAATTAATTTTTTTTAATTATGTTGGAATTTTAATTATCATGCCATACCATATGTCTGATTTTGTGGAAAAGCATGATAAAATGTGTTTTTTAGTTGGGTAAGCAGCACCTTTCTCCATAGAAATACCACACTGAGGATGAATAAAGATGGCAGCCTGCCGCTACGCCCGCTCCAGTAGGCAGCGCCAGTCCACGGGGCGTCTACAGATATGATGTCTGTGCAGCAGAAAGCAGGATTTAGAGTCTTATTTCCTGAGATTTGGACATCTCGCCTCTGATTGGATAGCAGCAACACGACTCTACCACTGACTCGTTGGTGTTTTATCTCCACAAATAACACAAGCCTGGAGGAGTTATGCTGTGTGGTGGAGTTGCTAATGCTAAAGGTTAGCTTAAAGTAGCCGAGACGTCCACTGCTGATTACCTGATGCTGCGAGTCAAGATGGGCGAGTCTATACTTTAAGTCACAGTGTGACGTAGATCTGTCAGGATTTCAAACTGGGAGTTTTTTTTTTCATCCTTTTCAGAAGCTAATGCAGGAAATAGGGATACTATTTTTACATTCTGCCTGCATGAAAAACTCTGCGTGAATGATCATATAAAAAGTAAAAAATGGTTTTTCAGTGAACCTGCTCTTTAAATACTAAAAGACTGGGCAAGATTCTTAATACTGAGCGAGAAAAACTCTTAATTCATTTTTTTACAGTACATTTTTACAGCATTTACCATATTTCACAACATTTAGTAAAACAGGAAGCACGGATTAACACTGTAGATTATTTTACAGGTGTTAAAGACGAGATCCTCTTTACTGAGGGAGAAACATGATCAAACAAAATAATTCATGGAGGACAGTGCAACTCTCCTCCTTCCGTCCCCGTCTTTTAGAAATGAAAGATAATGAGAGTACTTATTTCAGTCCAGCTGCACGGCTGTCGTCGCATTTATCACTTTGCACTCATCCGTCATTGAACAACAAAAAGGACTCCCTCTGACCTAGGAAACAAGTTGAGCACTTACAAATCCACACATCACAGTATTTCTGATTCATAATGTGTTTATTGTCCCGTCTGGTATTTAAACACACACAGTCCATCGTGTGTTTAGAATCATGATCCCTGCCAGAGATGCTGTCCTCTTCTCCAGTCTGAGTTATCTCCAGGAGCGGGACCAGCACATGTTTCATTATGTAAGGTTGTCCTCCTCTTTAATATATGTTCCAATTGCAAATGTATGCTTTGAGCTGTGGGTTGATTGAAGCTTTATCAACAGGACAAAATAATTTAATGAAGTTTGAGGGTCGTTTGGGCATGTATCAGCCTTTAATCCTCAAAAACTCTGATTTGGCTTTAAGTACTATTTTTAAAATTTTTTGTTTAAATGCAAAGAAGTTTAAATTAAATAATTTTATGGCCTAAAATGTGATGCACATGTGTGTTAGTTTTTCTCCTCCAGTCTTTAATCTTTGCAAATCTGCTGAAGCCTTTAAACAGTTTTTGAAAGCAGAACAAGAAAAAAATAAATGGTTGGAGGCTATAAAAACTCATCGACCTCTTGCAACAACATGAAGCCATTTGCTACATTGATTAGCTGGTTTAATTCTCATTCAAGCTTTCTCGCTTAAAAAAAATTAAAATAAAACAGAACCAGACTAAGGATTAAGGATTTAGGACTAAGGTTCATGCTAATTTACACCAGTGCTTAGAATTATTGGCTTATTCTAAGCACTGGTGTAGATTATGAAGGCAAAACCAAGTAAATGTTGAACATTTTCTTCTAAAATCACATTTGTAACATCATGAGTTTCCCTAAAATAAGTTGATATCAGGACATTTACAACATTATGTGCACAAAAAGGTCAGATTTATGAATTCTTTATTCAACAGGCTCACTTCAGCACCATGGCTTATACTGTTTTCATATTAATGACTTCTTATAGCATCTTCTTCACCAGTATTATTGTCTAGCTAAATAATTTGTAATACAAACCTTAAAGTAATTTTTTGTCTCATTCCTCCCCTAAAACACTTTTAAATCAAAATTAGCATTTACATTTTGTAGCTTCTGCTTTAATAGGTTAATAAAAATAATTTCTTACTGAAGATCTGAACAAACCTTGCCTTTGGAAAGCGGTGCCTGGATCCCCCAAAGAGTTCTCGTAAAGTCGACCACTTCCAGAGAGAGAAAAGCACATGGTCCCATTTGTCTCAAATTCAAATCCCAGATGTTGCTTCCAGGTGCTAAATCATCCAGCGGTTCTCACACATCTGGTGATTTAAAAAAGGAAAAGAAGTATCCTGAGCAGTGGCGGCTGGCCAGTAGAGGGCGATAGGGTGCCGCCCTCCCAGTTTTTCCGTGTTTTTAATTTTTATTTTAAAAAATAAATAAATAAAATTAACAATAATCACATATTCTAAGTTAATTGTGTGTTTTGTAACAAAAATAAATCATATATATATATATATATATATATATATATATATATCTATATTGGTCTCTGCCGGTCTGCAGCCAGATTCTCTTGGATGCTCTTGCTAAAAGTGGAGCTCCACAGCAACCGGAAACACGTGACCTCCACACAGATCCTTTTGTTTTCCTTTGAGCTCACAGCCATCCACTCTTAAAGGGACCGCGACAGCTTCCGCTCCTCAAAAAACGTTAACGTTAGATGTTGAGACGATAAAAATGTAAAATTATTCTTTTTAAGGATTTCTATTCGGTTTATTGCGCCATAAACACTCTTTAATTGCTTTTAGTTAATAATAGGTCACGTAGTTGGGAACTTCCGGAACCATCTTCAGCACTGTTGTTTCTAGACGAGCGGAAACAAAACGCCCACTCGTTAATTCAGAATTCACGGTTTCTAAACGTCGCGGTTGTTTTTATATTTTCACAAATGTAAATAGTGAATTCCAAATTAAAATGGCTACAAAACGTAAAGTAGACATGATTGATCCTGCTGAGCCCACTCGTTAATTCAGAAAGCAATATTCACGGTTTCTAATGGTCGCGGTTGTTTTTATATTTTCACAAATGTAAATAGTGAATTTCAAATTAAAATGGCTACAAAACGTAAAGTAGACATGATTGTTCCTGCTGAGGAAAGCGACCAGCTCTTAATCCGTCCTCTGTGAGTTCATAATTTATTTTACTTATATTCTGGATATATATCCTCATCAGATTTACGTGTCGTTGTGTTACAGAGGTGCTGGTCAGGAGGTTGGGAGGTCATGCATTATTCTGGAGTTCAAAGGAAGAAAAATTATGGTAATTATATTAGATGTTTTTGTTGGGCTACTCTGAATATGCAGGATATTGATTAAAATTAGTCTAATTAGATTTGGTTTGCGTTAATTGTGTTTCTTCATATTTGATTATTTTATTGGCCAATTAATATTTGTTACTTTTAATGGCTCTTAAATGGGTTTTAGTTCTTTAAGCTTAGTGAAGCTCAAGAGCTTTTAG
The DNA here is from genome assembly GCF_043380555.1 of Nothobranchius furzeri. Taxonomy (NCBI): domain Eukaryota; kingdom Metazoa; phylum Chordata; class Actinopteri; order Cyprinodontiformes; family Nothobranchiidae; genus Nothobranchius; species Nothobranchius furzeri. The sequence goes on from NC_091758.1 coordinate 30,522,483, forward strand.
AGGTTTTTAACAGACGAGGGACCAGAGTGCTGGTTTCCTCTTGGCTCCCAAACTTGTGTTTAAGTCAGTGGACTTTGTTTTATGAATGTTTGGGGGCGTTCGGATGTCTGTTTTAAACATAAACCCATGGCCATTGTATCACTGTTTTAAGTACTTTTAGATTTAGAGCTTTTAGTCATTTTAAAATCCTTTAATAAAATCATTGTTTACCTTTTTAACACCTGAAACACATGCCTCTGTGTTACTCCCTGTCATTCTCCTTTTCCACCAATAGAGAATGTAACAATATTTCAGTGCAAGAAACCCGGAATGTGTAAAAACATCTTGCGTGTATATATATATATATATTTTTTTTTTTTTTTTAAATTCTTTAAATGTGTTACTTTGTTTTTTGCTGCAAATACAATTTCTTTAACATTTAAACCCACTTTTTAATCGTACATTTTAATTGCTTTTATTGCCTTTTTCCATGTTCTTAATTCTTGTTTTGATTGATCAGATTTAAAGCCACGTGCATTGTCATTGTCAATAGCCTTTAAAGTAATATATAACCTTATATTCCAGTGATCCCTAAACATGTAATAAACCGTTAAATAATAGAAGACAGGGTCATTTATTTGCCAAAAGGTACAAGGATGGATAATGTGGTGACTAGCAACCAGCAACTAACATTGATGACAAAATATACAAAAATAGAAAAAAGTGGCATTTTAAAAAACAAGAATAAATTATTCGGTTTTACTTTAGTTATGGCAGCAGGTGAGGCGCAGGTTTCAGAAATTAAAATTTGCAACATTCTGCAAAATTGCACAAAAAATAACAGCAACTAGCTAGGTTCAATTTACAATTGTTACTCATATTAACAGCTTGCACAAAGTTACAAATAGCTGGATCATGCGATAGCATTAGGTTAAAAAGTCCAAGGTAAATTACTCTTTTCCAGCATGACTTTGCAGCACCTCCTAGAGTTAAAATGATCAATCTTCTTGAAGAGGGACGTTAACAGCAGAATCGAAAATTGTGATCATCCCTTGAAAATATAGTTTTCCTTTTTGTTATAATGAGTAAAATTAAAATGATTAATGTGTATTTGGCAGCTGGACTGTGGCATTCACCCTGGTTTGGAGGGAATGGACGCTCTCCCTTATATAGACCTCATAGATCCAGCTGAGATAGACCTGCTGCTCATCAGCCAGTGAGTCACACCTTTCCCCATTTTCTTGCTTTATTTTGCAGATGAGTAATTTCATATTGATGCTATTTCCTTGTCAGTTTCCACTTGGATCACTGTGGAGCTCTGCCCTGGTTCCTCCAGAAAACAAGCTTTAAAGGGCGGACCTTCATGACCCACGCAAGTAAGGCTATTTACCGCTGGCTGCTATCAGACTATGTCAAAGTCAGGTAAGAGCAGACTGGGTTTCCTGTTGAAATTTATTCCCATGCTGGATTAACTTTTAAAAATGTGCTTACAGCAACATATCTGCTGATGACATGCTGTACACTGAAACGGACCTGGAGGAGAGCATGGACAAGATCGAGACCATCAACTTTCACGAGGTTAAAGAGGTGGCTGGAATCAAGTTTTGGTGCTACCATGCTGGTCATGTCCTGGGAGCAGCTATGTTTATGATCGAAATAGCTGGAGTTAAAGTAAGTTATAATCTTTATGACTTTTGAACTATTTTAGGTATAAATGACTTGGGACAATGTGTAAAAGTCAATGTTTTTCGCCCAAAAGCTGCTGTACACAGGAGACTTCTCCAGACAAGAGGACAGGCATCTAATGGCAGCCGAGATCCCAAGTGTCAAACCTGACATCTTAATCATAGTACGACAGAAATAACAATATGCATCGCTCACATTTAGTGAGATTTTTAGGTTATTACATATTTTATTTTCTCTCTTTGCAGGAGTCAACCTACGGGACTCATATCCATGAAAAGAGGGAGGAACGTGAAGCTCGATTCTGTAACACAGTTCATGACATTGTCAACAGGGAGGGTCGATGTCTGATTCCTGTGTTCGCTTTGGGGCGAGCCCAGGAATTGTTGCTTATCTTAGGTTAGAAATCAGCTCTGACTCCCATTTGACCTAAAACCTGTGAAAATGTTGGTTTTTCTCTTCCATCAGATATTCTTAGTAGTCAAACAAGCAAGGTCCACAGACTCAGTTCACTAAAGAGGATGGATGCAGAAGAATATGAAGAATTAATCTGCAAAAAATAGAAAAGCATTTTTTGATCTAAATCATCAAAATTCTTTTTGGCGTATGTCAGTAAATGAAGAATATACAAAAGTATCTGGTGCATACAAAGTACTATCTGGTGCACATTCATTACTGTGTGCACAAATTACTATCAAATTACCTCAAGTTACTATCCAATGCATACAAGTTACTATCTGGTGTGCACGAGTTACTATCTGGTGTGCACGAGTTACTATATAAAATGCATGAGTTACTATATGGTGTGCACGTGTTACTATCTGGTGTGCACGAGTTACTATATAAAATGCATGAGTTACTATATGGTGTGCACGTGTTACTATACAATGCGCACGAGTTACTATCTGGTGTGCACGAGTTACTATATAATATGCATGAGTTACTATCTGGTGTGCACGTGTTACTACCTGATGCACACAAGTTACTATCTGGTCTGCACGTGTTACTAGTGTGCATGAGTAAAATCTGGTGTGCACGTGTTACTATCTGGAGTATTCAAGATACAGAGTCGCTGCAAGCCGAGAGGCAAGGTAGGCAACTGCTTGACCCCTAGGCCACAAGGGGGCACCAGAAGGCCAACAAATTTTGAAGGTAGAACTGCAGCAGTAGTGAGACCATGAAAAGCTGTTATTTGACAGCACTGGCTGTCTCACACTCCCTGACTGGGCCCTCTCCCCCACTGCACCCCTGACGAGTTATCTGCTATGAAAAAGAAACCAATTTATTTATGATAATTAGATGTTTCCCCACTTCTACACCTTAATGTACGTCTCATATTCTAGATGAGTATTGGCAGAATCACCCAGAACTCCACGACATCCCCATTTATTATGCTTCATCTTTGGCTAAGAAGTGCATGGCTGTGTACCAGACGTACGTCAACGCAATGAACGACAAGATACGCAAGGCCATCAACATCAACAACCCTTTTGTCTTCAAGCACATCAGCAATCTCAAGGTAGGCACTTCTGGCCAAGCCGGATCCTTACAAGCTGCTCACGATCTCATAACTGCGTATTTTCCAAGAGCATGGACCACTTTGATGACATCGGCCCGAGTGTGGTGATGGCGTCTCCAGGTATGATGCAGAGCGGCCTTTCCAGGGAGCTGTTTGAAAGCTGGTGCACCGATAAGAGGAACGGGGTCATCATCGCTGGATACTGTGTGGAGGGAACACTGGCTAAGGTCAGAATATATCAAAATGTTAATACGTGATCAAAAAACTAGATTATTTATTGAAACACAAATTGATGTTGAAATAATGAAATTATTGGTCCATTTTATTTGTGATTGTCAGCACATCATGTCTGAGCCAGAAGAGATCACCACAATGTCCGGACAGAAGCTGCAGCTGAAGATGTCGGTGGATTACATCTCCTTCTCTGCCCATACGGACTACCAGCAGACCAGCGAGTTCATCAGAGCTCTTAAACCGCCACACGTGGTAGGAGGAAGAACAGCTAAACAGGTGCGTTTGCAACAAAGTGTAAATTAGTTCAAACTGAGACGGCTTCTTGTGCTTAGATTCTGGTTCACGGGGAGCAGAATGAGATGGCCCGTCTGAAGGCCGCGTTGATCCGAGAGTACGAAGATAACGACCAGGTTCACATCGAAGTCCACAACCCTCGAAACACGGAGGCCGTCACTCTGAACTTCAGAGGAGAAAAGCTGGCCAAGGTCCGCCCCCTGCTGTCTTAGCTTTTATTATGATTTGTGTGTTTAGGTTGAACTAATTAATCATGTTCTCTCAGGTGATGGGCTCGCTGGCTGATAAGAAATGTGCTCAGGGTCAGAGGGTGTCAGGAATATTGGTGAAGAAGAACTTCAGCTACCACATCCTGAACCCATCTGATCTTTCAAGTAAGTCAAACTAGTGAGTGAATCAACTTTTGTTTGAAAATTACAGATCTGAGCTGCAAAATGTATAGTTGGCTTCTGTCCTCAGCTTACACGGAGCTTGCCATGAGCACCGTGAAGCAGACCCAGGCCATCCCGTTCACCGGGCCGTACTCGCTCCTCGTCTGCCATCTGAGGAACCTCACCGGTAACATTTCAGTACAACCCCGTCAAACATTTAAAGCACTACTCTTTAGTTAAATATAGATGTGGATCTTCCATTCCAGGGGATGTGGAGGAACTGGAGGGAACCGAGAAGAACGTGTTGAAGATCTTTAAAAACATCACTCTGGTCCACGAGGTCGGCATGGTAATGCTGGAGGTGAGAGGCACTCATCAGCACCTTTGAACCTCTGTGTTGTCCTGAATTTATTATTTAAACTTTTTCACAGTTTTAAATAATTTTCTTGAGCCAGAATGTGCTAAAATGACCATTTACGGGATTAATGAAATGTCACTCAGACCCCCCACTGCCCTCTATGGCCAGAATACCGCATTTGCAATTTCAGAGTGCCGGTCCGGCACCTGTTAAATTTTGCTGGCACAGCAGTCTTTTCCAGCACATTTCCTGCATGTTTTAGATCAAGAGCACGGCAGATTTGTTTCATTTAGTGATGAACCGCACCTGTAGACACTAATGAAGGCTGGGGAAATTTTAGCAGTTAGATTAAAGAGTTAAAAAGAGAAACGCAGGAGAAGGCAAGTTTCACTTTTGCTTTGACCACATTTAATTAATAACGGACACTAGGGGGTGCTAAAAGCAAGCAAAACTGCCAAGAGTGCCCTTACAATTCAGAGAGGTTGCACATCGAGTGGCTTTCTGTTTCAGTGGGTGGCTAACCCTCTTAACGACATGTATGCTGACGCCGTCACCACTGTGGTTCTGGAGGTCCAGTCAAACCCAAAAGCTCAAAAAGGTCAGTCAAATTACCTCTTTTTGCATTTCCAATGATATCTGTGAGTAGATGTGGCCCAAACAGCTATTAGTTCTGCTGTTGATGACTAGGCCTTTAATCTGGGATCTGTTCTGTTTTGTTAACAGTGATGGAGACCCAGAGTGCCAACATGGACATGGAAGTCTTCCAAGCCCGGTTAGAAGTTATGCTGCAGTGAGTCCCGCATTTACTCTGTAATACATAATGTTCTTAAAGACCAAGTTCACTCAGAAACAGTTTTACTTGCTATTATTGAAATATGAGCAGGCTAAACAGGAAAATAGTCTTCTACCCGTTTTTCCTGCATTAGCCGTTGATAGAAAATAGACGGGAAACTCTCAGGTCGGAAAAGCCAGACAGATAAACGTCTCACTGTAAGTAAGCGTTCATGGACACACCCATCTTGGCTCACGACGAGGAAGGCTGTTGTTTATTTAGCATCCAGGAAACAACAGAGAATTTTTCGGCTAGTCGAAGCTAAACGTTAGCATTAGCAATTCCACAACATGGCAGAACTCCTCCAGGTTTGTGTTATTTGTGGAGATAAAGCATCAGCGTTGCAAAGAAAAAGTCAGGGGTAGAGTCGGAGGAGAGATATCTGAATATCAGGAAATAAGCCTCCAGATCCTGCCGTACTCTGCTCCCGTCTCCTCTGGCTGACGTATACTTCCTGAAACGGGAACACCAGAGCTTTTTTCCCTACATTTATACTAGAAATCACTGCAGATGTGTTGAAAGGATGAGTTTGTTTGGTCGTTAGGAAAGAAAGGAACATTCACATGAATAAATGTTGTAATACTTGTTTTTGTGTCCTAACCTTGTTCACAGAGACATGTTTGGAGTAGAATGTGTGGACTTTAGTGGTGGTAAAAACATTTCGGTGACAGTCGATGAGAAAACGGTACACATCGCCATGGAAACGCGGGTGAGAATCTCTCAGCAAGGCCATGTCCTCCACGTGCTGCTGGATGCTGTAACTACCTATACTGTCTGCAGTCGGTGTTCTTCGAGGACGAAAACACGGAGGACGACTCCCTGAGAGAGATGGTGGAACTGGCGGTGCAGCGGCTCTATGATGCTCTAAACCCCGTGATGTGAGGACCGGACTGGGGGCTTTTTTAGGAAAACAGATTTGCAGGTAGGAAAACTGCAACTACTGCTGCTCTATTTCCATGTTTTCCTATTTTGTCTTCTTATATTTATTTAGAAAATTATTATTATTATTATTATTTTGCTTTCCTCTTGATGCACTACTGGTAGGGGAAATTCCTGAGGCATTAATGAAGGTGATCTGAATGTGAAATTAATCAGCCCCAATTGCTACTGTAAGAGAAAAAAAAACCTTAAAAGGAGTTGTTTGTAGATATTAGTGAAGTTTTCATGTGTTTGTTTTTGTGTATTTAATATATGATAAATGACCCGCACTTGTAAAGCGCCGCTCAGAGAAAGGACTCCAAAGCGCTTTACACTACAGTGTATCATTCATCCATTCACACACTGATGGTGATGAGCTACAATGTAGCCACAGCTGCCCTGGGGCGCACTGACAGAGGCATACATGTGGTCACAATTTCTGTGCACTGATGGACAGATTTCTGCAAGTTTTTAAAAGCACTTAATGTTTTTTGTGTTTAATGTGAAAAATATATTATAAAGCTATAAATGAATGTTCAAAGGATCTGTAACAGTCAAATGTGGTATTATTAGCTTGTAATAACAAGACTATAGTATTATTCTTTGTGGTGTGTGTTGTGTACTTTAACCTAAAAGGACGTATGCCACATAGCAAACTAGATTGCTCTTAATTTTATTGCACTGTCAATTATTTTTATTTGTAACTGGCTGAAGGTGTGAATTGTAACAAATCATAATTTCATTGTAATTTGTCCAGAAAGGTTGTTTTTATTTATATCAGATTAGTTTTATCTTGTGTGATGGTGCAATGTAAATAAAACCGAGATGTGTGTATTCTTAGCATCACTCAGCAAGTGGCTGACTAATCAGAATAAGGTGAAAGGAAAAACAGCTAATATTCGTCATCATAAGATGTTTATGTCTAAACAATAAAACCGTTGACACAATCAACATCCACAGCACCTCCTTTATTTTTTATTTTTTAGATGAACCATCTGTTTAGTCAGTACAGGCTCCTGTGGGTTTTCTAATCTCAGCAACTCACTGGTGTTTTTGATGCGCAAAACCATTTAAAATGTTTATTTAAATAATGATTAAAGTAGTCTAGTGAACTAGACCAAATTCTTTCTTTGCAAAGAATAATATTTATTTAGTCTGGCTTGCCAGGCTAGATTAAAAGTGCTATTTCATTAAAGCAGCCTAAGACCCTGCCAAGAGCCGCAGAGTGGAATATTACCAATAACAGAACTCCGAGTCCTAATGGTAAAATATTTCTCACCACGTGACAAAATAAAGCGTTATTTCATCTAAAAGTTTGACTTTTATGATTGCAGCTCAATAAACTATTTTAAAAGATGACATTTAGGATAAAGTGCCACTGCGTTTAGCTTTTTTCACTGAAAAAACTTCCATCACTGCTTCAGATTATATAAAATCACCCCTGCAATAATCGTAGCATCCCTACGCCCATCTCCATCATCCTGTCTAGTGTCTGGTTTGCTGCAGAAGCCTCTTTCCTCTTCAGCTTCTCTCTGTGGGCTCGCAGGTCTCTCTGCCTCTGCAGCTGCTCCCTGTAGTGAGACTCGTAGAACTTGTCGAAGTCGAACACGCCTCTCCGGGAGTGGATTCCCGACACGGACGTCTGCTGTCGGGATGCGGAGTGGTTGAGCCCCTCGGTGTCCTTGGTGGGGGGTCTTGATAGAGAAGTGAGGTCTGATGGACTCAAGAGACCCCGGTCGTACTTGTACCGGAGTCTCTTGTTCCCCAGGACCGTGTAGGCCTCGCATATCTCCGAGAAACGGGCCGTGGCGTCACTGCTCCCGGCGTTCCTGTCCGGATGGTACGTGAAGGACTGCTTGTAGTAAGCCGCTTTGATTTGGGTTTGAGTAGCGGTGGGTGACACCCCCAGGATATCATAGTAGCCGGTTTTGGTTCTATATAGAGTCTCGTGTCTGGTTCCGTTCTCGCTGTAATTCCTGATAAAAACAACCGGACAACACTCGCGATACCAGGCGTGCTGACGAGAGTTGGATAAATGCCTCAAAAATACACGACATCCCGGGTAAATGGGAACTTTCCTCTCTGGAAGCTGCGCCCGCTTCTTGCTTGAATCCAAAGGCGCATTAAGTCCGTCATAACAAAAGTTTTCCGTCTTCTTGTTTTCCAAAGCGGCTGCGAGCAGTTGTTTTGAATCCGGGCAGAATCCAACTATCTTCCGGTTCGCATGACTTTCATCTCCACTCCGTTCGTAGTTTTTAAAGTTATCGATTAAAACTCCCACCGATAGTGAGGAAACGTCCACTGCTCTTTTCCCGGGTTTATTTTGGCTTCTTTGGTGAAAGCGGTTCACTAGTTTAAAGAGCAAGTCACCCCCAAACCAACTATTTTTTTCTGATAAACTATATAAATGCGTGTCTAATCGTGCTGCAGATACGTGTAGTCAATAGTTTTGCACTTTAGTGCATTTTAGTTAAAATTGTAATTTTCTGCCTGAAACTGTCAGTGTTGTGCCGTTGTCAGGTAAAACCTCTTCACTGCATTTGAATTTAAATCTGCCACCGCTATTGGCTAAGAGGTATGCTATGATGTAAACTGGTACATTATGATGTCACAATGTTGTGAGTGTGTGTATGTGTTAGTGGCTCCACCCTCTCGGTCTGCTAGGCAACAGCATTTGTTGCATTTTTGAAACATGAAGTGGGAGTGAGGTACGCTTCTTGTAAGGGGTGACTTGCTCTTTAAGCGCAAAGCCGTGCGCTCTCCTTACAGCGCACGGCCTGACCCCCGCCATATTTCTGGAGGTAACAAGGTGTCTCGCCTACAGCGCCCCTGGTGGTCGGTCACAGGAAGTACACATGGTTTATGGATTTGGTTCAAGAAAACAATATCGCTACACAATTATTATATGTATTAAAACAAGGAGCTCTCTAAAATGTATGTACATACATTTCACATTGAATATGCGTTATATATTTTACTATGTGAATAATATAGAAAAACTGTTTTAACAGCTGAACATTGAAACACACTTCAAAAAGTTAAATTAAATTGTTATAATTGAAGACATTTTATATCAATGTATAAACATAGACCTACTTTGTAATTGGCCCTCTAAAAAAACCTGTAATAATACATCTATTTTATAGGATTAAACTCTTTAAACAATCTAGATTTAAAGTTTGTGCCTTGGTCTGTTTGTAAAACCTTTGGAAGACCATATACAGAGAAGTAGCCAGTTAGGGCTTTTGTAATAGACCTAGTGGTTATGGATGACAAAGGGATGGCTTCTGGAAATCTGGTAGACGAACAAATGATTGTTAGAAGAAACCTTTTTCCAGATTTGGAAACAGGAAGGGGTCCCACACAATCCACCCACAATATGCTCAAAAGGAGTGGTTACTACAGGTAACGGATGCAAAGATACAGGATGTATTTTCTGGTTAGGTTTTGCAACCATCTGACATACAGTCAGGTCCATAAATATTGGGACACTGACACATTGGCAGCAAACCGAGAATAAAAGTAGTGAAGAGTTATTTAAGAGACAAGCAGCAAAGAATATATTTGTCAAAAAGAAGACACACATTATGAGGGTTAGGAAATTTTTCACCACAAAGTTCAACAGCATTAAACGTTGCTGCACAAGCGCCCTACGGGAAAGGACCCCACACCTAAAAGCTCCAAAAAGGGAAATCGGTGAGTTAGCCAAAAAGACAGATTTAACTCACACAGACAGCTCTTTGTTAAAAACCCTAGATGGAAGTCAGTTGTGGTAGGAAGAGTAACATACAAGTGCTGGCCAGTAAATTAGAATATCATCAAAAGGTTGGAAATATTTCAGTAATTCCATTCAAAACGTGAAACTTGTACATTATATTCATGCAATGCACACAGACCAATGTATTTCCAATGTTCATTACATTTAAATTTGATATTCATAAGTGACAACTACTGAAAACTCCAAATTTGGTATCTCAAAAAATTAGAATATTCTGAAAAGGCTGAATATAGAAGACACCTGCTGCCACTCTAATCAGCTGATTTACTCAAAACACCTGCAAAGGCCTTTAAAAGGTCCCTCAGTCTTGTTTTGAAGGCACCACAATCATGGGGAAGACTTCTGACTTAACAGCTGTCCAAAAGACAATCATTGACACCTTGCACAAGGAGGGCAAGACACAAAAGGTGATTGCTAAAGAAGCTGGCTGTTCGCAGAGCTCTGTGTCCAAGCACATTAACAGACAGGCGAAGGGACGGAAAAAATGTGGTAGAAAAAAGTGTACAAGCTCTAGGGATAACCGCACCCTGCAGAGAATTGTGACGACAAACCCATTCAAAAATGTGGGGGAGATCCACAAAGAGTGGACTGCAGCTGGAGTCAGCGCTTCAAGAACCACCACGAGGAGACTCATGAAAGACATGGGATTCAGGTGTCGCATTCCGTGTGTCAAGCCACTCTTGAACAAGAAACAGCGCAAGAAGCGTCTCGCCTGGGCCAAGGACAAAAAGGACTGGACTGATGCTGAGTGGTCCAAAGTTATGTTTTCTGATGAAAGCAAGTTCTGCATTTCCTTTGGAAATCAAGGACCCAGAGTCTGGAGGAAGAGCGGAGAAGCACAGAATCCACGTTGCATGAGGTCCAGTGTAAAGTTTCCACCGTCAGTGATGGTGTGGGGTGCCATGTCATCTGCCGGTGTTGGCCCACTCTGTTTCCTGAGGTCCAGGGTCAATGCTGCCGTCTACCAGGAAGTTTTAGAGCACTTCATGCTTCCTGCTGCTGACCAACTTTATGGGGATGCAGACTTCACCTTTCAACAGGACTTGGCACCTGCACACAGTGCCAAAACCACCAGCACCTGGTTCAAGGACCATGGTATCCCTGTCCTTGATTGGCCAGCAAACTCGCCTGACCTCAACCCCATAGAAAATCTATGGGGTATTGTGAAGCGGAGGATGCAATACGCTAGACCCAACAATGCAGAGGAGCTGAAGACGATTATCAGAGCAACCTGGGCTCTCATAACACCTGAGCAGTGCCACAGACTGATCGAGTCCATGCCACGCCGCATTACTGCAGTTATTGAGGCAAAAGGAGCCCCGACTAAGTATTGAGTGCTATACATGCACATTCTTTTCATGTTCATTCTTTTCAGTTGGCCAACATTAGAGAAACAAACATTTTTTCATTGGCCTTTAGAATATTCTAATTTTCTGAGATACCAGATTTGATGTTTTCATTGGTTGTCACCTATAAATATCAAAATTAAACGTAATAAACATCGGAAATACATTGGTCTGTGTGCATTGCATGAATATAATGTACAAGTTTCACGTTTTGAATGGAATTACTGAAATATGTCAACCTTTTGATGATATTCTAATTTACTGGCCAGCACTTGTAATAACTGGAGTGAAGGGGGTGAGTTTAAATAAAAATGTATTTTATTAGCAAAAGTAGTAAACACAAATACTCAGTCCTTGACAGAAATGATAACAAAACTATTTCCTCTCTTTAAACGAAGGTGACGGGGAAGAAATCAAAACACCTGAGGCAAAGGCCTCAGGGAAGAAACGACAAAGATACTTTATCTGTAATTAACGAAAAATGTCGGAGCTAAATAAAACCAGAGGAAAAATAACAAATCTCAACAGCTAAATTTAATACCATTTACAAAAGAAAAACCGAGCTCTAAAGCGGAAACGGAATGGAAATTCAAGCTTTTAGAGCGGACCAGAAATGTTTACAAAAATGATCATGAAACAAAAACAGTTGTAGAACAAAAGGATGTAACCAAAAGAACTACTTCTCTTTAATAATCGAATTACTAAAGTTCTAAATCCAACACGAAACCGCTTATCAAAGCTCCAAGGACCGAGGAGAGAAGGACAGGGTGTGAAGCTGTGGTTCTCTCCCTGAGAACTGACATCTGCCATCTTTTAAGCCATCAGCTCTCATCAGCTGATGGCTTGCAGCTGGGGTGGTGAAGGCAGGCAGAGGGGGAAAAGCCAGCCTGACTGAGGACCTGTCCAAGGTCCTGAACACAAAAGGGAGCTGAGCTGGGCCTTTCAGGGAGCGGGAGTCCAGCATCTGTAACAGGCCCCTCCTTAAGAAAAAAAAGAAGAAAACAGACAACACTGATTTAATTCTTTTTTTTTTTTCATAACACAAAATAAGGGAATCCATACACCAGAAGAGAGAGCCCGCTAACTGCCTAGGGGAAGCTAGCTAGCTCATCCCTAGTCTTCATGCAGAATTTTTGAAGGGGCCATATTAAACCAAAACCTGTAAAATGGAAAGGTGGCCCATTGACAAACCCATCTCTCCAAATCCAGGGGCGTTCCCGAGATGGGTGTTTTACCACCCAACACAACCCTCATCACCACAGCACTAATCAAAAAACAGGCGCTCCCTAAAGAGGGGGAGTCTCTGCCTACCAGGGAGGCACTCAAGGATTCCAATGTTTTAGCAACCATGAGAAAGTCCATCAGCAAGGATGATATCAGAACCGCTCTTATGGCGGATTTCAATAGGGAATTCCTGGAGAAGCAGGGCCCATCTCACAAGTCTCTGGTTTTGATTGTACATGCAATGTAGGAATACTAAAAGGTAATGTCGGTGTAGACGATGGTGGGAGAGGAACAAGAGCCAACATAAACATGAAAATGTTGCAAGGACAAAATGAGGGCTAGAGTCTCCTTCTCGATCGTGGAGTAGTTCGCTTGGTATTTATTGATCTTCCTGGAGAAGTACCCCATGGGATGGTCTATCCCACCTTGGTTCTGACCAGCTCAGTGGCCTAGTGGTAGAGTGTCCGCCCAGAGACTGGGAGATCAGGGTTCAATTCCTGGTCGGGTCATACCAAAGACTTTGAAAAAAATGGGGCCCAATGCCTGCTTGCTTGACACTCAGCAATAAGGGGTTGGATTGTGGGGGTTAAACCACCAAATGGTTCCCGAGCGTGGCTGTGTCTGCAGCTCACCGCTCCCCCAGGGGATGGGTCAAATGCGGAGAACAAATTTCCCACACACATCAGTGTGTGTGACAACCAATGGGACTTTAACTTTAACTCTTGCATGAGAACAACACCAGCCCCCACAGCACTAGCATCAACCTCATCTCGTCTCGTCTTCCACCGCTTATCCGGGTCCTGGTCCGGGTTGCGGAGGCAGCATCCCAACTAGGGAGCTCCAGACCTTCCTCTCCCTGGCCACCTCCACCAGCTCCTCCAGCAGGACCCCAAAGCGTTCCCGGACCAGATTGGAGATGTAACCTCTCCAACGTGTCCTGGGTCGACCCGGGGGCCTCCTGCCTTCAGGACATGCCCAAAACACCTCCCCAGGGAGGCATCCTGACCAGATGCCCAAACCACCTCAAAAGACTCCTTTCGATCCGGAGGAGCAGCGGTTCTACTCCGAGTCCCTCCCGAATGTCCGAGCACCTCACCCTATCTCTAAGGCTGAGCCCGGCCGCCCTACGGAGTAAACTCATTTCGGCCTCTTGTATCTGCGATCTCGTTCTTTCGGTCATTACCCAAAGCTCATGACCATAGGTGAGGATTGGGACGTAGATCGACCGGTAAATCAAGAACCTGGCTTTCTGGCTCAGCTCCCTCTCCACAACGACGGATCAGCTCAGCATCCGCATCACTGCAGACGCACGGTCAGATCAAGTCCTGGTGTGTGTCATTTAATCCAATTAGGTTTTTGGGTAAGCGTCCAATAGGGATTTTGGTCCAGTTTTGAGGGTAATGTTTGTTGTGATTTTTCTTCCTTATTAACTCTCTTTGTTTATAGTTTGTGGGTTTATGAGTGGATTGTTACCATAAGATTCCTCCCTTAGAAAAACCACTGATTCATTCCTTTAAATACATTTATCGGACTACTGCCTGTTAATCAAAAGGACCCTAGCTGGTGTTGGTCCCTACCCGCCGAGCTGCTGGGATAATCGAAACATCGGTCTCCCGAGAGCTCCACAAGCCGATAGTTGGAACCCAGCTCCACCAACATGTTATATTTCAACCCATTTTCTAAAGTGCAGCATTGTGTTAAATGCACTGGGTTTTACCCTATTACATTTAAATTTCATGGTTAAACAGTACATGTTAAAATCTATGCTCAGCTCGGCAGTGACCTAAAATGCATAAATATAATTTTACTTACCAAAAAAAATGAAGTGGAGACTCCTTGGACGCTCTATTAGTGCAATTAATGCCACAGCAAGTCATTTTGTCCAACAATTGCACAAAAAATATCCAAAAAAGAATACACAAACACAGAGACTCAAAATCCCGGAACAGTTTCCAAGCCAGACCGAGGCTCCACTGAGGCCTTTCCACGGAGCTAGCTCTGTGGTCACGTGGGTCTGATGCTCATTAATTACACAGAATTTTAGGCTTTTAATACACTTAAACAGAAGAGTGAGAAGAAAATTCACCCCCCTCAGAGTTGTCATGAGTGTAAACTAGATCATTTAAACAAAAAACATGTTCTGGTACCAGGCTGTAAACATGTTTATTTCTGCTGTGAAATTGGTATTTTAACATGGGAGTCAATGAGGATTTGCTCGCTTCTGACACCAGCCCCCAGCGGATGAGAGTGGAACTGCAATTTACGGTACTTCCGAGTCTGATTCGATTTAGGAGCCGCATTGTGGGGGCTTGGGTTTTTGGGATTTTGGGGGCCATGGCGACGGGGGATTTGGGTGGGGGGGAGTGATTCGGATCTACGATGTATTTTTGTTGGTTACCCACGGTTATTGTTTCACCCCCTTTTGGGGAAGACCACAGAAACCATTCTTTTAAAGCTTTAAGAGGTCCTCTGGGCAGGGGCGGATTTAGCAATTTGGGGGCCCAAGGCGAACACACATGGGGCCCCTTACACTAAATTTTCGACAATCTTACCTTTAAATGGATTTGCGAAACTCTCCCCTCTTCTGACACGAGTTATTTTCACTTTTTATTAGTCCTCCTCTTTTTTCCTGTTTTTCTCTCCCTTTGAGCGCTTTTAATATTTGCTCTGCTTTCTTCTTCCTGTCAGCGCTCCTGTGCTTTAGCCTTAGTTGTTTTTTTTTCTATTTTCCATTTTGGTCTATGTTTTCCTCCCTTGAAACATTTTCCATTGTCTTTCCTTTCTGCTTCCTTTTGATGTTTACATCGAAAAACGACGTCACTTTCAGAAGTGAAAATAAAAGCTTTTATTAAGCATGCTGCTTCTTTCTCTTATTGGAGCCACTAGGATAATTCCATTTCATGCTAAATGTTTTGACTATCGCTTTGGGTTTGTTACGAATGCCACTGCCTCTCTTCTTATTATTTGTGGTCTTATGGCGCTTGGCAAACAACAATTTGGTGCATTACAGCCACCAACTGGATTGGAGTGGAATGACTACCAATCACTTCCTGTTTGTGCATCGCCGTCTTAATAACCCTCTTATGACCATAATTATAACAGGGCCGCCTGGTATGTTTTTAATCTTATGGCTGTAAAATTGTAATAAAAAGTGCAAAGTGTGTGTAACTCTTCTTTTTTCAGAACAACCTCAGCTTTTAGTGTATGGTTTGTATTTAGAATTTATTTCTATTAAAGCCTTTAAAAATCAGCTTAAAAGTGAAAAAAGCAAAAAACGCATTAGAATTTTTTACATGTATTACTGAACAGGAACTTCAAAATTACTGGGCAAACAATTTAAACTTTGAACTGTAATGCATCTATTCTTAAAATGTTTGAACCTTGGTATCTTTTTTAGTTTTTTTTAAGACCATTTATTTTTGTAAACTTTCAGATGTTTTTATTTGATGTGGTAGACCTTGAAGCAGTTTCTCTCCAGCTGCAGGCAGAGTCCTACTCTGCACACCTCACACTGCCATGGGGTGCTTCTCTGGCACACCGTGCACTGCTATACCAAAATCTTTAGTTTTAGCAAAAATAATTATTTATGGTAAACAGATAAATAATGCTGGAATGAAGCTGAATCTTACAATTAGCAAATAGTTGAGGGTTGTTCAAACAAAAAAATTAAAGACTGAACAAACATTCATACCCTGGTTCACCGGAGATCTGTCCTTCTTCGTGGTCACTGTCTTCAGATATAAGCCTTCTGGGACACCTAATAGATCGTGTTGATTTTCTTTGAGGCATTTCCATAATTTCATGCTGGTTTTTATGCTAATTAGCTTCCCCGTTCCGTTATCCGCTTTCACCACGGCGCTGCACTCCGTTTCAATCAGGCTGTACAGCAGGATTTCCCCTCGTAGCGATATTTTCCCTAACTCTGATTGCTTCATGCTGTAGATTGTTGGAAAGCTGCTTTTATGTACTTTTAGGGACCGTTGGAAGATTTGAATCTGATCAGCCATTCAAAAGTTATAAAACGGAGCATTTTGGATGACAAACTCAGCACGTCTCTGAATCTGTGTTGTGATTCGTTGCGCTCAAGACGGAATGCCGGTGGCTATCGTAATGTATTGTATATGCACGAAAAGCCCCATTTTTAATCTTTTCAGCACTTTTGGAATTTTAATGATATCTTGAATGGTTCAGGAATTATGGTAATGAGAAGTGCGCATGTCCAATCCTGTCTGCAGCCACAGGTTGGTAATAAGAATATTGTGGCATTAACAGAGGGGTGCCAGCGGTCAGGGCTAGGGGGCCCCCCAACACAAGGGGGCCCCAGGCGGCCGCTATGCCTAATGGTAAAACCACCTCTGCCTCTGGGTGTATGGCCTAAGACCAGTTGCAAGGGACTGAACCCCAGGGACTCCTGGACAGCATCACGGGCTGCAAAAAGAACAAGGGGCTCTCCCTCATCCCAAGAGTGATCAGTAGACAGACAGGCATTCTTTAGCATAGACTTTAAAGTCTGGTGCCAACGTTCTATAACTCCTTGACTTTCAGGATGATAGGCCGAGGACGTGGCATGTCTAATGCCTAGAGTCTCTGAAACTTGTTTAAAAAGACAATTTAAAGTGGCTATTTTAAAATAAAATATTGAAAAAGTTTTTAAAAAGTGGAATGTCGCATGTGATTATTATTTACTGGTTGAATAAAATTGTACATGAGGTTGAATTTAAGACTCAGTAATGTTTAAGAAGTAATTACATTTTTGAAGTCTACAATGATTTTTAGCCTAATTGGGTTTTCATTAAATCTACCTTCACGGATTTTTTTTTTTTACAATTATCTATTTTGCATGTTGGGTGGGCCTTTATTGTGAAAACCCGTAAAAGGTTTTAACCGGAAGTTTGTTATTTTGAGAACCGGTTGCAGTATGGGTGGGGTCATATAATTCAGCATAACGTGGCGTATGGATGGGTTTTCTTTTTTACTGATGACTTTTTTCATCAGACTGCTTTAATTATCGGCCTCTGGATTGCATCATAATGGTCAACCTCTGCTGTCTTTGCTGCGGTGACATACCGGACGAACCCCGCCACCCACCGGGAGCGCAGCAAGACTTCCGGTCTGCACAGCAGCATCAGCCTGCTGGCTTCGTACCGGACCCTGTAGCACCGAGGGACGTCCGAAAAGACGGAGTTGTATCTGCGGCAAAGCAAATAAAACGGGATGTGTGAGCTTCACCACAGAAAAACAAACTAGGTGGTCTCACTGCTGCACAGGAAGAGGAGCGACTTCAAGCAGGCGCTGGCTGCCGTCTTTCACCGAACAAGTGTTCTTCAAAACACCAAAATATACAAATTTTAAGTAACAGAACGATTTAACAATTCGGACAAAATAAGTAATGAATATGTGTGTGTTTTATTGCAAATTTACTTGCGCGTGTGTAATTTGGTTATTCCAGATTCAGTGTTTATGCACAAATAAATGTCTTTCCAAATGAAAAGGTTCAACAATACATATCTGGAGATAAAAGAAAATGTGCACATTTGCAGTCAATGAAGTTTGGCCTGTACCACTTTTTCATTGTGGCCCAGTTTGAATTTGACAGCCCTGCATTAGAGCAGTTTTGTTGTGTGCTGTTGAAAACAATGTTAGACAAGGCTTCCATCTAGTGGTAACATTCAGTACTACAAGCAGTCAGTCTGTTTCTGTGTTGTTTTCAGTTAATTTACTGCACACGTCTTATTTTTCTGGTTTCACTTTCGGTTTATATTGTTGAAATAGATCAATATTATTTAGTTTTTCTATTTGATTTATTTTTAAAACTCTGAGTTCAGTGAATGTGTTTAATCCGTATTCAATCTATATTCTTTAAAAACAAGTAAAATCTTTGTCCTTGTGTTCAGCAGCTGAGGGTTCAGTCACATCTTCGTATTAGAATCTAGATCCTGAATGGTTCTCAATGTTCTCTGAATATGCAGATTTTAATGAGGCATCACATGTAAGTGAAACTTACTGACAAAGTTCAAATAAAACATGTGCATGCCATGAATGAATAACCTGTATTTGTGTTGATATTTTGAGTTTGCATATAAATAATGTCCTTGCAATGTAAAATTGAGTTTAGGTAGAAGCAGGGACGCTGCCAGGGATTTTGGGCCCCATTTTTGATGCATTTTATGTCAACTTCAACTTTATTTATAAAGCGCGCCTTACAGGCAAAAATATGCCACCAAGGTGCTACACAGACCAAATAAAAACCTAAAACATTAAGTCCAGAAAATAAAAACATTGGATACAGATAATGAAGCACAGTGAATACACGGATCAATTTAAGCAAAACAGTAAAAACTAGTTAGAAAGATTAAAAGACAGATCATAAAAGTAGGTTTTTAGCCTTGCATTAAAAACCGCCACAGAGGTGGAGGCCCTTATGCTGAGAGGAAGCTCGTTCCAAAGCTTAGGACCTGCCACAGCAAAGGCCCTATCACCACGCATCTTTAGGCACGATCTTGGGACCGAGAGGAGCATGAGGTTCTCCGAGCGGAGTGACCGTGCAGGGGTGTGCGGTTGAAGCAATGACACCAAGTAAGGAGGGGCCAAACCATTTAACGTTTTAAAAACTAGCAAAAGTATCTTAAAACAAATCCTTACATCAATGGACAGCCAATGAAGCGCAGCCAGGACTGGGGTAATGTGATCATACTTGCGCCTGCCCTCTAGAAATCTGGCAGCAGCATTCTGCACCATTTGCAACCTGGCTATTGCGCCCTTGCTCACACCAAATAAAACAGAGTTACAGTAGCACCGTAATAAAAGCATGGACTACCGTTTCAAGATCATGTCGTGACAGGAAAGGTTTGATCTTTGACAGTCGACGAAGGTGGAAAAAGGAGGAGGAGATCACTCCATTAATGTGGGTGTCAAAATAAAGGGTGCTATCTAGTTTAACACCAAGATTAGTCACTGAAGCCCTCAGCTTGCCATTAAATGACCCACAGTCAATTAAAGAAGAGTCAGAATGTCTGCTTGGAGCAAACAATATAGCCTCTGTTTTCTGATCATTTAAGCTCAGAAAATTTCCACTCATCCAGGTTTTAATCTCCGTCAAGCAATTCATACGATTAGAAATAGAGAGACCTCCTGACGTGTTCAGAGGCAGGTACAGCTGACAATCGTCAGCATAAAGGTGAAAGTGAACTCCAAGCTTATGACAGATATCACCTAAGGGCAGGATGTAAATAGAAACAACAAAGGTCCCAATATCGAGCCCTGTGGTACCCCCCCCACCCCCCCCCCCCCCCCCCACCCCCAGGGTAAATCAGAGTACTGTGAGGAATAACTTCACATCCTTACACACATCTTTCTATTTGTCAGGTATGATCTAAACCACTCCAGGGCTAACCCTGAAATCTCGACATAATGATGGAGACGGTGAAGCAGCACTTCATGATCTATCGTGTCAAAGGCAGCCGTGAGGTCCAGCAGAAGTAACAACACAGGATTACCGTTATCAGTAGCTAGATTAATGCCACTGAGCACTCTAACCAGTGCAGTGTCAGTGCTATGTAGAGCTCTGAAGCCAGACTGGAAAGTCTTAAAAATAGCATTCTCATCCATAAAAACACATTTCTCTAGTACCTTACTCAAGAATGGAAGTTTAGAAATGGGTCTGTAGTTTGCAGACAGCAAAGCATCCAATCCAGTCTTTTTGAGCAAAGGTTGAACAACCACCTTTTTAAAATCGTCAGAGACTTTGACAGATCTTATACTCATGTTAATTATGTGCAATATTAGAGGGGCGACTACTGGAAAGACTTCTTTAAAGAGGCGAGTAGACATCATGCCATCTGGCGAGCTGCTCAGCTTAGCCTCCCCAACGATCTTGATCAAGTCATCTAAACTAATTGGTAGTAGTCACAGAAGGTTGCATTCCGGTGCCCTAGAGCCCAGAGCGCAGCTACTTTCCCCATAAAAAAAGTTAAGGAACTCATCACACATTTTAGCTGAAGCCTGCACCACTTGGTGATCATTCACTTTCAAAACTGAGTCAATTGTGGTATAAAGAACTCTGGGGTTATTTGAGTTTAAGGAAATGAGATTGGAATAGTATGCAAATTTCGCAGATCTAACTGCCTCTTGGTAAGATTTCCAACTGTCACGTAGAGCAAGTAGGGAAACATGCAGATTATCCTTCTTCCACTGTCTCTTGTATCTTCTACATGTCCTTGCAGTTCGAGTGGAGTTCATTGTTTACCGTACGCAGAGGTGGAAAGATTACTAAAAATTTCCTACTTAATCACGAGTACCAATACTTTGTTAATTTTATACTCAAGTACAAGTTAAAGTACTTGCCTAAATTTTTACTCAAGTAAGAGTAAAAAGTATCATAAATTAAATGTACTCAAAGTAAAAGTTACAAAGTTACATTTTTGTCAGCATAAAGATGGCTACATCAGTGCAAAAGCACAACACCAGTTCACAACACGCTCATGTGTGCGCACGCACGCGCACACACACACACACACACACACACACACACACACACACACACACACACACACACACACACAGTTTGATGGAGGGATTTTTATCCAGTCAGTGAGAACAGGACGTGCACATTGATTGGACGAGGTTTTTCCAGGCTTGTACGTTTCAATTGGGATTAAAATTATTCTTTATTTTGAAAAAAGAAAAAAAGTTAATTTTTAGATGCTAGCAGTATGTGAGGTATCTCAATGTTTTCATGGAAAACTCTAACATGAGACTGTGCTCTAACCCGTCACATAACGAGCTAAATTAAATTCAAACATTTCAAATGGACCGTATGACAGCTGCTAACGTTGGCCCTGCCCTACTTTACCTCTACATTACAGTTCCTTTATCCGTGTCCATCCTAGAGCTCCTCTCTGACTTTTAAAGTTAGCAGAGTTCATCCGTGGGTTATTTATTTAGCACATTCATTGAGCAGTTACATTTGTTGTACTCTTTCAAATTTTACAACATTACAACAACAATGCTCAAATGGAGTTGGCTGAAGCAAAGAAGCGTATGTGCACCTACCCCACATTGCAATATTCACTCACTCATTTAACCCTTCACCACTGAAATCAGTTTGTTCATTCCAGTCCTCCTAAATAATCCTCCAATCATCCAACTGGAATCCTTAAGGGTCCCGTAACGTCCATCCTGTCAGAACAGACCTTGGGAGCCCAGGTGTTACTAGAACTAATGGTGTCTCCTCACCAGCGTGAGCCTCCAAACTGTGAAGGTTGGTCTCCAAACATGAACTTTAAATTCATGCATTTATCTCCTCTTGTAACACTTTAACATGTTTTAAAAGGCTTGTATCATGATAAGTTACACCTCCCACACCAAAGATAGGTACAATATAAGATAAAACATTATCATAAACACTGCAGAGACGTCATTATTTATGAAATGTTATTTTCCTGAGCCATTACTTCAGCCAAGATATAGGATGCATGGATTTGATGAAACCATGCTGTCTCATGCAGTCCTATATGTGTAATACACACACGCGCGCGCGCGCGCACACACACACACACACACACACACACACACACACCATGGCTAATTTAACTACATTGAACTGCTTTTGTAATAATTTAATCTCTTATTCAAGAGGAAAAATAAAGAAACAAGCTAAATCATCACGTATCCGTGGCATCAAGAAGCATCTTCTGAGTTCAAACACAGGGATGGAGCACAATGTTTATACCTGAACAGTATCAGGATGTTTTAACTCAGGCCTGCAGGTCTTCTGTTTTATGAGCAAAGCGCTGATAATCCACTTATTGTGAGCGCTAAACGTTATTTTGCCGCAGCCGTGCGGAGCGGTAGGGAAACACATTTCAAACACGGAACCGAGTCTGGCTACCGAACCGAGTGGAATTGTGATGACGTCACACCGGTGCGCAAAGGTGCGGGTCCAACCCACAGGAGAGGAGGGAGAGGAGGTGAACAGCGAGTGGGTTAAGGATAGCCTCACAGGTCTCAGGCCTCCAAAAAGCCAATTTACTTGGCGGAAGAAATATAAACAGAGCAGATACAATAGGCCTTCGCAGCGCTTTCGCTGCTCGGGCCTAATAATAATTCAAGTTCTTGATTTGTTATTCACCTATATATAAAATATTGTTAAACAAATCGTTACTTCTCTCTTATATTAAACGAAAGCCAAATTAACATGCATGTATAAATAATATAAAAAGGGTTTAAACTATAAAAACAAACATTTCGATCAGTCCACCCTCAATGAAGTAATTGCACATGCGTAGACCCAAGACAGCGCTTCTACTACGTCACTTCCTACGCGCGTAGGATAATGCTAATAGCAGTTAGCAAAACAACAGACCATCGAGAAGAGTCTCGCGATTAATGTCCACTCCGTTAAACACCGCTCTTCTCTACTGTATGGATGTTCTTTTGTAAGGTGCTGTGTCATTATATCCAAACAACCGCGCGGCTAAGCGGCTGCTTAGTTGTTGACATTGATAAGGGATGGTAATTGTGTCGGCGCCCTCAAGGCGGACTTGGCTAACCCAACTTTTTCTTTGTCCGCGGAAGTTTTCCTCTGATATGCTTTTAAGCCTCCAGCTCGCTGAGCCTCGGCGTTAAGCCGGACTCCTGAGTTCGGGACCCGGTTAGGATGAAGCTGCAGTGTGACGTGGAGGTGGTGAATCGGCTGCTTCCCTCGTATGGGATGAAAAGTCGGGGTAAGGGGGCGAGAGCGGTGGTCTCCATCGGGAAACACTTGGACAAGTCCAGCCATCGCAGTATTATTTACATGATGATCTGCACAGCCAAAGACAGGACAGGAGCTAAGTATAAGGTGTGTGTGTGTGTGTGCGTGTGCGTGTGTTCCCGTTGGCATTCGTTGTGCTATTATTATTGTTTACCCGCTATGATTAGTCTTAGTGTATTCATATCCAGATCTGGATGATTGATTACTCCTAATTATCACCCGAAATAAGAGTTTTTGGGAAGTTTGTCTCATTATCTACGTTAAATTACTACTTAGTTTAAAAATAACTGTTTTGCAACTGATGTTTATAAAGTAAAATGAAGTTAAAATAACTCCTAAAATGTTTAAGTTTGTAATTCTAAGCCTTACAAAATCACAATTTTCCTGACATAAACATTTTACTGCAGCATTTCCTTCACCTGTCAGAAGGCAGTAGGTCAGCCTTGGAGAGATCTTGATGCATAGGTTCAGCCTTGGGTTGTAAAACAGGCTTTTCCACTTCTTACGTTTGATGGTTTCTCTTTCAGCTAAAGGACAACATCGAGAAGTTCTTTTCTTGGTTTGTGGAGGAAGGAAAGGCGACTGTAAGGCTAAAGGAACCAGCTGTTGACATCTGTTTGAGCAAGGTATGGCACGAAGACGCTCACTTCAAAGACACCGTTTTTTTCATTTGTTTATTTATCAAATTACTGATTATAACTTTATAAGTAGAGGTGCCAAAGCAACTCATTTTCTTTTCTGAAAAAGCTCTTTAGTGTGTTTTAATGGTTGCATCACTAAAAACCTTTCATACTTGGCAGATTTGCAACTTTGATGAATGTCTGACATTATAATTAACCAGACAGGACATAAATACATTAAATTTCAGCTCAATACACCTGAATGCAGAGATAATGTATTCATTTTCTCCAGATCCTTTTACATTTGATTGCATCACCCTATAACAATTTTAAGAATTATTCTCCGCTGTACTCGGTTTTATTCCCATCAGCATAACTGTATCAGGATAATCTAGGCCAGTGAATTCAGGTTAGGTATTTCAAGGAATTTGGTCAAACACCCTCTACTGCTGGAGACCGTTATAGACGTCTGTTGTGTGTGTTACCTAGCCGCCCCACTGACACACCTGCTACTTCATTTAATTATCTGCAGGCTGATGCGAACAGCTTGAAGAGCTTCCTCGCAGCAGCGCGTTTGGCAGACCGAGGGAGCGACTCCAGCAGCCTTCCTCTGTCCACGCTCACACCTGTTCGTGCCAGGGATGTGGAGCAGCTAAAGAAGAAGCTCACCATCATGTCCAAGAAAGATTACCCCCTCACCTCCAACTTTCCTTACTCCCTGGAGCAGCTGCAGGTCTCGTACTGCAAGCTGTCACGGGTGGACATGCGCATGCTGTCCCTTAAAGGTATAAGGACTTCAGTGAGGTTTTTACAAATATATATATGGTTTTCTAACATTGGGTTGTAGCTTGGGTTTTATTTCCATTAGGACTCTGTCACCATGTCATGACTGATAAGTTTAGATTGACCAGCGTTGGTGAATTTTAGTAGGAGCCTACTGGTTTTAATGGTGTGCTCTTCTATGTTTTTCCCTTCCTAGCACTGTGCAAGCTGGATCTGAGCAACAATCACATCAAGAAACTCCCGGCGACCATCGGCGACCTTGGCTGCCTCTCTGAACTCGTCCTTCATAACAACCACCTGGAGGCCTTCAGTCAAGCCCTCTGCTTGTCAACGCTGCAGCGGACCCTCCGGGTCCTGGACATCAGCCAGAACCGACTGCAGTCCCTGCCTGCACAGTTTTGCCAACTCAGAGAGCTAGTCAACCTGAAGCTTGACGACAACAAGCTTGTTTGTTTGCCATTTCACGTCGGCCGACTCTCCAAGCTGAGGTTTCTGTCCGCTGCACATAACCAGCTTACGGTTCTACCTTGTGACTTCCGTAAGCTGAGTCTGGAGAACCTGGACCTGTTTGGAAATCCTTTTATTCATCCCAACCCTCTGGACCACGCAATGCAACTTAAGTTTCCCCTCCCGCTTCAAGAGATAGCCTCTAGAGCTGTGGCTGATCTCAGGTCTGATTTGAACTCATGTGCGGTCACAAATACTATCTTTGTCAAAACGTGCAAACCTGATCTACTTTGGTTCTGTTCTCAGGATTCCATACGGACCTCACCTCATTCCTGCTCCCTTGTGTCAGGACCTCGAAGTAGCCAAGGCATGTCAGTGTGGACGCATCTGCATCAACTTCTACATCAAGACGGCAGTGAGCATGAACCTGCACCAGGTCTCCCACACAGTGGTGCTGGTAGATGACATGGGCGGCACAGACGCGCCCGTGCAGCAGCACTTCTGCTCCCTCTCCTGCTACTCTGAATTCTTAGATAATGCTCTGCAGCGAGGCGTGTGATGAGGCGTGCAGGTTTTTGGCCTAAAACGTTTATTGTGATGTGAGATGATGACAAGAAGAGAGTGCTGAATTTGGCAGCCCGGCGGTTTCCTGGTGGGAGGCTTTTAATACCAGGAGAGTTTGGACTTTATTTTGTTTTAAGAGTGCTTCCAGCAGCTGCTTTCACATTTACATTAAACAAACTTCACTTAGAACCTGCTCCATTTGCACTAGACTGACTATATTCAGTCACACACAGATTCTGGTCTGCTGTTCACATTTTGTATGTTCTCCCTTCATTTTAGAGCAAACTACAGGTTCTAATTACCCACACTTCTTATGCAAGGGGACACATGTAAAGACACCTCTTCTGTACACAGTACCTCAGGCTTCATGAGGTGTTGCTAAAAGGATTTTTTTGTTACTGTTCTGAAGATCCTTATTTTTAAAAAAAAACATGAAAAAAATAAAAAATTTTGTGTTATGTGTTCAGTTTTTTGTTTCCTAAGCAAGACTATTGATTTCTGCTGAACGGAGCGTCGCACAGAGGGTAACTTCTTATTTTGATCTACCACAAGCTGAAAATATATGAGATCACATCTGTCTCTCCACCATGTAACACCCTTCAAAGAATCAGTCTTTCCCCGAGATGCATTTTTACACGTGATGTGATCTGAAAAGCATTTTTCTAACCTGAGACCTTACAATTCAATTCAAAAATACTTTATTAATCCCAGAGGGAAATTGATTAAAGGCACAGGTGCTTCCCCACCATGCAGGAAATTCGCCCTTTTATCCAGCTGATCCAACACACAAACAGCAACAAATGATGCTTAGATAACTAATGTAATAAGAAGCCCTCTGCGTAATATATAATATCAGCAGATTAAAATGTTTAGGCAAGTTTTCACAATTACTACATATTTAATTTATTTTTTAATACAATTCAGATTAATTGTATGAATAGATATAATTTTATCAAGGCGTGTAATTTTTTTAAAGGGTGAATTAATATTTATGTTTTAGGACATTTGTCACAGTCGGAAGATTTTCATTGTTGCACCGGTCACTTCCTCTTCCCCACACGTTGCCATGGTTACAGCAACCAAACGAACTTGTTTCTCCATTTCTGCTTTCTTGGCGAGAAAAATTAGACCTAAAACGAAATAAGCATCGCCCCGCCGAGTTCATAGTCTATATCGTCTAATTTTCATTTATCTGGAGTTATTTTTTTGGCCGTCTGTGAAACGAAAACTCGTCGCCTTGGCATAGTTTAATCAGCATGGATGCTGGGAATAAGCTGAAAGAATTGAACCTAACACCGGATGAAATCGACAGATTTACCAAAGCTTTCAGCGACGAGAAATTCAAGGATTTGTTGCGCGAATACGCTCAAGAAATATCCGACCCGGAAGCCAGGAAAACGTATGAGGCGGAGATAAAACTCCTAGAAGAGGAGCGAGGAAACAGCGTGGAGTTCCTCCACCCGACGCCGTTTAAAGCTCTGAAAACGAGCGTGGGCGGCGAGCAGAAATGTTACGTTAACATCTGCGCCGACGAGAACATAGAGAAGCCTGAATTTACGCCTGCAGTGTCGAAGGATGGCCGCAGGGGGCAGTGTTGGACCCTGCCTCACCGTCTTCACCGTGGGGGTCAAATCAGAAATGCAAAAGGTGACAAAAGTGAGACCTATGACGTCATTTTCCACCCTGACACGCTGCACATGGCGACTAAAAACAAGAGATTCATGGATATGGTGGAGAATGCCGCCATTAAGGGAATTCAGGAAACATTTAACGTGACTCTGGATGAAAATAACGTGAGAGAGATGAAAACAAAATACAAAGGTGTCCCTCAGCCGTGTGTTATTAGAAAACCCATTTCAGGAATCACAGCGACGAAGAAGCCACCTGAGCAGGCAGACACGCTTGCCTTCCTGTTTCCGGATGTGACCCGGCTTTCAGAGTCGCCTCCTAAAATAAACAGCAGCTTCCAGATCCAACGGCAGAAATCCAAAGAGCCAACAAAGCCTAAATATGCAGTAAAATATCGATCTGTTGTGGATTTACAGGACTACAGGTGTTCTAGGGATTCTGCACAAAGCCCCAGGCCCAAAGAGATTGTGGTGACTATTGATCTGCCACTTCTGAGGTCAGCTGGAGACACCAGTCTGGAAGTGATGGAGAAAATCCTGCTGCTGGAGTCAAGGGAGCCAGCCTACAAACTGGAGCTGCCTTTAGCCTACCCTGTGGATGAGAACAACGGAAACGCCAAGTTCAACAAACAGAGCAGACAGCTCATCATCACGCTGCCCGTCCGACCACCCCATGAAACTTTTGATTTTTGTGTCAGACCAGCTTCACCTGTGTGTGAGACCCAGAGTGTCCATGAGGACAAGGAAGAGAGAGCTGGGGTGGAAGAAGAAGGGGTAAAATGGGAAAAGCTGAAAGGTGAAGACACAAGAACAGTGGAGAAAGATGGAAATCAAACGACAGGAAGAGAGCAATTTAAAAACAGTGAAGGAGTCAAAGAAGACGGAAAAACTGATAAGCAGGAAAAAACATGTGAGCTGGAAAGAAAAGGCCTTGAAGCTGAGGAGGAGGAGGAAATGAGAGGGGAGCTTCCCAAAAATGATTCACATGAAGATACATTACAGGAGAAGAGCGGAGGAAACGAGGAAGAAGATGCAAAGTTTCCTGCTGAGGAGGAAAGCACAGCTGCGGATAATCATGCTAAAACTGATCATCAGCATGTTCTAACCTCCATTGAGGACATGGAAGCTAAATTAAACCATGCTATGGTGTCCAAAAAGGCAACAGACATAATCCAGAACAACATGGGAGGTGTCAGCATTTCCGAAGGAGATGTGAAGTCTAGCCAGATGTTTGCCACAGATGAGACAAACTCATTAAGCAGAAAAAACCTCACCGTCGTCCCCGTGGAGCTGAGTGAAAACCACACAGATGGAGATGGCGTACCAGCACAGCAAAGCTGTCAGACTCCAGAGCATGACGAGAAGCCACCAGCGGCGTTCCTGAGGGAGATCCATGCAGATGGGAATGAGACAGTGATCAGAGATCACTCCACATCTGCAGGCTTTGTCTTCCAAAACAAGCTGATGTACGAACTGGACTGATGTGTTTTAAACTCACTTACAGTCACAGCAGGTGTCAAAACCTCACTTTCATCTGCTTTTTGTGCGATCTTGTTCTAAGTCTTGTGTTAGCAAAAAAAAATTCTAAGTGAATATTTTAATTTGGTTTGGTTCAAACTCTGTTATTAAATGTAGTTATTACTCTTTCTTATCGTGAAATATATTCCTAAGACAAGATGCAGACTTAAATGTATTCATTAAATTATTTGCAAATTGAAAATATTTCATACAGAGTCAAAATGTTTTTTTCTACTTGTATTTAAGCCTTCATGCTGCAGTGACAGATTCTGACCAGCAGGTGTCAGTGTAGACTGTCGTTTAGGTGGCGCGCAGCCAGCGTGTAATGCAGGTGGGCGGGTGAACAGAGCAAGACGCTGATTGGTCGCACCCCCAACTGTTCATAATTCTCTTTGTCTGATTGGAAGGAGGAGCTGTGAGACCACCGCTTATCATTTTATAAAACAAACACTTCCGGGTTCTGTAACTGATCTCTGAATAGTGAAAATTTCTCTTTTTGTTTTATTCAGATTTAGTTTGTGGTATCAAAAGAAATGTGTAGCTTTGTGAATAAAGATTCCCCAAACAGAAAGTGAAAGATAAAATAAAAATTACATGAATGAAGATTAATGGTAGTGTTATTAAGGACCAACAACACACTTCATTTACTGGTTCTTCTGATCCGAGACTTCAAATAATCTGGTAATGAACTCCAGCGAACAGCAGACATCTTGTCTGTCACTTCTGACTCATCAAGCATTCTGGCCCAGAGATAAAGGTACACGATGTTCCCGGGTGAAATGCCAGAACAGCTTTTATAACACGCACTCAAAAATTGTTATTTAGTCAACAGGAAGCTCCCCACAGGGTATTAAGCATATCTGGGAGAGCACGAGTAAATTTAACTGACCAGAAAAAGGGCAGAGGTAAAACAGGGAGTTGGTGTGATGCACTGAGGATGTGGGCAGACACCAACTGCATTATTGTGTCATTCAGCCGTGAAACGACTGCTGACTACACACTGATGCTAACCACGTCTCACAAACCAAACACCACCAAAAGTTCATTTAAACATCTTTTTATTACAAATATGAAATTAAATAATAACAAAAAGTAAGCCGAGGAGATACAATCAAGGTATAATCATAGTACTGATGATTAGTATTCATATTTACAGTGTCTCTTTCTTTTTCTCCGAATAAGACAAATAAACTCCTTTCATAGAAAAACAAATACATTCACTTAGACGTCAGTAATAGAATGAGGAAAATGTCTCCCGAGACGTGGGGAAATTGAAACGTTGAAAACCAACTTCATACAAAGGCTTTGGCAAGACTGCATACAAATGATCAGTAATAGTTATAAAAAAGTAAACCAAACGTCTTTTAGAGAACACAGGTGTACAAATGA
The DNA here is from genome assembly GCF_043380555.1 of Nothobranchius furzeri. Classification (NCBI taxonomy): domain Eukaryota; kingdom Metazoa; phylum Chordata; class Actinopteri; order Cyprinodontiformes; family Nothobranchiidae; genus Nothobranchius; species Nothobranchius furzeri. The sequence continues at coordinate 30,552,721 of NC_091758.1, forward strand.
GCAGGGAAATCCAGTGCATGTTTTTTATCAATTCCAATGAGTAAAGAGGAGCAGCATTGTGCGCCTGGCTGCTCCCTTCGTCCCTCTGGTATCGTGGGAGTGAGTAAAGATGGCATTTGTTCGTTTGCTTACTTCGAGCCAGCAGGTACCAACATGCTCAGGGTGGCAACGGCAGCTTTAGAGGGAGTTTTGCCAGCAGCCATTTTGCTCAGATTGCGAACATCCGCCTGCCAGGCAGGAGTCTTTTTCATGGTCATGTGACGGCGGGCGTGTTTGGTTAGGTGATCGCTACGCATGAACCGCCGGTCGCACACGGGGCAGACAAATTTCTTCTCCCCAGTGTGTGTGCGGCGGTGGCGGGAGAGTTCGTCGGAACGGGCGAACCTCTTATCACAGCCTTCCCAGCTGCAGCTGAAGGGCTTCTCACCTAAAAGGAGGTAAACAAACAGGGAGAAGAAAAAGTGAGTAACGCTGTTGCCATTTCTGTTATGAAACAATGAGCTCAATGTCTCCTCATCGCAAAAACAAGGCCGTGAGAAGCCAGATAGACAAACAGGACACAACACTCATCCGTGGTAGAGGAACACAGTCCGAGACCTCTCTCTAACTGAGAAACGCTCACCTGTGTGAGTTCGCAGGTGAGCCTTGAGGTGGGAGCTCTTGAAGTAGGTCTTCCTGCATCCTGGAAAGTTGCAGACGTAGTTCCTCCTGCGGGAAAAGTCCATCTTTGTGGCGGCTATGCTGCTGTTGGTCCCCGCGGGCATGTACACAGGGGCCGGGGCCAGGGGTAGCAGCTTGGTGTTGCCCAAGGTCATAACAGTTTGAGGGCAGTGAGGTGCCTGAGATACGGAGGATTGTGGGAGGACCAGCATCACCGTGCCCTGGGGCACAGCTGAGCCCACGATAAGGGACTGCTGAACAGGGGGGGTGTTAGCTGAGGCAGGCGGTGGGAGAATGGGTGCTGTGGCAGTCCGAATTCCAGTACTGGACCCCTGAATGGCGCCAGGGATGAAGGCTGAGATTATCCCCGATTGGCTGCAGACAGGGAACATCTGGCAGATGATTTGAGGGCTGGTTACAGGGGGAGGGGACAAGGTGGTGGGAACACTGGGAGTGGGTGGGCTGCTTGTTGGCTGGCTGTTGACAAAAGTGGAGGTGGAGGCACTGTTCAAACAAGGTATTGAGGGGCTGCAAGGGGGCGCAGTTTCTGAAGGAGCGAGCAAGTCAGGAGGTGAGGGCGGCGCGATCACCTGCAGGGTGTTCGCTAGACATTCCTGCTGCTGCTTACAGACTAGGACATCCATGACGCCGTTTACGGTTCTCTCTGAACTAGCGGCCACTGGAATGTGTTGGCAGAGGCTTCGATCTGCAGTGTGGCGGATGACGCTGGTCGCCATGGCTCTGCAGGGTTGTGCTGGACCTGGGAGGGAGAGGGTCCTCTCAGCGGTGAGTGGATGGAGCTCCGATCCAGAGCACCGTGTAGACCCACCAGGTCTTGCCTGGACCGCGCTGGTCGATGAGGTCTCAACGAAGCTGGGACTGTGAGGGGGTGTCATGCACTGCAAAGAAATGACAGAAGAATAAAGATATATCCCAGAATCTCATCCCCTGTGTTTGCATCGATAAGTATAGGTGACTAATGATCACTCTGAGCTATAAACAGTGGGTTTTATGACCTTCTATAGGGTTAGTTTTCTCTTATACCTAAGTCCTTAAGTTGAACCGTAACTTTAAAAACGTGTGATGCCTTACCAGAGAAGAAAGAGACACAAAGTCCTTTGGGGGTTCTGGGATCTCCAGCGGTAGGAGAGAGTCACAGGAATCAGAGGCAGGGGTGAGGGGTCTAGGCTTGCAAGGGTTCGGCTTGTTGCTGCTGAGGAAGAGACTCTGTCCCCAAGAGCTCATGCACACCAGAGCTTCGGCTGCCTCCAAGTCGGTGTACTCCAGGCCAGATGAACAGCTGCCGGTTCCGCTAGAGACAGACTGTTCGCTGTCATGCCTTCTTCTCTTAACACAAGACCCAAAATGATCCATATGTTGTGTCTAAACAGGGGACATACAAACACATTTATGCCTTAAAACTCGAGCTGTATCAGGGCAGTCAGACCGTCCTGTGACTGAAAGTTTTGTGCCAAAAAAAACTGCACGATGCTACCAGTGGGACAAGAGGGGGTGTTGGCGGCTACACCCCACCCCAGCCCAGCCAAGCGTGCACTGCCTGTGGCCCAAAGCCAGGACACCTCCCATTCCCAAATATAGACCAAAGAGTGACGTGCAAGCCATGTGAAATCCCCCGTAAAGCGGGGTTTGCATCAGGAAGTAGTCTCGGTATGGTTACAAGTTTGGTATGCATTCTCACCAATTGTACAAAGTGTTCTACCAGTTCACCCAAGAAATCCGTGCATTTAAATGACAACTTTATATGCTTAAATTGTTCCTAAAATAGGTATTACTGCAATGTTAACGCACTTATTCGAATAAAATAACAAATAAACTATTAAAATATAAAAAAAATGTAACTAGTGTGGCTCAGTCAATGCTGAGATGAGGAAAATATGATTCATAAACTTTAAATGTGAAACCGTCAGACTTTAGTGTTCAGTAGTAAACAAGTAAACATTAAAATACAAATAAACGTTAAGCTACATTAAAATAGTTTATTATATTGTCTTACCTTGTATAAGTCCATGTCATTAATGTGTCGCGATAAAGACGACAGCATGTGAATCTCAGGTTTTAGTTGTCAAAGCCAGTGTAGAACAAAGAGACGGCGGTTTGCCAGAGCTTCTGCCTGCTGCAGGATAGAGCTGAGACCGTCTCCCTTTTTTCCTGACTGGCTCCCTTTTCTCTCAGCTGTGTGAGTAAAACACGGGGAGGAGAAAGGTAGGGAAAAAAAACAAACCTCACACACGCATAGGCGGGTGGCAACACTCAGCCAATCACGACCGAGTGTGTGATGCGCTTCAGCCAGTGGGTGAGCAGAGAGCGCGTGAACAGTGCGTGCCCACCTGGCGGTTGGAGGAAACGGGGTGCGTGGCCGGCGGTGGGCGGGGCCTCGGAGTCAGCAGTGTCAGAGTGAACTCGGTGAACTGGCAGCAGCTAAACTAGGCGAAAGGTCGGGCGGGTGTACGCAGCGTTCAGAGAGCGCGTGCAGAATGACCTGGCTACGAGAACGTTATGTTAAGTAGGTCACGTAAAGGCACGAATCCCTACTGCGCTTTACGTAAAAGAACAGTCAATATCACAAATGCTGTATTTTGAGGACAAAAAGACACATTTTGATCTAAAATTATATTTGCTCATTCAAAGATGATCAAAATAGCATGAAAATAACAAAATGGTTAAATGGAATTTGAAACGCTTGCCATGTATTTAGCCTACTGCTGAATATTTTGGGTTGTAAAAATTAATTCTATGGCTCTTTACATTTTCACTACTGCATAAATCAGACTAACATATCTGCAACTCACTCATGAATGCATGTTAAATGTTTTTGTACTTGATATTGGGGGCATTATACTATTTCAAGAGATTTTAAAATATAATAAATGCATATAAATGTAATTATTGGACTGTAAGTGGCCCCTTGATGTTATACAAACAAACAAACAAACAAACAAACAAACAAACAAAAGAATACGTGATCAGGAAAAAATGCGTTTAGTGTTTTTTCAGCTGTTTTGTAATAGCTGTCTATTGTCCGAGAGTCAGTGAACGCAACACAAGGGTCAGACAAAGCGCGGGAGTGTGTTGTTTTTCTTGTTAAAATGTGTTTATTTTGTTTTCTGTTTTGCAGTTCAACACCACAGCTACATTTTAGCAAGTCTCCCAGCTGCAAAATTATTTATTCTAGCCGTCTTATTGACTGCACTGGATTTCCAAAGCTTGTTTTATTACTGTTATATCTATCTTTGTGAATCCACCAATTACATTAAAATTAATAAAAAATATGCATTAGTCTGAATATCTGCTATCTGAAATAAAACGACAATTAAAGCCATAAATGATGCTTAAAGTTTTGTTATAAGTACAGAAAATATTATGCTTTCTTTTATTTTCTGAATGTGCTAAATAAAAAATTATGTAACAAGTAGATTTATTTTTTATTTTGACCATGAGCTTATGACCACAAACATGAGATTAAGATTGATCTTGACCAACATCAACTCAGTTGCTTGTGAACAAAGGTAAAAATTCACTTAGTTATTCTCATGTTGTTTTTATTAGTGCATATCTTTGATGTTTCACCTCCAATTTTTGGTTTTATTCATAAAGGACCTTGATTACACCTCATATCCGCCTTATTTATTAAACTGTTTGTCAGCAGCCTGCCTGAGACAGAGGGGAGTGTAGCAGGTGTGTTGTCCCAGCCCTGGCAGCGCCCGGCTGGTAAGGCAGGCCGTACCCAGGTATGACTCACATTAGCATGATCTCAGGGAGCTCTGATGGCTGTGAGCTGTGGCAGCGCAGTTTCTGTGCCAGCTGTTAGCGAGAAGTGAAGCGATGAGGGAGGAGCTACTGGGAAAAACCAGTTAGCTCTCAGGAATGAAAAGCAGTCGGGCCCAAGTACATCAGCCTGTTTGTGATATAAGTAGGGCAACCTTTTCAAATAGTTAGGGAATCTGGAGGAAAGGTTACGCTGGCTAGATTTGGGCTTTTGCACGCCCCCCCTCATCCAGTCAACTCCCCCAACTCAGGAGTGGGAGTGAAAAAGGGGGAGTTGTCTCAGTGAGGTTAAATATATCAGGATCTAAGGTACACCCCCTGATTTCTGACAGGCACTGAGTGTGCACAGATAAGACACATGAAGCACACCAGCTGCAATATTATTTTTGTGACTTTGTATCTATGGTCAATACAAAACAGGTTTATGAAGTGTTTTTGCACTAAATCCCTCTCATATATAGAGATTTCAGTGGTTTTATTCTTAACATTTCAGTACCTTCCAGAATGAGCCATTTCAGGGCTTCTCTTTGAGAAAACAAGCTTGACCTGGCCACGCCCACCCAACACTTACTCGGGCTACAATGAGGAGCCTCAGTCTCCTTCCTTTGCAGTTGGCTTATGGGTCCTTGGAAGAACGAAAAAATAAATGCAGGTCAACGGGGCTAAAAGAGCTATTTTCTAATCCGCTTTGCCTTACGCCCTCAATAGCACATGTGTTGTACTGCAATTTAAATGAAAAGTAATGATGGGTGTTTCGACCATGCCAGTCACGTACTTTGAGATTAATCAGCTTGTAAAAGTTCGATGTTAGCATGACTACACACCAGAAATTGGCAAGTGGTTTATGTGTCGTCACCACATATACTCTTCCCTAACGTAGCTGCAATTTAACAAATGGCCAGATTTATGGTGTCTCTTTCCTCCTGTGGGAAGTTCAGTTTTTTCTGTGTCTGGTTCAATGACGTCACTTTTGTGATGCACATTTGTAGTCCTAGGCTTATTTTAACACAAAACCTAAAATATTGTTCCCACCATTCGAAAATAAACATGTTCTTGGTATCAAAATGTGTCTTGAAAATTCACGGACATCTTATGTTAAATCCATGGCACAAAACAAGTGGAGTTAGAAAATAATGTTTTTAGCCCCGTTGACTTGCATTCATTTTTTCAATCTTCCGGGGACCAATGGTCCGGAAGTAGGCGTGACCTAGGCTTTCTATAAGGTGACAAGCTCCAATATCCGAGAGGGGCTTGAATGGCTGCTCCTCCAGCAGGGAGAGGTGAGAGGTAGTGTTTTTGTTATTTTTACAGTTTGTGACATCACAAACAGGGACTTATTGAAACAGCTCGTTTTAGGCACATCATTCCTAAAACCAAGCCCTAACAAAAAATGGATGAACAGATGTTTTTCAAGTTTAGAGTGTGGATAAAGGCTGTGTAGCCCCACACGGCTGTACAAAAAGATGCATTAAGTGAGAATGGCACAAAATGTCCCCCTGGAATGTTCATTTAGCAAAATCTGTGCAAATTTCCGCTTAAATATGATTCTTTCATTGCATTGCAGAAAAATGTTTTTTGTATATTCCTGCTTCAGAAAGTTAAACCAAACATGACTCTTAAACTCTAAATTTACTTACGGATTTTAAGCTGATGCAGTAAACATTTCTGAGCACACAAACGGTCAGAAAACAGTGTTGCTTTGATGCACTATCGCTGTAAACTGGCATCTGGGTGAAAGGTCATGGAAAGTCGGGACTCTGGAAAAACCTGCAAGGACCATTGAAGCTTTTCAAACTTGTTTTTGTGTCAGTTTTGCTATTAATCAGTTTATAAAGACGGAAATAAAGATGATTTTTAAGTTTTAATAATTAAATGTTCTTTCCCTGTAAACACAAATCAGGTGCAGTCTGAAAACATAGATCTTCACATGATAAAATATATTTATTTTGAATGAAATACAAAGTGTTTTATCAGAAAAACGATTGCAAATGAATAGTAAATCACCCAGTAAAATGTAACAAGTTAAATAGTGACAGATTGATCAAATGCTTTTGTTATTTGTCAGATTCCACCTTGGTAAATTATTAAACTTGATTTTGAAATGGACAGAAAGTCTAATTAACTGTGTTTTGGCAATGCCATTTGAAACTTTTGCATTAGAGAAAACCTTAAAAACAAATCCAGAAAAGCCCGAGTCCATGCAGAAAACACAAATTTATTACTCAATTAAATGATTTAATCTTTATGCAATGTATGATGTTGTTCAAATTTCCCACAAAGTCAGTAAACACACAACAACATTCGTAACTTCATGCTGTAATTTCTTCATTCTGAAAATCCTCGATTTATTTTCTCGCAAGAAAACTGGAAAAAATAACATTTCAGTCAAAACTGCAGCAATTTCTCCTCTCGGTTGCTAAATTCCCACTCAGTGTTTTTAGAGGAAAAAGTGATGCAACACCAGGGTAAACATGAGCCCGCCGCAGATGTTTGAAACAAACTGTTCAAGATGTTCATGATCTGCAGCCTTTTCCATTTTAACACCAAATCTGAAGGATTTCTGGGAAACGAGAATTCACTAAGGTTGAAACCTACTTTTCATAAACGCATTTTTATGTAAAACATGTGGAGACCATCATCAAAATCAAGAAGCAACCATGTAAATGATCCTATTAATGACATTCTGCAGTTGCATGTTGGTTTTGTTCTATAATTTAAATGTTTTTTTCCCATAGCAAAATACATTTAATAATAGAATCTGTGCTACATAGTTTTCAGTCCGAGTACAAGCTGTGTCCTGAGCTGATGGATGCTTTTTGCACCACACAACACGTGACTCCGCCCACTTCTCCTCCTACATAGCAGAAAGGAGCAACAACAGGGATTTCTCATCACGCACGTGGCCTCTGATTGGTCGGAGGCTGATGCTAAAGCTAATCTGTTGCTATGAGAGACTGATTTGTGTGCCTCTGGCTCGCTGTCTGTTGTCCTGGAAACATTAGAAACAGGAGGCAGGCCTCATAGCTCCCTGGAGGAGCTTTCCTGGAGATGGCCTGCCATTGTGTGAAGCCTAATGTTCAAGGCTCCATGGTATCATTAAAGGGTACACGTTGTATTATATCCTGTCTGGATGTGCCCCTGCGGGGTGGAAGGTGTTACCGTGCTTTAGTACACGCAGTTCCATTCATAGTCATTTATTGACTCCAGATTTAAGTCATTTTGGTGCCAATATAACAAAAGAGAATGAGATGTTTTATTATAGTGTCAATGAATTGAGCAGAAGTACTTCTATAAACATTCTTCTGACAATTAAACACATTTACAGGAAAATAAATCATTGAATTTAAATGAGGCCGAACCGATCATAACTTCTCTGCATTTATTTGAGGAAAATTTGTAAAATAAATGTTATTGTCAAAATAGCAGAGGATTATGGGGTCTGAGCAGATGGTAGACAACACTTGAATGCATCACAGAGAGGTAATGTTGGTTAAACTCTAAGTAAACGAGAGTTTTCCACCAGAACAGCCGTATTTTTTATAATCGTGTCTGTAAGCTAACAGCAACATAAATATGACAGGGTCAAATAATATAATGTACGAAGTCAAAGTCCTCATAATGGTGAAGGGTCTAACAGGCTAATGTTCTCTTGGCAATCATTTGAAAACAGTTTTGATTCCTGACAAACTTTTTAAGACCCTCCCACTGATGTTTCGTGACCCACAGTGGGGGCCCCCACCCCTACATTGGGGACCAGTGGACCAAAGCAGGTGTCTGCATCTTTTACTCTCCAAAGAGCCGTTTTCCACCTCTGTCTACTAGAATTGAACAGCAATTTTTATACGACCTTTTGAAAAAAGACGATTTGTAAAAAAAGTTCTCTTTTTCCTCTGAAATCTGAGCAAAATGTCATAACTCTGAGATTAAAATGAACATTCTGTATTTTTTCTACAGTGTAAATATCTACTTTGACATCTGCTGTCATTTCTGAAAAACCACCATTCTGTTTCTATTTTTTGATTTTAAAATTAATAAATAAATACAATTTTAGGAAAATGACATTTCTACAAGTTGATATTTGCAGAAAATGATTACAAAAATTAAGAGATCTAAAAATATTAAAGAGAATTTTAGTGTCATTCTGTTATGGAAATTCTTTGCAACTCTAACCCTAACTCTATCCCTGAATTTACCATTACAATCTACTTTTAAAACACAAGTTTTTTTTTAAATCATTTTCAGACAAAGTTGTTAAGAGCCATTGTTGAATACCATTTATGACTCCAGAGTAGAGATAGACCAATATTTACCATCTTTCTTAATATATTGCATCAGCTGATGTACCGCTTTAGTAGAATCAGTTTAAAACAAGACACATGTGCTTGCCTTGTAATCAGAAGGTTGCAGGTTCAAGCCCCGCTCCGTCTGTCGCTGTCGTCGTGTCCTTGGGCAAGACACTTAACCCAGCTTGCCTGCTGGTGGTGTTCAGAGGGACCGGTGAGGCCTGTGTGTGGCAGACTCTTCTCTGTCAGTGTGCCCAAGGGAAGCTGTGGCTACAATGTGGTACACCACCACCAGGGTGTAAATGTTCATGTGAATGGGTCAATTACTATGTTGTAAAGCACCTTGGGGGGTTCCAGGACTCTAAAATGTGCTTTATCAAATACAGGCCATTTACCATTATTGTTCATTTGTTTTTATTCACCAGTCATGTATGTACAGTATATGTTAGGGATGTGAGAAAATATCTTATCAATATATTGTGATATTTTTTCATGCATTATTATATCGATAGTCAACAGCTGTGTAGCAAATATTTGGAAGAATTGACATGCAAACTTTTGTGTATTTTCTTTTCTTTTGGCGCAATTCAAGCACCGACCACTAATTGGCAGCAGTGTGCAATGGGTTTTGTTTCCACCATTGAAATGTAAATCCCTCAATTATGGTTCAGATACCTCATGTTAAACATGCCACACATCAGTTTGACCTGTTTATCAAAATTTTCTACAATAAATTCAGTCTAAAAATGGCTAATAACGTCTGGCGGATTGTATCGCAATATATCATGATGTATCGTCTCCTCTGTATCGTGACAAGTATCGTATCGCCAGAATTTCACCTATACACTTCACTAGTGTATACACACACACACACACACACACACACACACATATATATATATCCATCCATCCATCCATTGTCTGAACCCGCTTGTCTATGTAGGGTCAAGGGGGGGCTGGTGCCTATTTCCAGGCAGCGGGGTACACCCTGGACAAAGTGGCAGTCCATCGCAGGGCCACACAGAGACACACAGGACAAACAATCATGCACACACACACTCACACCTAAGGACAATTTAGACAGACAGACCAATCAACCTAACAGTCATGTTTTTGACATGTGGGAGGAAACCCCCCCCACTTGCACAGGGAGAACATGCAAACTCAATGCAGAAAGATCCCAGGAAGATCCCAGGCCGGGAAGCGAACCCAGGACCTTCTTGTTGCAAGGCAACAGCTCTAACCAATGTGCCACTGCGCAGCCCATATATATATATATATATATATATATATATATATATATATATATATATATATATATATATATATATATATATATATATATATATATATATATATATATATATATATATATATATATATATATATATATATGTGTGTGTGTATGTATATGTATGTATGTGTGTGTGTGTGTGTATATATATATATATATATATATATATATATATATATATATATATATACATACACACACATACGTAAACATACATATATATATATATGTATGTATGTGTATGTATATGTATGTATGTGTGTGTATATATATATATATATATATGTGTGTGTGTGTGTGTGTGTGTGTGTGTGTGTGTGTGTGTGTGTGTGTGTGTATATACATACAATTGTTTTCGTTTTTGAATAACTGTGGTTAAGTGTTTGATTGTAATACAGCGCACAAAATAAAAATTGGTTGGATCAGTTTTCAAAAACTGATTCTTGTTCACATTGTTTTGCATTTACTGTTTAGTGACATTTACCACATGCCTCTCTGGATCTTTCTGCAAAACTATTGTTGCAAACATTAAAATCTAAGCTCAGTGTTACTGCTTGCATTCATTTTTGCAGCAACTGATAGTCAAATATACTGAAAGGCTGTGCTCATTTCCTCTTTGCTGTGATGTCCAGAAATTTGCTCCTGCAGAAAGAAACACTTCGTTCATGCATGAGATCAGCTGCAGGCAAATATATTAGCTAAATGAGAAACTTAAAAGACAACATCTGACATGAAAAACTAAGTTTCTGATCATACACATGAGTGACGCTTTATTGAGCACTTTCATCCTAGATGTGATGTTAGAATAACTTCAAACATACATTTTAATATAGTATTAGAAAGTTCGTTACATATTCAGAGACCCATATCCTTTATGGTAATAAATATATACACAATAAGAGATACAAAAGGGGGTGGGATGATAGGAATCCATTTCCAGTGAATATTTACATCAAATAAAAAAAATGGTTCAGCAGGATTGTTTATGGCAGACGGAACAAACCAACTTGTGAGTGTGCCTGAGCGGTAATTATTGCACTGCAGGGACTTCATGCACAGTCCTGGATGTTCACGGAGCTAGCCTAACATTCACACAACAAAAACAAAAACCGGTGGCCATTTTCACCAACAACAAACATTTAATACTTACAAAGAGCATCTTAGTTTAATGTATACTTAGTTTTCTAAAAGAAAGAACACATGATGTTCAATTTAACTGCATCACAGGCTTAAAACACACATTTATACAGTATTTTACCACCAATACTGCCATACTGTTTAGTATTAACACACAGAACCCACAAGGCTCCATTAGCAATTCACCAACATCTTTTTTGAGTGCGAAATATTCCATGTTGCAGACTGCAAGCATCAGTGCTATGGCTTTATAGAGGAAAAAAGTGTTCATTTTTCTAAATAAAATTCTGACCTATGAATAAAGATGCAGCTTGAGGTAAAGCAGCTCCACGACTGCCCTGCAACCCTGAATTTGCAAAAGAAGGCAACAACATCCGAGTTACAGCTCATAATTTCACTAAACACAAAAATACATCCTTGTTTGTCAGCTTCTGTGCACAGAAAAGTAGCTTTACATTTAAAGACATGTATAACTTACATCGCAAAGTTATTTTTTTAAAAGCTCTGACTTTGACCTAATTTTTGGACTTTCCGAGGACTTTTTTTGACACCATACAGCAGATTACTTAAGTTTCAGACCAAGTCCACCATCACAAGTGTAAACCTGACAGATCCAGTTGTTTTGCATCACTGCTTGGATCCTCCAATCAGATCTCAGTGAGGGTCAGTTTGTAAATACCACCAAGCTCCTCCATGCTGATCTGGAAGGTGTCCTCGTTGGAGTAATGCTTGATGATGTTGTCGTCCATGTGAACTAGAATACTGATGACAAACAAGCAGGCCATGAGAATCCTCCACAAAACAACAAAAACAACAACAACAATAAATAATAACATTTCTAAAAGACTGATTTAAACCTTTATCCCGTTTAATCATTCACAGAACTTAATTGAAACCAACAAAAGAAAAAATTCTAAACACACAAAAAAGAAATGAGAAAAATAAATAAATTAATAAATAAAACATTACCTTCTATTATTATCACTTATTTTAAATAGTTAAAAAACAGCTGTTGATTTTCTAGTAATAGTATTTTATATTTAAACACTTATTGACCCCAAGAAACAGAAATTTTACTACATTTTTAATCGATTACCCTGAATTATTATAATTATTTATTTCAAATTACTTTTTAAACCAACAAAAAAATTTTCTATCAGATTAATTACTTCAATAAAATGTTTAAATATAAACACACACACAAAAATAAAATTGGTGGATATTTCAAAAATATCTTTTACAAGCTATGACATAGATTTTTTATTATTAATATTTATTAAAATAATTTTTATATATAATAATAATATTCATCATCATCATAATCATAATAATTATTATATTTTAACTCAAACTGACCAAAAGTCAACAAATTGTTAAATAAATAAAATCTTGTGGCCAATAACAAGAAAAAATCTTTTTGACATAAAAGTTAAGTTCAAAATAAAAACCTTTGAGCTTGGTTTATTTCAGAAAGTTGAATTATTAAAACATCGGATACACTTTTCTTATATTTATTAATGTTTTCCTGCACAGATTAAGAAGTTGGAGCTCACCCTTTCTTGCACTTCTTGTAGACCTTTCCAACCTTCTCCAGAGGCAGCTCATACTTCTCTGAAATCTGGTTTGGAAAACAAAAACATATGTCAGTGTTAAATTCGCACGCGCGCACACACACACATGCGCGCACGCACACACACAGAACACGACTCCTGTAATCATATGTTTCAATCTGAAGTGACAGCTTTGCCTTTTAGACACCAGAACTTCCCTGTTCCCTCACAAGAAGCTTCAATCCCAAAAATAAACAATAGAAAGTACAGGAACAAAATGTCTGAGATGGACTCACAGCTTCCACCAGGCCTTGCAGCGTGGGATTCTTCAGCATGAGGGCATCAAACACCTCCTCAGTTTCCTTGCGCACGTACAGAAGGACTATGAGACATGAGAGAAGAGGCAAGCAGACGTCATAAAGTAGTCATTACGTTTAATGACCGGGTTCTAAAATTTCAGGGCTTACTGGAACCAAAAACAATGAAAACACTTGAACATAGAGATACTCAAATCAGCTTTAGCTGTTGGATTGGCTCTGCACTTTTACAGCCCGGTGCAGAACATCTCTGTCACTCACTGATTTACTGGTTTAACAGGTTCCTCTATTTTTAAATCCCAGTTTTGTCTGTTGTTCCAAAATGTGTACCACAGGTGAAAAGGAACCATCAATCATTTTATACTATGACAAATAAGAGCTTATTTGTTCTGATTGCACCTTAAACTGGTTACCAGTAAACTACAGAATGGATTTAAAAGTGTTTCTACTACCCCTCCCTGGGCTGCTACCTTACCACGGTGGAGGGGTTTGAGTGTCCCAACAATCTTAGGAGCTCAGTTGTCTAAGGCTTTATGCCTCTGATAGGGTCGCCCATGGCAAACAGGTAGGTGAGGGATCAGACAAAGTGCAGCACACCTTTGCGGTCTGATCTTCGGACTCACCTTGACAAACAGCTCTGGCTCCAGAACCATTTACCTTGAGAGGGGCTGGACACTCTTCCACTCTGGAGTTGCCCCCACTGAGAGGCGTCGAGCAGGGGTGAGCATATTAGTTGTCCCCCATCTTGGTGCCTGTACGTTGGGGTTTACCCCAGGGAACGAGAGGGTAGCCTCCCTCCGCCGACGTGTGGGGACGGGTCCAGACGGTTGTCTGAGCTTATGCACCAAACTACAGTTCAGATTACCCACCCTTTTTATGAGTCTTTGGAGGAGAGGGGAGGGGGGGGAGGGTGAGGGGGTGGGGGGGGGGGGGGGGGTGGGGGGGCTTGGAGAGTGCTCCTTCCGGTGACTCCCTTGTTCTGCTAGGGGAATTAAATGCCCACGGGGACAATGACAGTGAGATCTGGAGAGGTGTGGTTGGGAGGAACGACCTCCTGATCTGAATTTGAGCGGTGTTTTATTATTGGATTTATGTGCTCGTCATAGATCGTCCATAATGAACATGTTCAGGCATAAAAGTGTCCATGTGCTCTTGGCACAAGGATACCTTAGGCTGCAGCTTGATGATCGACTTTTTTGTCATCTCATCTGATCTGCGGCTGCATGTCTTGGACGCTCTGGTGAAGAACTGACCACTACCTGGTGGCGAGTTGGCGAGTTGGCTTCGATGGTGGGGTAAGATACCGGTCAGAACTGGAAAGCCAAAAAGTATTGTGAGGGTCTGCTGGGAACGTCTGGCGGAGCCTCCAGTCAGAAGAAGTTTCACTTCCCACCTCCGACAGAACTTCCAAAATTTTCCAGGGGAGGTGGGGGACATTGAGTCTGAGTGGGCCATGTCCCGTGCTTCCATTGTTGAGGCGGCCGACTGGAGCTACGGCCGCAGGGTGGCAACCCCCAAACCCGCTGGTGAACACGAATGGTTATGGACGCCATCAAGCTGAAGAAAGAGTCCTATCGGGTCCTTTAGGCCTGTCGGACTCCAGAGGCAGCTGATAGATACCGGCATGCCAAGCGAAATGCGGCTCGGGTGGTCGCGGAGGCAAATTCCCGGGCACGGGGGGAGTTTGGTCCACCATCTGGCGCCTCAGGAGGGGGAGTATAGGGTTCCAGGCCCTCTGAAAGGGCTGTTAGGTCCCTATATGACCGGTGTCTGAGCTTGGTCCGCATTGCCGGCAGTAAGTCGGGCTCGTTTCCGGTGAGAGTTGGACTTCCCCAAAACTGCTCTTTGTCTCCGATTCTGGAGTGGTCCGCAGCCGAGTGTGAAGCAGCTGGGATGAGAATAAGCTCCTCTAAATCCGAGACCATGATCTTGTGTCAGAAAAGGGTAGAATGCCTTCTTCGGGTCAGAGGATGAGGTCCTGCCTCAAGTGAAGGAGTTTAAGTATCTCGGAGTCTTGTTCACGAGTGAGGGAAAGATGGAACGCGAGATTGACTGGCAGACTGGTGCTGCATCTGCATCTCAATTTACCAGTCGATCTACATTCCTACCCTCACCTGTGGTCACGAGCTTTGGTTAGAGACCAAAAGAATAAGATTGCAGATTCAAGCGGCTGAAATCAGTTTTCTCTGCAGAGTGGCTGGGCTCTCCCTTAGAGAAAGGGTGAGAAGCTCTGTCATCCTGGAGGGGTTCGGAGTAGACCCGCTGCTCCTCCACATCAAGAAGAGCCAGTTGAGGTGGCTCGGGCATCTAGTTAGGATGTCTCCTGGACGACTCTCTAGTGAGGTTTTCCAGGCACGTCCAACCAGGAGAAGACCATGCTGGAGGGACTGTGTTTCTCGGCTGGCCAGTGAACGCCTTAGGATTCCCCCAGATGAGTTGGCCCAAGTGGCTGGGGAGAGGGAAGTCTGAGCCTCCCTGCTTAGGCTAGTTGCTCCGCGACCCGAATCCGGATGAGCGGCCAAAAATGGATGGATGAATGAGTGCTCCTCCTAGTTTATAAATCATTCAATGGAATGGGGCCAAAATACACGACAGACCTCCTCCCTGTATATACGGCCCTGAGATCTTTATGAATCAGTTTCCTTATGACCTCAAATCTGCCCCAATTCTAGTAACTTTTAAATCAGAACTGAAAACTTTCATTTATTCATTAACCTTTGAATGCACGTTTCTTATGCTGCACCTACTGCATTGTAACTGCTGACCCTTTTGTCTTTTTATTGATTATTAAATCAGAAATTAGTTAGTGTGTTTAATTTGATCTATGTTCATTTGTGTATTTTTATTGTGCTGTCACGTTATTTTAATGATCGTGCCATTCTCACTAGTGGAAAACACAGAAAATTGCCTCTGTGTCTGAAATGTGCTGTATGGATCAGGTTATCAGGTTCAATTAGCTCTCTGTACGGATCGGAGTTAATGCTAAAAATGCTTCAAAACTCAGATTTTCCTTCAGTCATTAACAACTTTTTAAAAATATGTGTGTGAACATTTTGTAGTGGACAAACCGGTTAGAACCCCACTGCTGACTGATTATAAATAGGATGTAGGGAAAAGGGCAAACTCTTATTTCCTCATACGTGTTCACGGAGTGAGCCATGATGTTTGTCGAGGCACTTCAGGCCTCGAGCACGCGCAAGCGTTTTGAAAGACCTAGAACGATCACATGGTCATTGGTACATGTACGTGGGAGGCAGTGCGTGTGTGTGTGTGTGAGTGTGAGTGTGTGTGTGGACTTCAGAGGCAGACCGTAGCAAACACAGACACGCATGTGCAAACACTTTACCGCATCGATTTCACCCCAAAAGAAAACAGAGCATCCCCCCGGAGCCCTTTACCCTACATCAACACACATGCATCACCTTTCTTGGGCTCGTCCACTCGCGGCACCTTGTTCGGGGGTGAACCAAACTCATCATCGCTGAAGGGTAATCTCCTCATACTTGAGCTGCAGCGGGAACACACAAGATAACTGATTAGAGGGCTGTAGCCACCACATTTCCAGGCCATAAACCTAAACTTAAAACCCACAAGGCTTTTCCTAGAAACAGCAAAATGCACACACGTGTATCCATTTACTGAGAAGGGGTCAAAGGTAGGCTCGGTTCGAAACTACTGTAAAGAAAATGGTGAAAACACCTCACCTGTCTTCTCCCTCCTCTGTTGTGAAAGCCTGCAAGAAGAAACACAATCACACGGATCAGTTTTATGGTTAAAAACTTGATAATAGTCACAGCTGATGGTTTCTGCCATTAGAACGGTTGAGTAAATACTGCATCTATACGCCTTCTGTCGCCGGAAAATCAGTCGACTCGATCAAAGGAAAAGTAAACGGCCAAGTCCAAATGCTTTCCGGTGTTGACCCATTTACGTTTTGTCAACGTTGGCTGCAAACAATACATATGTGCATATTTATACAGAGGAAAGCATATGATCCTGAAAGGAGAGTAAAGTTCACACCTGAATCCTGCTTTCATATTTTTAAAATAAAACATTTTTAGACATTTGATTATAAAAGCTAGAGATCAACCGATATAGATTTTTCTATTGCTGATATAGAGGTCAACAGATTTTTTGGGCCAATTTTTTGGACGTATTGGTGGATTTATTTAGCAATGACGTAAATATACATTTAAATCACATCTGGCACCAGGCTGCTATGGATGTGCCCATTTGTAAAACAGCTCTACTAAAGAGGTACATACAAAAAAATGGTATCAGCCCACTGAAATATCGGTTTATTTCTAGCAAAAACTGAAAAAGTTCATGTAAGAAGGGAGAGGGAAGCTCTAAAAAGAGCGCTACGAGTGAAAATGCATCAAAAAATATTTTAGAACCTGCAAATTGTCCCTAGACTCATTAAATGGGTTAAAACAATCAGATTATAGTGGAATACAGTTAGAAAACTGATTGAGAGGATGTAACCAGTTTCAAATACTGGATTGAAGAAATCTAATTAATTATCAATCCTTCTTTTTTTATTCCTGGAAACATGCAGCGATTCTGCTCTGTGGCGTTATTGATCTATGGCTGATAGCAGATTTCTATTCTGGGAGCAAAGTCAGTGAACTCGTCTTATCGGGGTCTGATTGCACAGCCTAAATCAAGTTCAGCCTCGCTGAAATCACAAAAAATAACTCTCTGTACTTCGGTCACCTACAAAAGTAAACTTTAAAACCAGGGGGAAAATATTTGCCGATTGGACTCAGCTCATGATGTTCATTGTGTGAACAGCAGGGGGCAGTCACACTGCATCAATTAGTCGCGCAACTGCAATTATTAAAGAAAACAGTTTAAATATTTTGTGTTCTGCGTGTACAGGATGGGCGTTTATTCATGCATGCACACACACACACACACACACACACACACACACACACACACACACACACACACACACACACACACACACACACACACACACACACACACACACACACACACACACACACACACACACACACACACACACACACACACACTGGGGATGTATTGCAGCTGTTTGAAGCTGATAACCTCACATTCATTCCCGCAGCTTTCCTGTATTTTCGGTTCTTTTCTTCCGCTGCACACATAAATCAATAAGAAAGCTGCTCCGCCGTTTAAAGTGTGCCCTCGTCTTCTCCGAGCATACGAACACATGATTTAAGGTAGGATAACTATTGGGCTTTAGTTTTGTTCTACTCCTGGTTTGTTTTGAGTCACTGGTGAATGATTCATGGTGTGAGTAAGCATTCTGAAACTCTGCCATCAGCATAGGCCTATCAAAGCTGGAAATCAGAACTATCTGTTCCTGCCAACAAGCAAGCAGGCAGGTCACCTCAACCCAGCTGGTAGATGGGTGGGAGGGAGATGAAAAACAAACTGTTTATGGACCACCATCCTCGCTGCATGACCGTACCATCAGGATCATGCTCATGTTTGGAGAAAAAGGCAATAAAAGGAAGCGGGTTTATTGTATGCTGGTTTAAACACTCACATGGCGCTGGAAGTTCGAGAAGTGGATGTCAGGGATGAAGAGGACCGGCTGGGTCTCAAGGTCGGACATCGTTTTGAAGATGGTCACATCGTTTCGCTTCTGGAGGAGGGGGACTTTCACGTCTGGAACTGCAAGAAAAACTCTTTAGCAATAATTTATCAACAGTTCCAGCTGGGTTTTATTATGGAAACTTTTATTATTCACATTGCTTTTTATAAAAAGAAATGACTGATTTATTTTATTTTATTTACTTTATGGCACTGACAGCACTCAGGTAGGTGGAGGTAGTTTGAAATGTGATAAATATGCTGCTGAGTCCCTCTGTTGGCTGATCTGGAGCCGTTAAGTCTCCATTCACTGGACCTTGTTTGAAAATTACAAACTAACCTTAAAAAAACCTACCTGAAACTATTGAGCAAAACAACTTTTAATTATATTTGATTCTATTTTATTCTATTTTTAATCTTATTATTCATGTTATATGTAGCACATTAGTACCGAAGCAAGTTCCTAGTTTGTGAATTGTTTGTTCACTGACAATGGTAATAAACCTATTCTGATTCTGAACTTCAAAAAGATCAATGCAAATAAATTTGGAGTGATTTTAAAGGGATACCATACTTTTCTGATTTTTAAACTGTTTTCTTAAGCCAGTATGTGCTAAAACGACCCTTTACTGGGTTAATGAAATGTTACTCAGACCCCACCGCCCTTTAGCCAGAATACCGCACTTGCAACTTCTGACTTTCTGGTCCGTTCACTGTTGGACTTAATAAAAGTGGAGCTAACATGCTGGCGCTGGAGTCTGCTTCGAGCAGGTTTCCTGCATGTTTTAGATCAAGAACACAGCTGATTTGTTTGATTTAGTAATTAACCGCTCCTGTAGACACTAATGAAGGCTGAGGAGACGTTTCAGCCGTTAGATTAAGGTGTTAAAATGACGAAAGCACAGCAGTAAAGCAGCCAAAACTGCGTAGTATCCCTTAAAATTTTTCACAGTCCTGCAGATATTCTGAAGATAAGAACACACATGCAGAGAGGAACACAGTAGCTTGAGTCTGCAGGTTTATTCACATTAAAAAAACGGGACTCACACTGAAGGCTAGGGTTGAGATCCAACACCTTCCCTTTCCGGCGGGACTGTTTCCTCTCCTCATCCCGGATCTTCCTCTCCGCCCCCTTGTCACAGAACACTTTGATCTGGCAGTAAGCGCGGTGGATGGGTTTGTTGCTGCGGTTGTTGTAACTATAAGTGTCGATCTGCAGGTTTAGGGGAAGGCCCTTCACCCCCTTCTGAGAGGAGAAGTCTGTGCTCAGACAGTTCACAGAAATGAAGATCTGTGGAGAAACATGATGGACGGTCAGACAAACGAGTGACGAATGAACTGAATTCACAAAATTAACCTTTAAAACTAAAGTTTTTGTCCTTAGGTTAGATTTGGGCCTTCAGCATTCAAGCGTTCTGTGCTGCTCTCTGGTGGTCAACTGGAGCAACGACATGTTCATTTCATATTCCTTTGTCCTGTTTTTACTGCAACCAGGTTCTCATTGTGTCAACAAAATCCACAACAGAAGGTCAAAAAACACCTGACAGGGGGAATCCAAGGAGTCAGCAGCTGACTTTACTCATATTTTATATTTATTCAATAAAATAAATTTGTATATCTTGTACTTTTTATTCATAAAGCAGTAAAATAAGATTTAGAAGCATTACAATAATCAAATTTACTTTTAAAACTCTTTAATGTTTTAAAATAATTTTAAATTATCATTAAAGAACATAAAACAGTTTTTTCAGGTTTGTTTGAATGTTTTTTTTTAATTCTTTAGGTTAAAAACTCCCACAACGTACATAAAGGCAATGCAAAACACGCAGCAGGGGCTGCTGTTTGCTAAATTACCATCAATACATAGATGATATATTTATTTAACCCCCTCAGGGCAAACACGCACCTCCTCATGTAGAAGGCTGTGCGTCTCATCTTACTTCACCACATTAAAAGTCACCTTAAACCTACAGATATCTAAAAAAAAAAAAAGAATCATCTAGAACAGTTAAAACCTTCTAGGACAACACATCTTCATCTGAAACCAAATATCGTACCGAGGTGATGTTTCAAAAGAAAAGCAGACAGCGAGGTGGTTACACACTGGATGAAGTGTCAAAAACAAACAAGGATGAACATCCTTTAAGTGGATGCTTCGAGTCAACATCCTGGATCGTGCAGAAAAAGATACGTGCATGTGACTTTATTTATGTCAAGTGTTTGCAGCCAAGAGCTGCAGATGGTGCAACTGTCTGTTAGGTGGATAATTATCATAAAGATCCACAATGAAGCTTTTCTCCTCAGACAAATGCCACAGAAAAGCTGCAGCAGGGATTTGAACCTGCACCCTTCTCCCAACTGCACCGCCGTGCATTATGAGGCATGTGCTAACCAACTGATTTTAAAGTCCTGGATTTATCCATTCAGTCAGAATTAAGATTAAAAAGTTAATATTTGCATTTTTGTTTCAGAAAGTGATCAAAAATAAAATGATCTGGGTTGTTTTTGTGAACGTGTGTTTTTCTTACTTTTGCCTCTTCGTTTGTGTCCCAGGTGAAGGAAATGGCGTTATAGGAAATCTCCTCAATGTTGCCGATGGTGTTGAAGCTCTCCTTGTAGTCAGCTGAAACACACACGCATCCATAGCATCATTAATATTCAGCAAAATGATATTAAACATTAGACAGCAGAGCCAAACAGTGGCTACATTTGAAAATAAATCTAAATTATTTCCACCTTCTGATGGGAATTTAGATTAAAAAGGATTTTGAGCGACTCAAAACACTTGTTTTTAAACCAAAACTGGAATTTGAGCCCCTTACAGCCCTGTAATCATCCCTTACTGGTAGAACGGAGCTCCAACAATAAAACAACTCCCCTTTTCCTGCTTTGCTTCCTTTTTGTTCAAAATAAAACTTTATTCTGGAGTTTCTGATGACAAAAGCAGAGGTTGTGGACCTCACCGATGTCGAGGCACCTCTGTTTAGCCGTGTGCTGCCTGGAGTGCCAGTACTTCCAGTGTTTCAGCTGATCATCTCTGCACTTTTCTTCCCCAAACACCACCATCACCACACTCTGTCAAAAACACCATAAAACAGATTCCTGTCAGCTAACGAAGAGAATTAGACAACCAAATCCTAGTTCTGCGGCGTTTCGTTGGCTTTTCTTACCCTGACTTTGGTGATGGGTTGCTGGATGCCTTTGTTGTCGACTTCCCTGAGGGTGATCGGGTAAAACTGTCCCTTGTTGAGGTACGTCATCGTCCCGTCGCCCGTTTTCTGACGCAGAGACTTTGACGCCTCAAGGGAGTACTCAAAATTACTCCTAAAAGTGCAGATGAACAAAAAAAAAACATGCAGAAAAATCAAGAAAAGACTCTTTTTCTCTTTATTGAAACAAAGCAGTTGTCCGCTGTCTCCTCTGAGACAGACATGAACGAGGCCTTTCAGCAGGGAGGTGTTGGGACCTGAATGGCGGTGTGGAGTTGTGTCCGCAGCGGCGTGACTTACCCCGGCGCTGTGCCAAACTGATTGTAGTCCTCGGGCGTCATGGAGGCCATTCGTAACTGGAGATCTCCCGGGAAGGAAAACATCTGCAACGCACAAAGAAAAGGGATATTTATAGTGTGTGGAGCAAAAGGGGGACACATGAGACAAATAATAATAATAATAACAGATTTAGTATATTTATTTCTTATGGCAGTTTCTGTTTGCTTCACATGATTAAAAATGGCTTCCGTGCCACCCCTCCTCCTGTGTTCAGCGCTGTTGGGTTACTCTAAAGGTAATTCCCCTCCAGGATAAAAACAGAAAGAGGAGGGAGGAAAGACTTTGGCTATTGTACGAGAAAAGTACAGCACTTTATTGTGTTGGTGAGACAATGGCATAATAACACACTGGCCACTATTTTGGCATGTTCAAATAAAACCAGGGAAGGCTGAGCCCACCGCTGGCTCCATGGGATCAGGTGAATATCCCATTGTCTGATGGGAAAGATCCCAGCGGGGTGGCGGGGGGGGGGGGGGGGGGGGGGGGGGGTGGCTCCGCACTGAGACCATTAGCAGAGTTTAGAAAGGAGGCAAAAGGAAACGCTCACCTCCTGGGAACCGTCCTTGAATCCCTCTGAGAAGGTGGAGTCCGGTGGCGTGCGGGACTGGGCGCCGGGGCTGCACTGGACCGCGCTGGGGGTGAGGTGGCGGTTGAAGACACCAACATGGCCGTCAGTTTCGTTGCAGTTGTTTGGCACGGTCACAGAGAAACCGTGGGTGGGCACTTCTGTCTTGACCGGGTAGTTTGGCACTGTGGCGATTGAAACGGTGACAGTCGTATCTGAACGAACAAAAATCAGTGGACTAAGAACCAGTTTCTGGTTTTCGATCTGGATTTATTTATTTATTAAATTTATTTATTTTTATGTATGTATGTATGCATGTTGCTGATCACGAACAAACCTGGTGAAGGGAAGTGCGTCCTCTTGTCCTGCGTCAGGTGGATATTGACGGGTGTCTTGAGGACCTGGATCCTGTTCTCCATACTGGCTTCCTGGAGGGGAACTATGGGATGTCTGGGCTGGATCTGGAGCCTGAAACGCAGAAAGTGTAGACTACATCAGGGAAACCAGCCCAAAGTAAATACTACCCGTTTCATAGCATGACATCATATTTATTCACAAATGCCAATTTTATTACAGATGCACCGATTCTGGGTTTATGGGTAGATACAGATTTATTTAGAAAAACTATAAAAAACAGGATACTTTTTTGTCGTTTATAACCCTTAAAATTATGATGCTGCAAGTAAAAACTTATACATTATTTTTTAACTACTACTTGGTTTGTTTACAATTGAAAAAATAAAAGGTACATAAAGGTGCTCTGAATTTTCAATCGGAATCTCCAACTGATTTAGTAAAAGCGGGACTTTATTTGGTTTGGGGCCTGAGATTTAAGACCTGAGATGTTTCCAACACATCTGCAGTGGTGTCTACAAATTAATACCTTGTGATTCAGTTTCTATGAAAAAAAAAGCTCTGGCGCTCTTGTTTCAGGAAATATAAGTTAGCAGGTCAAGAATGGAGCAAAAGATGGCAGGATTTGGTGTCCTATTTCCTGATATTCGGACTTCTTTGATTGGCTAACAGCAACACGACTCTACCACTGACTGTTTGCTTTGCAACCTTGATGTTTGATCTCCACAAATAACACAAGCCTGGAGGAGTTCTGCCGTGTGGTGAAGTTGTTAGTGCTAACAGTTAGCTTCTACTAGCATCTCTACGGGATGCTAGTGCCAAAGTGAATGTGTTTTAACAGCGTGACGTAGATCTGACTGGCTTTTCTAATCCGAGTGTTTCCAGGTCTGTTTTCTACCGGTGGCTAATGCAGCAAATAGGCGTTGGAGACTATTTTCATGTTTAGCCTGCATGTGACTGATCGAATTTCAAAAATAACAAGTAAAAAAAAAATGTTTTTCAGTGAACTTGCTCTTTGAATTCAAGTTTTTTTTTAGAGTTGAAACAAAAAATTTCATTTAAACACAATCCCGGCAATTTAACCGAACTATTAACTATACTCGTGTTAAATCTGCATTCTTGTAAAGTAAATATTTGTGTGTAAATTAAAAAAATCAGAAGCCAGAAGTGAAATTTTGAGCCATGTGCAGCTTGCTGAGCTTTTTACAGGGGGTGGTATTAGGAGAGGTCTGATGCGCACCTTTTGTTTGGATCCACATCAGAGACCAGAGACTCAGTCTTGGGCTGTATTGTTCTCTTGTCCCTGGGCACCTGTATACGAAGGTAAACACAGCCGCTGAGCGTCTGACCACATCACATCCAACAACTCGGGTCATCCTGCTGTCTGTGTGCACCGCTAGATCAGTTACAAACAGCAGCTCTGCCTAACAGATGCTCCTGAATGGTCAGGTGTCACTATAGAAGTTGGATTTCCATCAGTAGCCTAAAAAACGTAAATTCTACACTGTAAAACTTTTTTGAGAGCTCATACCTCATAATAGTCATAGAGGAAGCCCAGGGCTGCAGCACTGTCCTCGTCTCCATTGATGCTCATCATGGCCTTGGTAGCGGCGGTCAGCGGGTTCTCCAAAAACGACTTCCAGGCTTCGTCTTCTGTGGTGAAGGAGCGACGCTGGCCTCCATAGCCCTGCTTGTTCTGCAGAACCAAGACTGCTCGCTTACTGCAACAAAAAAAGAAGAAGTTTGTTTTAGTCACTGGGGTGCTAATCGACTCTACATGAAGAGTGTATGCTTCACTCGTTGGTTGATAGCAGTTATGCCTTTTTTTTTAGTTCCAGGAACTTAAAAATAACAAATAAATCAGAGCCTACTCAAAAAAACCAACAAACTGGTTATAAGTGTGACAAACCAACCATGTCAAGGTTGTTTATCTCCAGGACTTGTTGTTCAGGCTTTTCAACGATTGTGCAACAAATCTCAGCCATCGCACAACGGTGGCGTGGAAAAAAAAAGATGCGCTACAGGCTCGTCCAGTGCAACGACTCCGGTTCGGAGGAACGCCATTGGCTGAGGAGCTGGCCGGTAGTGACGCACCTGACTTGGTCGCATTCCTGCGGTTTTACTGTGGGGTTTTTTTTTGGTTGACAGAACCTGTTGGTGAGCAATAATCACGAGTTCTAAGGAACTCATCGCCACCTTTAACTTCTTTTTCCTGACGCTTCCATCTTGTGGGGCCCTTACCGACTCGTACGCCGAACCAAAATGAATGATTCAAAACATTTTTTGTCATTTCAGGTCCCAAAACAGCTAAGCTGTTCCTGCCACGTCTCATGTTTACAGTAAATCCAAATGTTTACCCATCTGCTTTTTACCTAATAATAGCACAAAAATACACCTGCTCACCCTTTTCCACCATTCCTGTACAAACTCAGTTTCCATGTCAAGTTTCTACAACAAATGCAGCTTTTCCCCTTCAAAGAAACAAACAGTAATCTGATTCTGCTGCTTTAATGAGAAATATAGGAGGAATACAAAAATCTGACTTTTTAAAAACAGGAAAAAATGACACCAGAATGGCGCTAAATGTTATTTTAATGCAAATAAACATTTGAATCGGCAAAAAGAGAAAGAATAGATTAAATGAAGGTTTTAGTTTGGCAAAACATTTGAGTTATGCAGCGTAAAAATCCACCACAAGCCTAGATAGTGCGGAGCTTGCTTACATTGTCTGTGTTGGGGCCAACGCCTAGCAGGTGTACAGTTTCACTCCTCTCAAAAGTGCTTTTTTTGTTGTTGTTGCCCTGATAATACACACAGAGTGGTGTGATCACCCCTAACGGAAAACAAGTCAGATGTTCTTTTTTTATTCTAAGCCACGCATTCCTCAGAAAAACAGCTGGTTAGGGTTAGTAGGGTTTATTCCTGAACAACCAGTGTTTGATCCACGCTCGGGACTGTTGCAGTTTACAACAAACCAAACACTAAACCGCCCATTTCGATCATGGGAGCCTTGTTCTAACCGGAGCCTCGGCTCGCACGACAGGTGAAGGTACACCTGTCCAGGCTTGAACATGACAGGTGAACGCAGCAGGCAGGGGGAAAGCTGCATGGGAGAATTAAACTTACCCACGTTTTAGTCCTAAAATGACGCAAAAAACATGTAAAAAGAAAAAAATAAAGTGCGACAAATACCAGAACAGGTGTTAAAATATCAAACCGCAGCTGCAGGTCAGAGATGCACCGAGTTTTTTTTTTTTTTTTTTTATCCATGCCATAAAATCAGGCGAAAAGATGCAAAAAGAATATTTACCAAATTGAGAATTTTAGAGGAAAATGAGCGTGGACTTAGAGCAGGTCTCGGAGTGGAGAGTCAGGACAACTTACTTGTCATCCTGTGACATCTCTGTCGGTCGAACTGGACTTTCTAGTTGGTTCTGAAAATCCGACCCGTCTTCTTTAGCTGGAAAACTCCTTCACTGGCGCTGGATGAGGGCCGCGGCAACAAACAAGGTGTCCCCTACTGAGAGAACGGGTTTTGTCGGCTTTTCTCGCTTTTTTGGGGGGGCAACGTTAAGAAATTGAGGCCGGTTTTTACCTGACAAGGCCACGGATTGGATTACAGGTGTCCGGGGGGCGTGGTCTCGATGTCAATTACTCAGCGTGCGGCGGTGATTGGCTCAGCTGGTGGCCTATACCTGGAGCCGTAGACAGACTTCAGATGAGGAGATTTTTACCGAACAGGAGGAATTCTTCTTTAACTCTTATTTATTTACAAACACTCACCTGGACACTCACCTGGAATGATCTAAAATGTTAATATTCACTTATCTGCACTTTGTTTGAGTGCTTCAGAACGTATGTTTTTATCTAAATAATAAAACAGCCCCGATTCTGATTTCAGATGCCGATACCATTTTTGATTTTTAACCATTCCTGATCTGACCATACCATCTAAACCAATACAGCGAGTCAGATTCAGGAAGGAAAATGTTCCATATCAACTATTTCTTATTATGATTAGTGATTGTGAGTTTGTGGCGCTGGGAAAACATTAGAAATCGTTTTATTTCTGTTTCTTTGTGATGCATTCATGATCCGAAGCACAAAGAAATAAAAACATTGGAATTTGAGTTTCAGACAAATGGAGTCAGTTCCAATCACCAGAGTATTTGTTTCTCAAGTGATTAATGTCATTGCCATTTTATTTCAAATTGTTAACTGAATCTGTTTGGATTTACGGAAAATGCATATACAATAAATTCAATTCAATTCAATTCAATTTTATTTGTACAGCACCAAAACACGACAACAGTCGTCTCAAGGCACTTCACATAATAAACATTCCAATTCAGGTCAGTTCATTAAGCCAATCAGAAATAATGTTTCCTATATAAGGAACCCAGCAAATTGCATCAAGTCACTGATTAGTGTCATTGCTGTGTCACTTTACAGCAATCCTCCTACTAAGCAAGCATATAGTGACAGTGGAGAGGAAAACTCCCTTTTAACAGGAAGAAACCTCCAGAGAATCCTGGCTCAGTATAAGCAGCCATCTACCACGACTCACTGGGGATCGTGAAGACAGAGCAGACACACACACACACACACACACACACACACACACACACACACGCACACACACACACACACGCACGCATGCACACACACACACACACACACCAAGCAATGTGTCTATGGTTACATTGTGATTGCTTAGTAAATATTCTCTTTGGCGAGAGATAAACTTTATTGTATTTGTCCTAGTGAATCTATTGTTAAACAGGTAAACTAGTAGTAGCACATCCAACGTCAAGGAAAGCAAAAAGTTATTATCAGGAGAGGGAGAATGTTTAAGTGGTTAGCAGCAGTGTGCTAGACGATGGCCCCCTCCATGAGGCCACCACAGCTCAGCAGAACATGTAGTTTGAATGTAGATTCAAAGATTTAAAGAACGTAATCCAAAAGGCTCACATCATCTGGATTAAGCTGCATTGGACTGTATGGATGTTTATCTTGATTTGGCAAGAAAAAAGAAATCACATTTAATCATTCACCTGGGACAAAAAAGAAAGGGGCTAAATTATGTAAATTAACACTACTGTAATATCAGAATGTCAGGTTTAAACCCCTAGACACCATACACAAGGAAGAAAAGAGACACAGAAAGTCAGAATTCTGTTTTATGCTCTAGGAGAATGGAATAAGGTCTGATCAGTGCAATCTCCAATGCACTGACGGTTCCTCCAAAATCATTCTGCCTTTGGAATCCGAGCGTCCTCTACTTATTACAGCTGGGAGTTCCCTAGTTGCACATCTGATGAGCTGATCTGAAGGGAGGGGGAAATCACAGCTCTCAGTTTTTAGTAATTGTTACAAGTTTCACACAAAGAGCTTTCAGTGTCTAATCATACTCGTGCAACAAACAGTTGTCCAAGTCAGCAATGTCCTTGGGTCACATCAGGTCAGGACCAAGGTTCAGCACTCTTACATGAGACTTCAAACAATGCAGCAACTGTTCAGCATAAAATGGTAAAATCTTTAAATGTAATAAAAGCATAAAGCATGATAAAAGAAAACACATATAATTATCTTAACACAGAAGTAATTAAATTATTGCTTTTATGACATCTCTGACATCCAAGATTTAAAACAGAACACTACCGTAGGTCATTCATCCTCTCTGCAGGAAGAGTGTATGACTCTTCAGTTTAACTGTTACTGACATTATTCTGGTACTCAATTACATCAATGCAATATTCAATATGCGTTGTGCAATACCTGATGTACATTTGTATGTCTGCATCTCTGATGCTGCATAGTTCTGGAAACACAAGTTTTCTTTTTAGTCATTGTCTTCAGCGGTTGAAGGTTGCAATATTAGCTACATGCCTTTGTGTGTTTACCTGTAATCTTATTGTCTTCCTTCTTCCTTTCCTGTAGGCGACGGGGGCCCGGGAGTGAACTGCTCTCCCCGTAATTGGAAAGTTGCAGGTTTGAGCCCTGCTCAGTCTGTCGCTGTCGTTGTGTCCTTGGACAAGACGCTTAACCCACCTTGCCTGCTGGTGGTGGTCGGAGGGACCGGTGGCATCTGTGTACGACAGACTCGCCTCTGTCGGTGTGCCCCAGGGCTGCTGTGGCTGCAATGTAGCTCATTGCCACCAGGGTGAGAATGTGTGTGTGAATGGGTGAATGACTGATTGAGTTGTAAAGTGCCTTTGGGGGTTCCAGGACTCTAGAAGGTGCTGTAACAAATACAGGCCATTTTCCATTTTCTCCAAGTGTATGTGCTGCTGTAACAAGAGGGAAAAATAAATTCTATTCTATTCTATTCTATTCTATTCTATTCTATTCTATTCTAACATCTTCCCATTTTCAGATTTTCCAGATTAGTAGCTTTTTTCAGTGCATCAATGAGATATTGGGACTAAAATGCTTTTCACTCTGTTGTTTAAAGGAAAAAAAAACAAGCTTATTTGTTTATGTTTTATGTAGTAATTCCTTCAGTGGTCGTGGAACGTTTTTCCCAGCAGGAACTCCTTTGTGTTGCATCCAAATGATCTTGCAGAAAGTTGCCGACAACCTCCTGGATGACAGATAACTATCAGCAAGCACATCTGCAGGCAAATGAATCCTGACACTCCTCCAAATCGTCACGAGTGTGGATGGAGACGGTGAATATCAGTGTGCAAACAACCGAGGGGGTGCAGAGGGTTTGCCACGTAGCCCACAGCTGCAAGTCTGTCACATCAATGTAAAACAATCATCTTCTGCCTTTTTTTCTGGCTATCTCGCTCTGATACACTTTTGACTTAACAGAATCCTAAACCTACGATAATCTCAGGTGAAAATAAACGTTGGGGCAGTGGATGAAAGCGCTGAGCGGAAAACAAACAGATTAGGTGGAGACAAAGTGGGATTAGAAGATGTTATCTGTTTTATTCAAAGTTTCACACACACACACACACACACACACACACACACACACACACACACACACACACACACACACACACGCACGCACGCACGCACGCACGCACGCACACACACACACACACACACACACACCCTCTTCCTCCTGGATCCTGGTTCTCTGTTGATTCATCCCGGCGGAGGGACACCTGCTCCTATTGGATCTTGTTTGCACTGAGGACATGGGATAATCCAGACATGAAGGGGAGCAGGAGAGTGAGACGAGAACGTTGGGAATACGTGGAAGGCTGCTGACGGCGGAGATGCTGACTCGACAGAGCACATCGAGGGGGAAACAAACAAACAGGAGTCAGTTAAAGTCTTCTTGGTTCCTCAAACACCCCAAAACCCACAAAAAGCTGAGTGAAAAGACAAAATATCCTCTAGCTTCACGTTTTTAAACCCTCCAACACATTCTGGGTTTTCGTTAATAAAGAAAATGTTTATGCGTCCCACATTTTGCTGCAGCTGCATGTTCACACGCCTTCTCTGATGGAGAAACGTGAAAATGCAGTTAGGATTGGGAGTAAGCAGCAAAAATGAGCCACTGTAAAACTCAAAATATGAATGATTGACTGTGTAAAACACATATTAAAGTATTAGTTTGTTATTTTATCTATTTGATTGCCACAATTAAAACCTCGGTTTTCAAGCACAAATTCTAAAAACGACCTTTATTTGTGGGATTTTTTTCCCTAAATCTAAAGTTTCTCTGTTCAGATTCATGATTGTCTTTTTAATCTTGAACAAAGAGGCTTTCCTACACAAATTCATCTCTGATGTCCTTATCCATTTGGGTTAGGGTTCCTTTGGAGAACTTTAGTGCAGTTTTTCATTTTCAGGGAAAAATGTATTAACACAGACTTTAAGTTGTTTACTTTTATTTATGTTTTTATCAAACAAGCCTTTATTGCGAAAAAGACCTCTGGAAATACATCAGATAAACAGACTTTACTCAAATTACTTATTCAACTAGAGAAAGGATGGAAATTTTCTGGGAATGTCCCCAAA
This sequence comes from Nothobranchius furzeri, assembly GCF_043380555.1. Classification (NCBI taxonomy): domain Eukaryota; kingdom Metazoa; phylum Chordata; class Actinopteri; order Cyprinodontiformes; family Nothobranchiidae; genus Nothobranchius; species Nothobranchius furzeri. The sequence continues at coordinate 30,583,781 of NC_091758.1, forward strand.
AAGATGCTTTCTTGCATTTTTTAAAACTTAGTTAAGTGTGCTGGCCCACACCCAGTGAGTGGTTACTGAGCCCGAGGCAAATACTCCACTGAGCTAAACAAATGAGTCAAACGCTCAGGAAGAAATCCCAACATTTTCTTCAGGATGCTTTTATAAATTTTTGTCACCTCCAAGAGTTAAACCCTTTCCCTCTCTTTTCTCACCATCCCTCCCCCATTGCCTCTCACATCCTAGAAGGCAGTTAACGCCATCCCGCCTCGATCCAGGTATGAAACCAGGATGGAAATGAGATGCAAATGCCCCCGTGCTTTGTTCAGCGTGTGCACACTTGTTGAGCTGACTAACTGTTCTGAGGTCGGTTTGATTGACGCTGGACCATCAGTTAGCATTTTGGAGCTCATGCTGAAGCTCCCGTTTGTTGGCTAAACAAGCCAACATGAACAATAAACCTCTGGTGTGTTTTTAGATCTTTATCATTCTCTCTCTCTCTCTCTCTCTCTCTCTCTCTCTCTCTCTCTCTCTCTCTCTCTCTCTCTCTCTCTCTCTCTCTCTCTCTCTCTGCAGGCTAACCGCCACCACACACATGTTCACCGAGAAGCACATCAGGCTTAAGCAGACAGATGTTACAGATGTTTTAACTCTGTCCCGATCAGCCCGAGGGTTTGTGCCCTCACATGAGTGGACGGGGGTCTGATCGGCTGCAGCAGGATGGTCTGGATGTTTTGCTGAGGTCTTGGTTAGATGGTATCACACAGTTTCTCACTGATTACAGTGAAAACAGTCATCATGAGCTCTGAGGGCAGCACAGGACCCGCATGCTGCTCCGATCCTCCTGAAACACTCACACACACACACACACACACACACACACACACACACACACACACACACACACACACACACACGCACGCACGCACGCACACGCACACACACACGCGCACACACACAAACACACACACACATTCATGCTGTCAGAGGGGAACAGGTCATTGGATTTTCCAGGACTGATGGGATTCTTGATGGAGTGTTCCTGTATTGTGCTTCACAACACTGTTGAGAGGTGAATTCAACCTGATTAAAAGTGCAAAATTGTTATTATTTTTTTAAAGGCAGATTTGATCAAAAAATTCCACTTTTTCTTTTTGCAATAGCATTTTTTAAACAAAAAGATTCATATCCCTTGAACATGAATGTTTTTATTAGGATTTTCTGTGACGGACCAGCTTAAAGTAGCACCAATTTGTGAAGTGGAATGAATCTGAAACATGGTTTTAAGTTTAGAGCTAATAAAAATCAGAACAGTGTAGCGTGCGCTTGGATTCAGACCCCTTGGACTTTGATAGCCCCAAAGAAAATAATTTGTTTTCAGAAGTTCCCTGATTAAATAATGGAGTTCACCTGTGTGTATTTATAGATACACCTGCTCTGTGAAGACCTCTGCATCGTGAAGACCAAGGAACTCACCAGACAGAAGGTCAGGGGTGAAGTCATAGATAAGTTTAAAGCAGGATTAAGTTGGAAAATGGAAAAAGTACGCTACACCTGCAAACCTGCCAAGACATGGCCTCTAAACTGACAGAGAAAGCAGAGCACTGGTCAGAGATGCTTCCAAGAGACCCATGGTGACTCTGGAGGAGCTGCAGAAATCCACAGCTCAGGTAGGGCAACTGTAAAGCATGCACTCCCCTAATCTGGATTAGGGTTAGGGTGAGGAGCTACATCGTAGCCATAGCTGCCCTGGGGCACAGTGATGGAGGCGAGGCTGCTGAGCATAGGCACTACCAGTCCCTCCGACCACTATCAGCAGGCAAGGTGGGTGAAGTGTCTTGCCCTAGGAGTAATACTGATGGAGCCTGGGTTCAAACCTGCAACCCGAGGATTACGGGGTAAACTCCTAACCTCTGAGCCACTGTTGCCCCTTCAGCTTGATCAGCGCCTAAAGGCGTCTACAGAGATTAAAAGTTTTATTCACTCAAAGTTTGCCGTAATTGAACAATGTAAAAAAGTGGCGTTCAGTGACCAGAATGAACACTGTTCTTTCTAAAAGCTCTGTGCGAGACCATTAAGCATCGTGATTTATGGTGTAGCGGGGAATTTCCACAGCAATTCTAAGTTTGGGGAGTTTAGAAACTATTCTAAAGGAGCAGCATCAGCATCAATCCATTCTGCTTCACCAGAATCTTCCAACTTTACAAATGCTGGTTGTTTGGCGACGTCTACCGATGTCATTTCCTACTGTGTTACAGCCAACCAACTCTACCGGAGCTTTCCTAGTACAAACCACAGTTTAGGGACTCCGTCGGTCCATGAAATGGTGCAGAAATGAGTCTTTTTAGGCCAGGCAGGTGAAACAGAGACACGCTCATCCCAAAGGTCCGGTAAAGTTACTCAGAAGTTCCAACAGTGGAAACGGGCCGATTGTTGACAGACATATAAAGTTCCATTTGCCGTTTGTCTGGTAAATAACCGTGTGGAAGAAGCTGCTATGGTCACACCAGACCAAAGCTAAACTTGTAGGCCTAAATGCAAAATGCTGCAAATGACGGAAAAGTACCACTGCTCATTACCCTGAACACACCGTCCCCATTGTCAAACACGGTGGTGGCAGCATCATGCTTTTCCTCAGCAGGGATAAGGAAGCTTGTCAGACCTGGTGGGATTATGGAGCTAAATCCAGGATGATCCTGGAAGAAAACCTGTTGGAGTCTGCAAGAACTTGAGACTAAGAATGAGATTCACCTTCCAGCAAGTCAAGGACCCTAAACATGAAAAAAATACTGTCTATAAAGTGAAATAATTATAAGTACAATCTAAATTCCCATATTTTATTTTAGATCATATTGTCCGATTCATTAGTTTTGTTTTGTTTAAAGCAGAATTTGGATACTGAAAAGTAGACGTTTTGAGGATTGGGCTTATATTCCTACCTTTCCTACTTTTCTCTCTGTATGTCCTGTTAAGTCCGAAAGATTAACACCATATTCTTCACAGTAGGAGGCAATCTGTGTATCATATTAGTAAAATTATTAAACTGTGATTTCATGAGTCTGAGTACCACTTAGAGATTTATTTGCAGCACATTTTCACTGATGATACACCTATTAAACACGTCAGTGTCGTGCACGAAGCTTTTTGCATCAAAGAAGTTTTAGGCTTTTTCTAAGTTGTCCAAAGTCTCTGGTAGATCAATGACCCTTCATCTTAAGACATTTTTCTTTTTGTTTTTCTGAACATTCTCCAAATCTGTTGCTTACGCACCAGTCACATATCATGAAGCTGCCACCACCGTGCTTTCACTTTTGCCCAAACGGTTTCTTATTTTCTGATTTAGTTTTCTGGGCTGCTGCTTGTTTACTGCTGACAATCAGGAAGAAGTTAAAGGCTTTTACTGTCAGTGGTGCAGGTCGAGTGAAAGTTAGGAGGAATGCTGGTGAACAGAATCCACCACATTCCAGCCATCACGGACTCTCCGAAATGCTATTTAAAGACTCACAGCCATGAGAAATGTTGTCATCTACATTTACTAACACACAGTATGGTTTCTGGTGAGACGACACCCTTAAATTTTCCAGAAAGGTGAGAAAACAGGAACTTATTCTCAGTAAGGGGTGGGGGTCAGTGCTGCTCCAAGATCTGAGCGCTAACTCAAATGATCGAAAAAGTTAAAATTATATAAAAAATACGATTATACGTTTTTATTCACTTTTTCCCAAGTCTGCAGGTGTTTTTCCAATTGGTCCCATTAAACAACATCCACTCACACAGAAATGCCTCCTTTTTTAGCCGTTTGAACAATAATAATAATGTAATTATGCAACCACTGTTAACATCTTGTGACTTGCAGGTACTTTTCATAATACAACAGTGTGTGCATCGACACGCATCACGTAAGGGGTAAATGGAAGGCAATTATGGCTGGGACTGCAGCGCTGACTTGAGTCGGTGAAGGCGGTAATTGTTGAAGAAAAGGTGTGAGAGGTTCCAGAAACACGCTCCGCCACTTGTCGCCTGGCTGAGCCTCCCAGTCTGGCCAGTCCAACTGGTTTACTCGCCTGCAATCACAGCGTGTCACTTTTGACTGGAAAGATTTCCATCCATCTGTCTGAACCCGCTTTGTCCACGTGGGGGGACAGACCAATTAACCTAAAAGTCATGTTTTTGGACTGTGGGAGGAAGCCGGAGTACCCGGAGAGAACCCATGCATGCACAGGGAGAACGTGCAAACTCCATGCAGAAAGATCCCAGGCCGGGAAGCAAACCCAGGGCCTCCTTGCTGCAAGGCAACAGCTCTAACCACTGTGCCACTGCGCAGCCCCTGCAAAGATTTAACCCAGAATAATTATTTTTTGGGCATCATGTTTAGAATTTAAATGTATGAAGTTTAGATATTTTTTTTGCTTTTGTAAACTCGTGATCTGTTTTTTGTTCCCTCATATCCCAAAAAGTAAAAGGCACTGTTATTTGAGCACTTTTGCAGGAAGAAAAATGTTTTGGTTTTATTCAAATTAATGTTGCATCAAGCTGGATTTTAACATGAAATGTTCAGAGAAAGTAAAAATACAACAAATGTTAGTTTTTACTCCAAGGTTGTGCTTATTAGGGCTTATTTTGTCTATTTGAAGCTCATGAAAGGAGGACATGGATCACAATCACCAGTGCGCGATAGCATGACATGAACAAAAGTAACTTGTTCTGCATTATCACCATCAGGCACCTGAACACTCATCCAGACTCGCCAACAGAGTCCGAGGTGAGGAATCCATCCCGCCGAGATCTGCTGTCAAACCTGAAAGGCTCCTTTAGGAATAAGCAGGAAACGACTCGGAGAATCTACCCAGTCATCTCGATTCAGCTAACGTGAAAACTTCTCGTGGGTGTAAAGTTTGGTCCCGTGTCCTCAGCAGAAGCTGCATGGATTATGATGTCATTCTGGTTGCTTGAGATGTTGCAACATGGGTCAGAGAGTCACCGAGCAAAAGTTTGAAGCAGTTGAAGCAGCTGAGAATAAAAAAAAAGACTCCACTTTTACTCATCTGTGCAACAAACATGGAAGTTTATCACTTGGGGATATTTATTCAAATTAATCAGACATCTATAACAAAAACAAACACACTCAGGCCCGGATTTGATTGCTCAGTGGTGATACACTCATCAGGATCTCTGCAGACGTGTGTGTACCTGCAGGAGTTTCTGTTGTCTTCAGGCCAACCTTTACTTGACTTTATCTGTGATTTGTCCCCTTCTCTCTTCCTTTGAAGGCTCGTTTTCTCAAATCAATCAGGTTCAAACGAGCCAGTTTGAAATTTATTTGACAGTAAAGCTGGTTTTAGTGTCATTTTCTCTAAAACTGAGGCTCCTGTTTGTCGTGAGTTTCCAAAAATCTGAGGACTTGTATGCACAAAAGACAAGACAGGGACGAGGAGACGGCGTCATGCCCAGACAGAGAGCCTGCAGAGGGAGTTTCACTTGAACAGAGGCCAAGACGCTGAGCCTGAGGGGCGTGAGACCCAACGAAGAAGTGGAAATTTTAAAATTATTTCATAACTTTCAAAATTTAAATACCATCTGATCTGATCCACATGCTTTGGGTAATTTAAAAACACATTTTGTGTTAAACAGTCCTAATTTGCTAAAAGTAAATCTTACTTCATAATTACCAACCATTCCCAATATTCATTTATCCTCCTAATACATATTATAGCTCAACAAACCAGCATCATTCCAGGTTAAAAACTCTTAAGTCTAATTTAATACAAACACATAAATTAAAAGGTAGTTGTGACCTTTATTAATAAAATGTTCTAAATTGATCCTTCTTAAGTAACGATCAGGGTTAATCTTCATCAGATTTTTGCATCTTCTCCAGCAGATTAATAATCTGCAACCTCTTGCTGCGGTTTGAGAGTCAGCGACAAAGCGTGAAAGTGTTCCTCAGACCAGTTAAACCAGCAACTCCTCTGTCCATCAGGGTGGAGCAGAGAAATCAGAGCAGTTGACAAGCTGGATTTAGACCCAACTGTCGACTGGCTTTTGTTTGTTCATGAGAAGTTTCACTTTGCGTGTGATTAGATCTACACGATGCCTGTTTCATCCTTTTACAAACTGTTTTTCTGTTTCCAAAGAGTTTTTCTACAGGTTGCACAAAAATCCTGAGATTTAGGAAGATTTGGGACGTCTTGTTAGTTAAACCAGACAATTCAATGGTTTGAAGGATTTTCATTAGTTGCTGAAGCAAAAATGAAGCGAACAGGAAGTTGAACATCAGTAAGAGGAGCAGCTGTGAAGGGAAACCTAACTTTAAAAAAAATATATATATATAATTTTTTTTAATTTCATTTATCATTAAAATAGAAAAAAAAACAATGCTAACAAATAAAATGAGGTTTCTCAAACCAAGAAAATTAAAACGGAACAGAAAGAAGAAAACTTATGTTATCTGCCCCTTTTTAACTAAAATGACATTTTCACAATTAAATAACAATAATTATAAATTGGTCTGTACAAAGTAATTGCTTGACTGGTTAGCTAACTTGCATGCCCATATGGTCGCACATACTTCATTTATACATATACATATAGATATACACACACATCCACTACATATACACATAAACAAACATACATACATATTTATACATACACACATGAATATACCTACACACATCTTCTATAGTTTTACTTATTTATTTAGTTTATATATATATATATATAATTGATTTGCACGTATTTGATTCCAGTATTTCATTTTTAATTAGTTTTTTTAAAAGTAAATATCGTTTTCGCATCCTTGATTGCATTACCTAGCTTATTCCATATTTTAACTCCATATATAGAGACACAGCGCTCCTTTAACTATTCTATGCTGGGGTATTATAAATAATTCATGTCCTTTTAGTTCATATTTACTCTGTCTTTTTATAAATCTTCTAAGTAAATTTTTAGGAAGTTTCTTTTGTTTGCATTATACATAAATTTAGAAATATTGTAGTCCACTAGGTCATAGAATTTTAATGTTTTTGTTTTTATGAATAACGGGTTAGATGGATCTCTGTAATTATTCCTTGTAATGATTCTTTTTGCTTTTTTTGCAATATGTAGATAGAATTTGTATAAGTTTTGTGAATTTTGGTTTTACACTGTAAAAAAAGTGTTTATTTTATAGTAAAATGCAAGCAGCTGAAGTTGCAGAAATTTCACTTTAAAATTACAGATAAACCATTTTCATATTTTGCAGATTAAGAATAAAATTAGCAGATTTGAAAGGTTTTCTCTAAGGATTACGCAGCTGAACACTTTTGGTTAAGAAAGAGAACTAACAAATAATTTTAAACAACATGGACACGTGTGTTTTGTTAAATTTCATTTCCAAAACAAACTTTCTATGACACCGATAATAAGTGGACAGTTCCTGCCCTCAAAACCTCAGCAGCAGTGCGTCTCAAGGCCACAAGAGGGCAGTACACAATAAATAAACAGGACCCCCCCCCCCCCCCCCCCCGTTCACCTAAATCTAACAAAGTCTCAAATCAAATATCTCAGGAAATGCTTTTCCCTGGCCCCTCTAACAGCCAATAAGAGGATTTCTTCCACATTTAGTCATATTAGGTGTATTTTTAAGGCCATTAAAAGGTCAGAATGAGCCTGATAGTCCTGTGATATAATGCTCTTTTGAGACACCAAACCAAATAAATTACTATAGCTGTAAAGTGTAGTGGGTATTCTTCCTGTTAAGTTCTTGGAGAGAAACTGGAAGCAGAATTCTCTAAACAATGTTTATTGCGTGTTTGGGTTCCTCAGAGGGACAGACTGATTTAAAACAGGTGTGTTAAAGTACAGAAACCTTCAAATTAAAGAGATTTTCTTTCCTTTAGCACACCTGCTTAACTACATTTGGATGCAATAAATACATATTTGGTTTAATTGGAAGGCTGCGCAGTGGCACAGCGGTTAGAGCTGTTGCCTTGTAGCAAGAAGTTCCTGGGTTCGCTTCCCAGCCTGGGATCTTTCTGCATGGAGTTTGCATGTTCTCCCTGTGCATGCGTGGGTTCTCTCCGGGTACTCCGGCTTCCTTCCACAGTCCAGAAACATGGGCTGATTGGTCTGTCCAAATTGTCCTTAGGTGTGAGTGTGTGTGTGCATGATTGTTTGTCGTGTGTGTCTCTGTGTTGCCCTGCGATGGACTGGCTCTCTGTCCAGGGTGTACACCGCCTGATTGCCCGTCGACCGCTGGAGATAGGCACCAGCCCCCCCGCGACCCTGCGTGGACAAAGCGGGTTCCGAAGATGGATGGATGGATGGGTTTAATTGGAGCTTTTAAATGAGCCTTTAGTGTGAGAAAGTGTGTATATGTCTAAAATTGAGACTTCTCTGCTTCAACACACCTGATTTGATTCAGAAGTGGTCAACAGGCCTCTGCAGAGCTCTATGACCCAACACTGAATCAGGTGTGTTGGAGCAGGGAGACACCTAAAACAGATGGCAGTACGCAAGTGTGTTCTTAAATATTTAACAAAGTACTTACTTGAAAAGTACAGCAGAAAGTCTGTTCTACAGAATATGCAGCAGTACGAGTACGGTGTTTGAAACACACCCGCACTCCGTTACCTCATAAACAACAAGCACAAATAATGACCTGTAAATAAAAATAAAAGGCAACACTGGTTTTGTTTTGACAGTGTGTTAGCTAAATAGCTGCTATTGTGAAGAGTCCAACAAAAATACAGTAATTTTTACAGGTTACAGGCAATTATTTACAAGAATAGAAAACTTTATATTCATTTTTTAGGCTTAAAAATTCGTATAAAACTTAGAACTTTCTTCTTTGCCATTTTCTGTTCATAACAATTCATGACGAGGTACAATATGCGTACTTTATATGATACGTACTGAGGATTGGAACACAAGTACACAATTTCAGACAAGTATGCCTACTGAGAAGTGGCCAGGGACTTTAGATGACCAGGGTTGTCATAAACACAGTCAAGATTTATATTTGGTCGCTCTGATCGCGGTAAATAGTTTGTTCATATCAGTGGCTTCAAAATCACAGGAAAAGTCATGAAAGAATAGGGTTTAAAACTCAGTTTTGTTACGTCGTAATGTGAAGACAGATGCAGGAAAAACTAAAATCCTGAAACCGACAAGATTTTAACAGAAAAAATTAAAGATCTTAAACATGTAAACAATTCCACATGGAAAAGATGCGGTTACATATTTCCATGGTTGTAGCCTTTATGGGTGAATGGGAAATTTTCCTTAAATTAGATTTTTTTTCCATTCAAATTCATGTTTTGCAGATGTAGAACTTTTTCTACAACAGCGTTGTCTCTTGCAGGTGGAGGATTTAACACACCCAAGAAAAACGAAGTCCTTCATAACCTGCAGCAGCTCTCATGTTCGTGTTACGGTGTCCTTGTGGTTTGTTTCACGAGGGAGAAACAAAAAGCACTTTAAAAACTTTCTAAATCTGGATATTGCAATGGTCAGGTATGAAATAAAGGCCAAGCATTCTGCAGCAACACTAGAGCTGGTGACAATGGGAACATGTTAATTGTAGAAACCTCTTAGATGGTTATTGACCTGTTTTGGGAGGTTAGGGTTGTTTGTGCGGGAATTGTTGTGGTTGAACAAGTCTGATGAGTTCCAGCTGATCAATAGGCACACACCTTCTTTCCAACACGCCTGTTTTAGCTCTACCTGCTTGCATCTGATAAGCCTAAAGCATTGAATTATTTTGCATGGAGAAGAAAACACCATGTGTTTTGGTGTCTAAATTCTGGCCTGTTCTGTTCTGATCTCTAACCAGGTCTGATAGAGCCACACTGTGGTCAGACTGTGTTACTGCAGCTGTAGAAAAAAAGGACACAAGAAAAACAACAATGTTGAAACTCATATATTATTTATTACAATTAAATATTTTCTTGTGTTACATAAGTTCGTCTGAAACCATACAAATAATCTGTTCTGTGACTAATATTCAAGATATTTCCATGCAAAGAATACGAAGGAAAAGTAATTCACATAAAAACAAACGTTCAGGTTTTTCTACACCTGGGAATGAATTCAAAACTTCGCCTCCTTATTTATAATTTTTTTTTGGTGCAAACATTATTTTGTGGCAATTCGACATCAGACCAGCATCCTCAAACAAAAGCAAAAAAGGCATTTGGAAAACTATACGGACAATCTATCCCTCTCTAGGAAAACTCTTGGAATACGGTTAATAAAAACAGGCACGGAGGACCATTTAAGACAGAAACTTTGATTAGAGACTATTAGTGTGCTGAATGATTCAAAGGCCATTATATTTCTGGTGTGCAAGTCTTAAATCAGCCAGATTAGTTTTAATTTGATGTATTTGCTGCTCAAAAAAATAAAAAATAAAAATAAACTTAAATTAGAGACATTCAAACCAAAATATAAAAGGATTCACATGGAAATGTTTATTTGAATGTGAAATATCCAGATAATTTGTAGTTTTCTACTTAATAACATAATAATAATAATTATTATTAATAATATTAAAAATTAGGGTTGGGCATCGTTTGATTTTGCATGATTACGATTCCAATTCCTCGTTTCGATTCCGGTTCCTATCGATTCCCGATTCCAATTCTTAGAAGACATGACATGTTTTACTCGGTGCTGCACACAGACAGCTGGTGTGATCAGCTCTGGAAAGCATTGATCACAATTTGCAGATCACGTTTATTTTTCACGGAGACCGGCCGCGGATTCCTCTTCCGTCGGCATTCTAGGAATCAAACTAGAAATCGAAATAAAAAACGTTGAGCGATTCCGGGAAAAATGAACAGTTGGAACCGGTTCCAATCGATGCTCGATGCTCAATGCCCAACCCTGTTAATAATAATATTGTTGTTTTGGTACATTTAACCCATAATCTGTCATGACACGTTTTGTAATGTACATTATCTGTACTTTATTGTCTGAAGTTTGTTCAGTTTCATGAGCCGAGAAAAAGGTCAAATATTTTTTAGCCCTTTTTTGAAAAGAAAAAATAAAGTTATTTAAAATAAGTCAATAATTTTGTATGTAAATAAGATTAAATAATAAATAAATAAATTTCTACTCCTCTGGTTGTGAACATTATTTGAAACTGATAAAGTGAATAAAATGACTTATTGGTGAAGGTTAGCATAAATACAATTATTCTTTGAAATTTCTAAACTAGTTTTATTCAAATCATATTTGAAATTTATTAACTTAAAAATCCAAAAGCAGAAACTTGAAATGCTAAAATTACAGTTTATAATAAATGTGAGTGGAAATAACCTGATCTATGACTTATTTATCTTATGTTTTTGGAATATTTGTTGCTTTTTTTGGTCATCACTATTTTTATCTATGTATTTAATCTTTTGTAGATTTAAACATATAATAAGAACACATTTACATGTTCAAAAAGTCCAAATCTGTCTTAAATAATCTCTATTTTAATAAATTTGCTTCATTAACTTCATTAGCTGAGTCTATTTGTGTGGAAAAAAATTACATTGGAGAGGTGGATTAAGATAAACCAGCTGTCATTTAATTTGAAAAAAAAAAGTTAAAAAAAATGTAATAAAAAAATAAAATAAAAGTAAGATAAATTCTTCTCAGCTTTTTCTTTCTAAAATGAATCTAAAATAAAAGATTTCAGCAGCATTGGGAGCCAAACGAAGAAGAAAACTACAAACTAGTTTTAATTAAAACTCATTTTAAGAACAATTTCTGTCTTTTGTTGCTAAATTCCATCATTTTTTAATGTTTAACAAGTAGATGTTTTATTATCCACGTACTGATATGAGATCAGTACCCATGTGTGACATTCTGCAAAAATACAACAAAATTCAAACAAAAATATGTAATTTTCACTTTTTGTTGGTCAGTTAAACTACAAAATAATCTGAAATAAATGCAATTACTAACATCACACAGAACACTGTTGGAATCAGGATCAGCACACCCACAAGGTTTCTAACCTCCAGGTGAAGATCGATAGATTTTCCTCTATGAAAGGCTGGAAATAAGGCAGCAAGAACGAGGGCAGGGGCGAACGACAAGGTGGGTCTGCGTTTCAAACGGTGGACAGGTGAAGCAGCAAGAAGCCATTTTGGTCCTGCAGGTTAAGCAGCTACTGCTCACAAAAATCCTTCAAATTCTAATAATCGTGTTTCAACGCATGTTTAAAAGGATTGGAAAAGGGCGAGCAACTCAAACGTGGGGAAAACATTAAAAATGACGCATAATTCTGAATTTTCAACAGTGCTGCAAAGAAGAAAGAAACTCACCTTTGTTTGTTTCTATGTAGGAATGGAAGCCACTCATCTAAAACTCTACTCTTTAAAATTATCTCTTGAAAATAAATTATGTTTTTGCAGTACATAAATAAATACATGTGTTTTTTCTCCAAACATTGAAGTAAGTCATCATCACAGATCTAAATGCTACACTGATTACATCATCACTCGCCGGCGCACCAGTGGAGAAACAGGAAGTCTGAGTGGTGACCGTCTGTCTGCCTGATGCCGCCTGACACTCGGGACAGATTCACGAAAGGAAGATTTACAACTTTCTATCAGACAAGAGTCAAAGCACTTTTCTGGATTCAGGAGGAAAAGGTTTTCAGAATTAAAACAAAAGATGTAATAATAATGAACTGTGCTTTTTCAGAGTGCAGGTTGGTGTGTAAATAATCAAATATCTAGAGAAAAATATTCATGAGTTATTTCTGATGTTTTACAAAGACATTCAACTTTACTCCAACTTTGTTATTATTATTATTATTATTAATAATAATAATAATAATAGTAACAAATTGGATGTAATCTAACTTTATAATCACATGGTCTTTTTTGCATTGGTTGTGTAAAACACATTCGCCATTCGCAAAAGTTAAAATATCATCCATTGTTTCATAATGAACAGATTTTTAAGGGGCTTAATTTGATATATATTAAAATAAATATGATATTAACATGTTGACTCTGAGTTTAACAGCATGTCTGTAATAGCTCGTCCAAAATCAACATTTTCCAAACAGGATTTCCAGATTTGCAAAAGACGCTGGACCAGAAGACCTTTGTTGTGGACGTATCCCTGATAAAAGCACGTCTGCTGTGCTGATCTCAGAATTCTGGATTCCTGGGGTGAGCTAGAATGGTTAAGACCTTTTCAAGTATGTTTTAGTGGAAATAATCCGATCAATAATTGATTTATTTACACAGAATTTTGTCATTTGCAGCGCAAATTAGCAGCAAGGCTCTTGTTTAACTTCTGTCAGAAATTTCATGATAATTCTGCTGGAATAAAAACGTAAACGTGAAATTTTTGGCATGTAAATGTTGTAAAATAGCATTTGAACAAATGGTTGTGAAATATTTGAGACTGAAATTGGCTTAAGACACTTTGTAGTTAGCCTTGTGGCTAGCAGGTAATCTACACAAAGGGCGTGTCCAAATTCAGATGCTGCATCCTTCTCCGCTGGATTTGAAGGTCAAGTACATCAAAGCAGAGCTAGCTAGCGTATGTTGTGACGGTAATGTGGTATGCTGCAATGCGATCACGTGATCAGACATCGGTCTGATCACGTGATTTTCAAGAAATCGGAATCGGTGGGGAAAAATCGGATTTAACCATATAAAACAACAAACATTCCTTTTTAAAATTCATCTCGAATAAGAGGTTTTCTAACGGAAAAACAGCTTAGTTTCAAATTCAACGAGTTCCTCTACATCAGTATTCTTTGTTTCACAGACAACAACACCGTAAGTCACACAACTTAAGGAAGTCCGGGAATTCACGCTCCATAATACGCATCAGTTAGCCAACCCAGATTATAGTTGTCGCCTCAAGAGAGAGAAAATGTCTGTAATTAGAATGTATTTTTAAATGAACAGCAAAGGGAGTGCAATAAACATGTGGAATGTGTGCAGACCGGGCATTTAACAAGGTGGGAAAGGTAGTGCTGCGTTCAACACACAAAAAAAAAAAAAAAAACGGACCCTGCGCTATCTCTCATTTTTCATTGCAGCAGCTCTACAGGTGTTTTATAAAATAAAGTTACTCTGCTGCTGACCGTCATGTGCCGTGCCATCCCTGTCGCTGAAAACAGCCGCAAACAGAGCATTTTTAAATTTAAGTATTTAAAATATGAGTGACAACAAGGCTACTTCTACATTTATTCTTAATATTAACACATGTCTTATTAATTCAAATGGTAAATGACAAATTATTTTTACATATATTAATAACACGTTTCTTATTAATGCACTTACTAAGCGAGTGATGTTTTATGGCAGATATACTAAAGATCTGACATGAATACAGAAATAAACACATTAATGAATAAAAAAATTAGACAACTCTAGTGTGTTCTCCTTTTTTCTTAATGCATTTGTAAAATATCGGATGGAGACTCGGTATCGGCAGATTCTTAAAATCAAACGACGGATCGTGAGCAAAAAACTGCAATCGGAACATCCCTAGCTGGTATGCTAGTCCAGAATGGGATGCTGGTGAATGAAGCTATAGGTAAAAGTTCTGGCTTCACTCTCTGTAGCTTCTTTTCGGGGTTGTCATGGTTGCTAGGTGACAGGACATTCGTAGCGGTAGGGGCAGGAATAAATCAGAAGGATAAACTGTCCAAATTCACTGACACTTGCTTCCAGTCTACGTAGGCTGGGTCCGAAGGATGCCAACCCTGAATTTGGACACACCTATATAAGATATTCATTTAGCATAATAGGTCATAATAGGTTATTTAGCATAATAGGTAGAGAGGAGAGGTATTTAGAGTAGTTTCTGCTTGTTAAACAAAAGACAGCTACGGTTTATAAGCCTGACTCTCCTATATTCTAGTCAGAATTGACAAGGCTTCTCACATGAGAAGCAAAACGTCTTCAGGAAACTAAAGAAGTCCAGTTGAACCCTTTTGGATTCACCACCAGATTTTAATTTACTAAGATTTAAAATGGTAATCCTCTCCAGCTTTGGCCGCCATTATTATGAGAACAAAAATATCCCGTTCGGCCCACAATGAACCCTGGGATAGCCCTTAGCAGTAAGGATAAATCACTCATCCTTGAACTTAGTGGAAAACAAGATGCATTCTGAAAATCCCGTGAATTTGGACGGCCTTGTCACTTCTCTGTGACGTAACCTGTCTGAAAATGCGTACTCGGGAGGATGCAGCCCCTGGATTTGGATACAGCCAAGATGTTGCAACTCAGTGCTAAACCTGGAAATAATCTGTTACTAGTTTTAAGCTAGGCTAGCCACTGACGCAGCTGCTCTTAACTTCACATTAACTCTGCAGAAAAAACATTGGCTTTGCTTCTTATTAAAAAAAATCTATCAGAAAGCCTTGTTCTCTTAAAACACCAGGATGCACTCTTGTTTAGGCAAAACTGCCACACTCATTTGTCAAATAAGCATATTCAGATTACAGGGAATTCAGATGAGATGAGTTAAAACAAAAATATTTTCCTCTCTCTTCAGAAAAGAATAAAAATCCCACGATATGCTTCGTAAACTACAGCGAATCGCTGAAACACTCGTCTGAGATTCGTCAGGCAGACAGCATCGACACTCACACGTAACACCAACTGCAGGTCTAACAAATGTCACATTTCTATGAGCTACAGTTGCGTTTTCTACAGCAGAGTACATCCCGGGTGCTTCACATAGCTGCTACGTCACCAGAGCCAGTTGTTTAAATTAAAAAGGCCATTTACAGCCAGATAACCCTTAAACATGAAGTCCTACCAGTTTTGAGCGAATAATGGAATTTGAACACAACATTTTAAAGCAAAATAAGTTGTTGACCCCTTGCGCTAGGTAGCAAGTAGCTTATTGAAATATATGAAGGATGATGCAATGATTACATTATCTGACGCCTGGCTGCAGCACAGCAAATCACATCCTACTGCAGGTTCTTGAGTAGGCGTCCGTATCGGAAGTCGTAGACGTGTCGACAGAAGAACACCAGTTCTGGGTCGACGTCATCGGGCACACAGTGGTGGGTGGGCATGGCGTTTGCAACTACGGGTGGCACCACATGGGAAGCAGCAGTGTCGTGGACTCCCTCCTTATGGCGTTTTACCAAGGCACAAAATCTGCACAAAGATCAAGCATTTGAACCCCTACAGGTACTTTAACTGGAATTTATGACTGAGGCAAAAAAATTTAAAGCATCAAATTTGTTCTTACCGACAATACTGTGCCAAAGTTAGGACATAGCATTTGTCTTCAATACAGGCCACACTGTTCACATCCTGGTGACGAGATGCAAAGATCTCATTCTGTAGGGAGACGAGCAGGTTAGAACTGAACATGTTTGGTATAGTCCCAGAGGGACCGCAGAATCCATGTCTCATCTGCTCCCCACAGGACAAAGATATTTGTCATTTTTCTCTGAGAATGAGTCCTGTCACCATTCTCTCTGTGCTGTGCTAATGTGTTTGTTAGTTCAGCTGAGAAATAACAGACTTCATGTGGTTTATTGTTTCTAGGCATTAAATCAAACAACCTCCTCCTCAGGGAAATTGCTGACAACGGGAAGGAAACACAGCCTTCTCGCTAGCGTATTTATATGAATCCTGTTGCGGGACGCATAAAAGAGAACATGCTTTCTGACACATTCTGCTTTAGAATACCTTCATGGTTTTGAGATTTAATTGAATTCTGAACAGATTCAAGACTACCTGGTCCAAATGCAGCAAAGCAGCCTCAGGACAGAACCGAGCCTCCTCCATGTTTCAGTGATTTTGTCAGGACAGCTGCAGTTTTGTCTCATCTGTCCAAAGGACATTCTCCCAGGAGGCTTGTGGCTCATCAACATGCATTTTGACAAATCCCAGTCTGGCATATTTATGAATGGCCTTCATCGGCTGTGTCCTTATTGCCTTTTATTAAGACCACTTAGGCTCAAACAGTGACAGATGAGTGATCTGCTATTACATTCTCTTGGAGTTCACCTCTAATGTCTTTAGTTCTTGTTTTAGACTCTTTGGTAACTTTACATTTCTTTTTACCTATTTAGTAATTCCTGGCTGACCACATTTAGTTCTCTTCTCAATGTTTTATTGGGTTAGGGCCTTTAGCTGGTTGGACGTGGTCTACAAGCCTTTAGCTGGTTGGACGTGGTCTACAAGCATTTAGCTGGTTGGACGTGGTCTACAAGCATTTAGCTGGTTGGACGTGGTCTACAAGCATTTAGCTGGTTGGACGTGATCTACAAGCATTTAGCTGGTTGGACGTGGTCTACAAGCATTTAGCTGGTTGGACGTGATCTACAAGCATTTAGCTGGTTGGACGTGGTCTACAAGCATTTAGCTGGTTGGAAGTGATCTACAAGCATTTAGTTGGTTGGACGTGGTCTACAAGCGTTTAGCTAGTTGGACGTGGTTTACAAGCATTTAGCTAGTTGGACGTGGTCTACAAGCATTTAGTTGGTTGGACGTGGTCTACAAGCATTTAGCTAGTTGGACGTGGTCTACAAGCATTTAGCTGGTTGGACGTGGTCTACAAGCATTTAGCTGGTTGGACGTGGTCTACAAGCATTTAGCTGGTTGGACGTGGTCTACAAGCATTTAGCTGGTTGGACGTGGTCTACAAGCATTTAGCTGGTTGGACGTGGTCTACAAGCATTTAGCTAGTTGGATGTGGTCTACAAGCATTTAGCAGGTTGGACATAGTCCATCCATCCACCCATCCATCCATTTTCAGCAGCTTATCCAGAATCGGGTCACTGGGCAGCAGCTGAAGCTGAGAGGCCCAGACTTCTCTCTCCTCAGCCACTTGGGCAAGCTCCTTTCGAGGGAATCCCCGGGCATTTCCTGGCCAGCCAAGAGACATAGTCCCTCCAGCGTGTCTTGGGTCTTTCTTTGGGTCTTCTCCCAGTTGGACATGCCCAGAAAACCTCACCAGGGTGGCGTCCAGGAGGCATCCTGACCAGATGCCCGAGCCACTTCAACTGGCTCCTCTTGGCGTGGAGGAGCAGCGGTTCGACTCCAAGCCCCTCCTAGATGACAGAGCTTCTCACCCTATCTCTAAGGGAGAGCCCAGCCACCCTGCGGAGAAAACTAATTTCAGCAGCTTGTATCCACTATCTCCTTCTTTCGGTCACTACCCAAAGCTCGTGACCATAGGTGAGGGAAGGAACGTAAATGACCCGCACTTGTATAGCGCCTCTCAGAGTAAGGACTCTAAAGCGCTTTACACTACAGTGTATCATTCATCCATTCACACACTCATTCACACACTGGTGGGGATGAGCTATGATGTAGCCACAGCTGCCCTGGGGCGCATTGACAGAGGCGAGGCTGCCGAGCACAGGCGCCGACCACCACCAGCAGGCAAGGTGGGTTAAGTGTCTTGCCCAAGGACACAACAGCAGAATTCTCTGTCTGGAGCCGGGATCGAACCTGCAACCTTCCGATTACTGGACAACCCGCTCAACCTGTTGAGCTGCTGCTGCCCAACGTAGACCGACCGGTAAATCGAGAGCTTTGCCTTCTGACTCAGCTCTCCGTTCACCACGACAGATAGGTACAACGCCCGCATCACTGCAGATGCAGCACCAATCCACCTATCTATCTCACGCTCCAGCTTTCCCTCAGTCACGAACAAGACCCTGAGATACTTAAACTCCTCCACTTGAGGCAGGACCTTGTCTGTAACCTGGAGAGGGCATTCTACCCTTTTCCATTTCCGGACATGGTCTTCTAGCCTTCATCTGCTTAGAGATGGTTTTCAATTTTTAGTTGGCGATTGTATTCTAGCCTTTAGCTGATTGGAGATTATTTTTAGCTTGTAGATGCTAGGAGAAATTTTTCTAACCCTAAGGATGGTATTTTAGCCTTAAGCTGCTTAGATATTGTCTTTCGCATTTAGATGCTTGGATATGATCTTCTAGCCTTTATGTTCACCATGCTGGTCAATTATAAGCTTTCTAGTGTCCTGAGACCGTTCTGTTCTTAGCTTTCCGCAGTCCATGGACAGTGTGGTACACACCCAGAGTCAGCCCTGTGACTATCTTTCATCCTAGATGGGCTTATATCCAAACTGAAAACACATGATGCTGTTTACAGGACACACCTTATGGGCCATTCCCATCTGCACCTGGTCGGCCCGGCCCGGATAGCATAGCATGCTTACATTTCTTGGTGGCCTGCCTTTTTTCAGGGTGCAACAAGACTGTTTTTCAGCCCTCTTTCTGAGGTGGTCTGCTTCAGGCTGACCAGGGCCAACACACCCACTGCTGACTGATAAGCCGGCTTATCAGTCTGCAAGTTCACACCTTTCATTAGAGCAAGCCACTGATTGGTGGGTAGAATCAGCCCACATGGGCTTAAAGGTTGGTTTATGCTTGACGCGTCCGCGAGGTCTGCACGGCTCCGCGTGGCGAAATTGCGTCATTTTAACAACCACGCCCCACCACGTGGCGAAATTGCGTCATTTTAACAACCACGCCCCACCACGTGGCGAAATTGCGTCATTTTAACAACCACACCCCACCACGTGGCGAAATTGCGTCATTTTAACAACCACGCCCCTCCACCGCGCCTCCGCATGGCCCAAACTTTCCGCACCGCGCACCTAGGAAATTTTCTAACCACGCGGACGGTCGGACGCAAAAAAACATGGCGGACTGGCAAGAACTAGTATGGCAGAGGTTCATAAATACAGACATTTGTATGATTCAGCTCTCAGAGATCAACGTGACCAACATGTTGTTAATAATTCTTGGAGAGAAATAGCTCGCACTGTCAGAAAAGACGAGGACGCTGTTAAA